>NW_025335349.1:3807450-3986754 GCF_004798865.1 Varanus komodoensis | reverse complement strand
GCTCGCAAGGAGATTGAGCCCGAAACAACCTCCTCGTGAGCAAGCTGCCACCGGGAGCGTGCACAGTGAGGCGCCAACTTGCTTGTGAGGAGATCATTTTCTCCGAGCTAGTCCCAAATGACCTCCTCGTGAGAAGCCGTGCACCCGTGCGTGCCCAGCAAGTGCAAAACCTGTGGGACGGGCCAGTTGAATGGGCATGGTGGTCCGGATCCAGCCCGCAGGCCTTAGTTTGAGCACCCATGCTCTAAGCAGTTAATGTATGCTTCAGACAGTAGTTCATTTTAGTTTCTATTTCAATAGAGATAATTAGTTTATTTTTTCCCAGAAATGGCTTCCTATTATAGACAAAATATGCAGATCTTAACTAATTTTCTGTGATTGCCAATTGATGCAAGTAGCTTTGGAAAATAGTTTATCAACCTGAATTCAGGACCTTGCTGGACTGAAGACTTAGTAAGCATGTCCAGTAAAACAAGAAGAGCAGCATTAATCCGCAGGGTTTACAAAAAATGTCATGCTTTACAACTAGCAGAACACTGCCCTGAGCTTAGCCAAGTTGGCCTAAAATTTACCGTTTCAAAGGAGCAGTTAAGTGGCTGAGCAAAATCAAAGTGGGAAAATCATGCCCTAAATATATTGCAAACAAACAATACCAACATAATACATTTTCATTACACAGTTGAGACTTAAACTCTGCATGATTTGATACACTTGGCTGCAACGTGATGGGATTTTATATAGATGCTATATAAATGTGTGTACGATGCAGGGTAGTATCTTTACTACCCAGTAAGCACCACATTACAGCATAGAGTTCCCATGAAACAAACTGAGAGGTTCAAGAAATTGCATCAAGGTAACTGGTGGCGCTTCTGTTGTTGTTATTACTATTCTGCCAAGCAATGTACAAAATATTGCATTTCAAAGGAGGAGCACTTACGAAAGATTTTAATTAGTGCCTCAGTGGCAAAGGTAATTTTAGTTTGATGGAGTGCCTTGCATGCTTTTCACGTCTAGAATTTGTTCCAAAGGAAGCAGCTTCTGTGGTCCCATGATATCAGCACCATGAAATGAACTACAGAGATTTCCATTGTGTCTGTGCATGTGTGTGTGTTCAACGTAGTCCATCCACAAAGGTTTTGAAAGCTGATAGGGTTTTCTTTGTGATGAATGGAAGATCCCAGCCGCTGCTGTGGTGGTGGTTCAAAACTAATAGAAGATATGCAGCTTGGCCCAGACTTCCCCCTGGAGAGGTTGGTCACCGTGGCTTCCTCCAGTTTGTAGATCACAGTTTAACAGGAGACACTTAACATATTGAGCACATGTTGTTTGCAATGCACAGTTCATCAACTACTAAGCTGGAGATTGTTGAGCCGTCTTGATTTCTGCCTTAATTCTTGATCCAAGCCACCTCTATCAGTTTGCAAGCTTTTTCTGTGCAGAAACCCATTTGTGTTTCAGAACACATTTTCAAAAACAAATGCAATTTTATCTGCATTTTAATTGTGCTTGTCACATCCTATGGAAGAAAGTTTTATCAGCTTCATTCGGCAACACAAGGAGCAGTGGTTCAAATGTGATGCGGTCGTCATCACCAAGGCTAGAATTTAGGATGGACTAGTGAAGGATTTTTGCTGTTCTACCACAAGCAGTTCTTGTAGTGCGACTAGCCTTATTCAGCAGCTTAAGGGAGAAATGGAAGGAAATAAAATGAGCAGCAGCCTTCTGGAAGGACACACAAACCTAACTAAAAATGAAAAGATGTCTATTCAATACCTTGCACTGAGCTGTGACAGGAGCTGCTTGCCACTGGATCATGGCCTACAGGAATAAGAAACGGACCACGTCTACTGCATACGCAACAGAGGGAGAAATGTAAAAGAGGCCTCAGCCAGTGAGGGAGAAGAAAAATGATAATACAAACATTGCTCTGGCTGTGGAATATGAGGGGAGCCAAGAGGGCCAAATGCTGGTACATGTCCTTCCACTCCTCTGAAATGTGTGTGGGAAGGCCAGGGGGTGAACTCTCATCTCCAAGCCTCTTCTCTGTTAGGTGCTGCAGCTTCAACTGACCAATCATACAGCAGTTACAACAGTTTTGTCTTACTGTTAAACCATCCCAAGACTTTGGTAAGGTATGGTCTATAAGAGTCTTTAATAAATAAATAAAATTAAACTAAGCCCCCCACCCCATTTTTACACGTATGGGTCTGAAAGCAATAAAGTGGAGGAGATTTGGGACAGCATGACCAAATGAACTTTGCAAGTACCTTTTTATCTGTGAATTTTAGTTATTAAATAAACACAGTATGAGTAAAGCATATTTATGTCAATTTTAAAGCATATGCATTGTATACACAGTTTTAAGCACATTCAGTTGCTGCTAGAATTGTATTTCAAACCTGGAAACGGACAGCCTTTCAACTACAAATTGCATCCAAGTCTGCATTCTGTTCCAAAGGCATAAATTGAATGCAATCTGGTAAAAAAAAGTTCTGAAGCTATGCTTCTCTTATCCCTACATAATAATAATAATAATAATAATACTAGTATCAACCACTTCTGTAGGGCTATGTTTCTACAAAGCGATACGTATAAAAGAAAAGCTATGAAGATATACAATACACATCAGGATAGTGTACAATGCTGTGAGAAAGTTGCCCTGATTCATTTATGGCAATTTAGGGACAGGCGTCATGGAAGAACTGCACTTTCAAGCACTGCTTAAAAGCCTGCACCAAAAGAGGAAAGCATGATACCATTAGAAGGCCGTTTCAGAACTGATGTCACCACTGAAAGAGCCCTGCCTAAGCACTCCATCTGGGCAAGGGCTACTTGTCTTTGAGAACTGGGTTGGGGGTAGCTTCTTCATTGCTTTAGTCCATAGGGAGGCATCCTGAAGGTGGAAGGACACCAAGCTGGTTTAGAAGACGAAGCATCAAGCCCCATTTTGTGGCTGGGGCAGTGTGGCAATACTGAGCCAGGATAAAACATTTGAATGAGCATTAGATGCAGGTTTTGCTAAGTTTCAAAGATTTCAATCCTATGCTAACAAAATATTGGCTTAAATATTAGGTTCAGTTTGACCTTAATCATGGCCTTCATTAGTGTACTCTACTAATATCCCATATTTATTTAAGTATTTTTATTTATTGCTTTTATATACCATTCAACAGCCACATATGCCTCCCAGAACAGTTTACAAAACTGTTGTATTTGCCCGCTTACATTTTAGGTGGGTTGGACAATTCAGTTTGTACTGCTGCCTTCAAAATGTAGAACTTAGCTCATCATTGTGGACATTTTGTGGGTTCTTTCTTCAGTTTTAACTCAGACAGCATAATTCTCTTCATCCTGTAGAATGGTTAGTTGGAACATTTCAGGAGGATAACTCTTCCTGTACATCTGCAGGTGTTCTGTAATGGCTTGCAACATCCATTGCTCTTCCATTCCTTAATCGCCCTTGGAGTATTCCACAGCATCTCACGAGAGGATGCTGGTGTAGGATAGGGGTTCTTACGGCCCTTACAGGGGAGTTAGAAAGCCCTGTTTCATCACCATGAATTTCATTCTGTTCTCACAGGAGAGTTGGGATCCAAGCCAATATCCACTCAATGACAGAAGTATCTTTTTAAAGGGGACATGAGTGGAACTTGACTTGCTTATGAATACAAATTGAACATCGATCATGATCCGATCCTCACTGAAGTCAAAGGAAAATCTATTCTGAGCTACACATGTGAAAGCTACATTTTAGAATGAATGCAAACATCGCACAGTCTGCTACCTGCTTACCTTAATGCTGCCATTATGTTATATGTCAATATAGTAGGCTGTAATTTTCCGTGGCACTTTTCCTCTTGTAATGAGAAAATTATATGCATCTTTAAAAAACAGAACACATACACACATCACATGCTAACTTCTAAACATAGAAGTGTTGTGTGCAGTGTTTTATTGGCAAAGTTGAAATTTGCTTGTTCTTTGGCTGTGTATGCTTTACTTCATTACTTTTAGCCCAGTGTCTTCATGAATAATCAAATACATTTAAAATGGTTATTTCAGTCATGTTTGCAGCTTTGCTGTGGGGCAGAACAGCCTGTACTTGATAATGTTTATGAAGACTAACATACAGTGAGGACAGGCGTCAACATGAATAGGAATGCTATTTAAAGTTGTGCAAGGCATTTTCAGGGCTTCCGAGTAATCATATATGCATGGTTTTTGATACCCACATCTAACTGGATTATTAAGGCAATATAAAGCAGAGCAAGGGAGAGGGAGCGCAGGAGGCATGTAGGCTAATACCTCCTCAGAACCTCTCAAGCTGGACTGTTGAGCCTCCACAGGCCCTAAAGAGAAAGATCCTCAAGTCAGAGGATGTGTGTGTGTATGTGTGCGTGCGCACACACATGTGCCACCTCTAAAACTCTCTCATGGACAATTGTACAGAAAAACAAGTTGGATAGCTGAGTTGACAAACCTGATATTTTCTGTTGAAAAGTGATGTTCGGAAGATGCATATTGACGTAAATAAGCAATGTGTGATAAGAAAGTGTTTAACCTTTCCACCTGATCACTTGTTTCAACTCCAACACCACACCACTTAATCCACTTTAGCTCCACCAACATCTTGAGTTCCATAGTAGATCCAGATGTCTTGCAGGATGATTGCTGGTGAAATTCTCAACATTGGAGAAAATTGATCTTTATGAGAAAAACAAAACCAAACCCAAGTATTATCCATTCCCATCACTAATGTAAATAGAGAGAAATAAGGCAAATGAACTGAAAATGGTTACAATTTGCAGATGCTCCAATTTCCAGAATTAATTCTAGAAATTCTCAAGTTGCATCAGAATTGAGGAAAAAATGAAATGAAGGCAGAGCAAACCAGAAAAACCATTAAAGATGTTATTGTTTTGCCTTCTCTGCTGACACTGTAGTTAGATTAACACTTTCTTTCTACAAATCTTTGTTGATTTGAAATTAAAATAGAACATGGATGCTATTTCTAGTCCTGGTTGTTGCCACACTATTGATGTAGGTGGGTATGAAACATCTTTCCTCAAAAAATACTAAACTATGACAAGTTGCTGAATTTTGTTTATTGTAATAGCTATTTTCTGCCCAGTAACATAAATTATTTGAACAGCTTTAACTAAAAATGTGAAACAACTAAATACAAAGCAAACTTGTGAAACCACAAAAACTAATACCACAGAAAATAAGCAAGAGAAAATAAATCCAGAGCAACACCAACATGCCTAAATGTTTGTGCTTAATACACTTGGTGCAACTTTGTGAGATACGCTTGGTGAGATAGGAGCAAGACAAGTCTCTCAGGGGAAAACATTCCACCATTAGGATGCCACCACTGACAAGTCCCTCACTTTCTTAGTCACTTATCACTCCCAAGTCGGCATGAGCACCTGGATGGGAATTCAAAGGATGACATCAGCATCTGGGCAAGTTTCTGTTGCAGAAGCTGATTTTTCAGGTAATCTGACACAAATCCTTAAGGCACCTTTAGTGTACCAGCAACACTTAAAACTGGGGTTGGATATGGATGGGAAGCCAGGGCAGAAGACATGTATTGCCATAATAGAAATACAGATTTGAATCCCAGTTAATAATCTTGATGTTTATTTTTAGTGATGGTTTTACTGTGCTAATGTGCTTGTATTACTCTTATGCAGGATAAGTATAATGTGTTTTTATTAGTGTATACTGTTTTGGAAGGGCTTTTGCCCCAAAAGGATGGATGGATGGATGTGCATGAGCAGCTGAAATTTTAGGACCCTTTGCAAGGGATGCCCAATACATAGTGCATTTCAGGAATCCAAATGGTAAGTCACGAAACCATGAATCACAATAGCAGGCTATTCTGCTCCAGATAAAGCTGCAGTTGGCATATCTACCTTATTAAAGGGTCTCCGAGCCAAGGAGGCCATGAGTGCCTTCAATAAGAATACTCAATCCAAGAAAATGCAAAAATCAAAAACTTTTATCCTTTGAGGAGAATGCAGCTCTCTCCCAAATCTGAGCATCACCACAGCTGAGCAGAGCAATCCCCCAACAGTAGCTTTGCCTTGTTTGGACTGCATCTCAATTTATTGGTCCTCATTCAATCCATCACTGAACCTAAGCAGTGGTGCAATTTCATCTATAAACACAGTGCATTGATTCTTACCAGTTTTGACATATGCAGCAAAAAAATGTTCTTTGTAGTCACTAAGGAAAGTATGGCTATTAAGCAGCAGGGCATACGCTTTACTAGAATAATAGGCATCGCCTAAGCAGTGGTAATTTCTTTCCTCTCCATCTGAAGAAAATGACTTCTTTACTTCTTAAATGGTAAAATATATTATACTCTGAGTGGGCAGAGTTGGAATTTGTTAATTGGAATGCATAGCCTAAAAGGCTTGAATTGCTTAAGACAAATATACTTTCTAAGTGAGATACAACTGTGCTACACAGGTTGGAAATCTACCTTTCACTTTAATTGGCCAAAATACTTTACTTTGCCTGTCAATCTCATTATATGCCTTAGTAATAATGTAGACGTAGATGCAATTGATACTGAGAAGTGAGTATTGGTCTCACACAGGCCAGTGTATTGGTGGAAAATCCCATGCATGAGTTATATCAGCATCATTTTCAGCTTGGACGGACCTCCCTATTGGTTTTCCATTTGCCAACCTGCTAATTAATTGTTTTTCCCCCCATTATCTGGTCATGTGTTTTGGGAGTACATCTTAGAAAAAGTCACTGAAATTTCCTAAACAGCTGTCAAGCTTAAGCAGCAATGTGTCTCCACCTGTTATTCCCTCCCCATCATATAATTTGAGGGAATTTGGAAAACAGTTGGTGTGCAACAGAAGCAAGTTCAGTGTTAGTCCTGCTTAAAATAGGTCCACTGACATGGCTAGGAAGTATTGAAATTGTACTAATATTGGATGCAGCCCACAGAAATGCAGTGAGAGTTTATTAGGCCCAGAATCCAAAGGCTGATGAAGCAAAGGAAGATGCCATAGCTTAGTGGCAGAGAATGTGTGTTGCATGTCGAGTCCCAGGCTCACATTTTCTATGGCTTCTCCACCTGATAGTAAACATGACTGGAACTCTACCAACCTGTCTAATTCAGCAGTGGGCACCAGTGATGCAATTAAATGTACCTAAAGGCACGACCAGCTCTGATCACAACAGGGTCACTTGTGGCATAGTAGCACAAAATAAGCAGAACTCCTCCTTTTCATTGCCGATTGAGATTGGCTGGGAGTGGGGAAAACCATATTCTACTTGGTGCCCAGGGAGGACCAGCTCATTCTACACTGCAAGGTCTAAGATGTGTTGTAAGAAGGCAATGCAACAATGAGTGAAGGGAAGTGCACAAGCAAGTTTTTGCATCAAGAAGGTAACTGCAGCAGTTTCCTTCCAGGCAAAGCCACTGGGAATCTCTTTAGCCAGTGATGGGTGAATTCCAGTGAATCCGACATGCAGCACGTTCCAGATTAACCTACACCAGGAAAACTCAGGGCAATTACTGCTCTTCTCCCACTAGCTTTGAGAATGTTCATACATTACAACATACTGGAAAAGAAGTAGTCGCAGTCATTTGAAGGCAGCCCAGATAACCACCCACTCAGCTACTCTTTATTTACTGTACAGTAGGCTTGCTAGATATTCCTATGCGTGCTTAGTTACCTTTGCACTCCCTCTTTACCAATGTTTCCTGATATTACAGTGTAAATGCTTGCAACATTTTAAACAGTCTGAGGTTTTGGTATTATTTCTTACAGGAAAAATGTATCAACATTTGATAAATGTGATGAAGCCAAATGGCACATAGTTTCCTGCATCATTGTCACGTTTAGCATTTCAAACAGCCTCTAAAGAGAGGAAGGATAATCAATATGACTATCAGAGCTTGCGGCTTTGCACACATCACTTTTTTCACTGCAGTCCACACCAAATGCTTATTTTATTTGTATATGTGCATGAAAGGACATAGATTAGAATAGAACAATAAAATAGACAGAAGCCCTGTGCAGGCGTTTTCATGCTTACATGCATGGTAAAGAAATATGTGACTAAACGTAAGGCCCAGGTACACACCTGGTGTCTAGTTAGACCTTTGCATGTTGAGCAGGAAAGTCTGAAGAGGGTTCTAAATGCATTCAGGTTAATGTACTTACAGAACTGCCATGCTCAGGCAGGGTTTGGTGTCACAGAAGCTCTGTGGATATCAGGTGTGGAAAGAAACAGCCTGATGTGAGCCCCCTAAACTGAAACTCAATCCAGACAAGACGGAGGTCCTGTTGGTTGGCTGATCGGGCTTCGGAGAGGGTGGATTTGACCTGGTCCTGAATGGTGCAACACTCCCTCTTAGGGACAAGGTCCGCAGCTTAGGAGTACTGCTCGACCCGGAACTTTCTTTGGAAGCTCAGGTGACAGTGGTGGCGAGGAGTGCCTTCCTTCAGCTTCGGCTGATTAATCAGCTGCGCCCCTACCTGGAGTACGACTGCCTGGCAACAGTGACACACGCGCTGGTGACTTCCCACCTAGACTTCTGTAATGTGCTTTACGTAGGGCTTCCCCTGAAGACGGTCCGAACACTTCAATTGGTGCAAAATAGAGCTGCCAGGTTGCTGACGGGGACGGGGCGTTATGCTCACATGACTCCAGTCCTTCGTCAGCTTCACTGGCTGCCCATTGAAGCCCGGGCCCAATTCAAGGTGTTGATTATGACCTATAAAGCCCTAAACGGCTTGGGTCCTGGCTACCTGAACGAGCGCTTACGTCCGTATATGCCCGACCGCCCCTTGAGATCTGCGGGAGAGTCCCTTCTCCGGGAACCCTCCATGAAAGAAATTAGGAGAGTAAGTACTTGGAGGAGGGCTTTCTCTGCGGTGGCGCCCAACCTATGGAATTCACTCCCCAAAGAGGTCTGCCTGGCACCGTCGTTACTGGTTTTTCGGCGCCAGGTAAAGACCTTTTTATTTAAACATCATTTTAATTGTTAAAATATATGATCTGGCCAGGGCAACTTCTTCTTCCTTCTCTTTTCTCCTCCTATATTCTTTATTTACTTATTTTATACTGTTAATTTTAATTTTATATTATTGTATCTCAGTGTATTTTTTGTATTTTTGTATTTAGTGGTAATTTATTATGTTCTATTTTATTTCAATGTATCTTATTGTGTTGTAAGCTGCCCCGAGGCTTCGGCAAGGGGCGGCATAGAAATGCTATAATAATAATAATAATAATAATAATAATAATAATAATAATAATGTGCCGCTAAATATTTTAGCCCCAGGGTTTTAGCCCTAGATGTGAACCAATGAATGTCTGCAGATGCATAAAACAGGAGAGTGATGGGTGTTGTGTATATGTGTATTGTCAACATATCCTGTTGTAAAGTACAACAACCAAGAGTAGCAGTGTGAAAATAAATGTAGGCTTGCAGCTGTCTATGTAGAGGGAACTAGAGCTTATTTGTCACTTACGTGAAGTGTAAGTGGCTGTTTCTTTTACATATAATTGACCAGGAAAGGGAAGCCTTTGGGAAGCTCACCCATTCTGTTCGTCTCTAACAGGAACTTTCATTTAAGCATTAACCATATTTAGTCACTGGCCCTCTTCATGGAGGGCTGACAGGTGGAAGAGAATCAGGACCGTGCTTCCCAGCCCTCCCCAAGACTTTCTGAGCCTGCAGACCCTGCTCTTGCTATTTTTTTCCCTGCCGACTGCTGGCTGGCTGACCGTTGTACCTTCAGTGAAAACCTGAAGGGGGAGCAAGATGTACTGCACACCTCCTTCCACATGACAGGGAGTCTCTGCAGTTGAGAGCCCCGTGTGAGAATGGAAGCTACCAGGGCATGTGTGAGGCACGAGTCTACATTTCAAGGTGGAAGCCCAGCTCGGCCTTCGGACCCATTCTTCAGAGAGAAAAGGAGACAGAAAAGAGTGCTTTGTAATGGAGAGCAAGTCCTCTCAAGCACTGTGGATGTCATCGTCATAAAGCAAGCATAGAATGAAAAAATTAAGATATACAGCTGGGGATTCACCTTCTTTTTGTAGGTGGCCAGGGCTTAAAATATATGCTCTCAACTGGCTGAGGCAATAAGCTTAAAGCATGCATGGAGAGGGAACATATGGAGATCCCTAATGTTATAAAAATCTGAATTTTTAATGTACAATGTGGGGAAAAAGGGTTTTGGTGAGAATCCTGGGAGTTGCAGGACTTTTTCTTCTTTTCTGGCTAAATATGCATAGTATTGTACCCTAAGAATTTTAATGAATATATAACATCCACTTGAAAGAGGTACTGGTATTTTCTTTTCATTTTCTATTCTGTACAATTTCCATCTGGGTGCTCTGAGGCTAGCCTTTTTAATAGCTCAGATAGCCATTCTATGTTACAAATGTTTTCCTTTGACTTCAAAACCTCCACCATGGATCAGTATAACCAATTGCCTTTTCTGTACTTATGCATTCAGGAGAAACATGCACCGAAAGCATGGAGAGGTGTGCAGACAAGCCATGTCAGAATGGAGCAACCTGTCAAGATGGCATAGATGGCTTCAAATGCAATTGCCCATCTGGTAAATACACACACACACACACACACACACACTCATGTATGTATGTATGTATATGTATACCCATACATATTACTTTTTTGTTATTCGTTTTTACATTCTCTGGAACACTCTACAGTCAGCAAGGATTGCTATTACTTCCATGTCTTCAGGTGTAGCCCGGTTTCAGTTTGGAAAGGGTTAAGAACAGCCTTTGGAGGTATGTTTCTGGACATCCTAGTATGTTCTTTATATATTTTTCCAAAGGAAGTTTAAGCAAACGTTCTGCCTCATAATATCTGCTAGTGTGAATTTTTTCCGTTTTAATTTTCTCAGGGATTGTATCGTGTTGCTTTCTGTTCTGGCCCATACTTTAACCCTTACCCTCTGCAGCTACAGGGGTTGCCAGCCCCTTCTCCTAGCATTTCCTTTTAGAAAAAGTAATTGGTGGTTTGGGTCCTTCTCAGAGTATGAAGCTTTGCTCCCATGCTAGTACCATGCTGAATTTCTTACATTTTTACTTTATTCTTGATGGCTGACTCAGGATCAAGTGATGGCTTCAGTGTGTGAATGAGTCATTTAACAACAGGGCTGGAACATCACCGTTTTACAACCATTTCACAACATATCAAATAAAATGCAGTGTTCACCTTCACTGGTGAGTCACCATCAACTAATGCTCAACTGATCTTTGAACCAGGCCTTTATGACTTGTTGCAGCAAAAATTGCTCTCTCGACTGTGGATGCTGTATGCATGAATCAAGAAGTGATTGTTCAGGATATGGTGTAGGGATGCATGAGCAATTCAGTGCAGTTCCCAAATATCTGAACCTATCCCCTTCACAATCCCAAATGCAAATAGAGTGTATTTGCTTGAAAACAATGTTAGCACTTACTCAAATTTGTGTTTATAGTTGAAAAAGGCACACTGATTTTTTTTTTCAAAAAATACCATTTTTCACTCTTTAGGCTATGGGGAAAATGCACAAAGAAAATGTGGTTTTTTCCCATTTGAATGCATTTAAAAACAGATCATAAACAAAACTGGGATAATGCCAAGTTCAGAGTATTGCAGCAAATGGGCACAAATATCTCTGGTTTCCTATCCCTTATGTGTGTGAAGAAACAATGCATTTGGTAAAATATGTTGGACAAACGAAATAGTTTTTCATCTACTTAATTTTTCTGTTGTGTCCTTGATGAAGTGTCAACTTGGAAGTGAAAAAAGGATACTTACCATGTGGGACAGTCTCTGCGTTGTAAGCAGAAGACTCAAAAGTGTCCACACTTCAGGCCAGTACACACAGAGAAGTCTGCAATGACAATGTGGACAGTACACTTTGCAATGATTTTCCTGATCCAAATAGCACCAAAAAGTGCTACTGCCAATTATGTCAGGATGGATCTTTTGCTACAAGATTACAAGCAGGCCCAAGGACATGGAGAAAGTCTGAAGCCAAAAATGATTGTGTGCACTGTCCCTGAAGTGCTGTGGAAGTGAATAAATAAAATTAAGAAGAATGGTAATTGTGTTGTGCATAGAATATAGAAGTTAGATGGCTTTTTTGATGACGAGCAGTACAGTTGTTTCAATAACATTTCTATATTCCTTATTTAGAACCAAAGTAAATGCAAATTTAACAACTTTCCATTGCACATTAAAAAAATAAAGGAATAGTTGGTGCAGTGTGTGTGTTTGTGTGGGACAGAACCAATCCAGACTGAAGCACAGTTGCACGAGGTCAGTGGGATGTAATCCTTTGCCCTTTCCATTGCTGTTTGCAATGGAAGGAGAGCTTCCGTTAGCACCTGTGGGAAACAGGTGGTCAAGCCCCAGTTGCAACTGAGACTATAACAGAAGCAAAGCATTACAACCCCACTTACCATAACATGGTTTTCCCAGTTGCAATGTATGATTGCGAAAGTTGGACCATAAGGAAGGCTGAGCTCTGAGGCCTTTGAACTGTGGTGCTGGAGGAGACTCCTGCGAGTCCCCTGGACCGCAAGATGATCAAACTGGTCAGTCCTAGAGGAGATCAACCCTAACTGCACTTTAGAAGGCCAGATACTAAAGACAAAACTCAAATACTTTGGCCACCTAACGAGAAGGAAGGACTCCCTGGAGAAGAGCCTAATGCTGGGAACAATTGACGGCAAAAGAAGAAGGGGGCTGGATGGAGTCACTGAAGCAGTTGGTGTGAGCTTGAGTGGACTCCAGGGGATGCTGGAGGATAGGATAGTCTGGAGAAATGTCCATGGGGTCACAATGGGTTGGACGCGACTTTGCGACCAGCATAGCATACCATAACATGTCCCATTCTGGCTTGGAAGCCCCCAAAATGGCTTTTGGTTAAAGGAAAAACAGTTCTACAGAGACAGGCAATGAAATAAAAGTCACAAGTGGTTGGACCCTTACTCTGTTTTACACAATTGGAATTCAGGTTCTCTGCAGCAAGAATGTCTTGCAGTATATTGCCTAAAGTCGAAGCACCATGGTCTTCATCTTCTGATGTTTGCATTAACCAAATGCTGCACAAATCAAACTCAGTATCTTGCCTTAGTATCAACAACAGTATATGGAGACGTTACACAGAATGCTGAGTTAACAGTCTTCTACTGAAGTTCTTAAAACATATTTCACTTTTTCTTACCCTGAATCTAAATTCATGATGTGATGAAATATGATCCACAAATGTGATAGCAGTCACATGTATTGTTTGGCTCACTCAATTTCTTCATCTTCCTGAAATAAATCCCCTAGATGAATGCAGACCTAGAGGAGAAACATCAGAGAAAACATTCTCATTTATACCCCAAGCAAAATGCCTTTTCATGTTTATATGCAGGGAAATGAAACCTGAGTGATTCAGTTTAGTACAAATTGTATTGACATGAAATAGTTTAAATATCAATTACACAGCACAATTTGAGGGAGTGCATAATTAGTGATATCTCTGTCTTGTCGAGCATGCATGAGATAAATTAAAATGGCTTTAAGGTGTGTTGTTATTTGGTAGAGAGGTTTGATGGTTTCCGCAAGGAATAGAGAAATGTGTTCAAGGGTTCTTTCTTTGTTAAATGTAGAATGGGTTTTCCAAAGCTTTTTGTTGGTACTGTGAATTTTAGCTGTCACTTAAAAACGAAAAAGTTTCAGGCCCTCAACTTTGTAGTGCAGTGCTGAGCTTTTCTATCTGATACAAACAAGATGCTAATCCCCATGGCAAGTGTATTGTTTTTACATTCTTCCTATTAGTGTATTTGAAATCGGTGCTGGGAGTGGAGTACAATATCTATACATTACATACTGTAATGGATTCCCCTGTTTTTTCCAGTCTTTGACAGAACCAGAACTGGAATGAGGACTGGCTGTGGAAGCAACTGAGCACAGGAACTCTTGCTTTAAGGAACTGTGCCGGGGGCACACATCCTATCCTTTGCGTAATTAATATGTGAAGCCCCTTCCTAAGATAAATCAATTTGGAGCTGCTGTGGGGAATGTTTCTTTTCTATTAGATTATGGTAGGAACTGTTTTGAGGCTACATTTCTTTTGGGATATGCTGCAATTTCATATATATACACATTTAAAGTCTTCCATTTGAAAGCTTCACTTTTCACAGCCCTGTGATTTCCTGCACATGCTATTAAATCTCAGATTGTTTCTCTTGGTGATCCATCTTTCATCTAATGTGCGATACTCTTCTCAGAAGAGCAAAGCCTGGGTGTAGCTAAGAACCCCTTTTAATATTTGTTTTCTCATCTTCCTGAGATAGAGGAAGAGCTGGGGAAGCAGATGGGACTAGGATTCTGCCAAACAGCTTTCCTAATATGCATACTTCTAAAGATCAGTGAAATGGAAAAGCACCTTTCAAATCACCTTAGTCACATTACAAGATTTAGAGGGTAATGCTTTCATTTGGGACTTTTCAGACTTTCTGCCTCCAGGGGAAAGCTCTCGCCATTGGTTTGTCTTCTTGTCTGTCACTGAACTCCTGAACATCACAAAACTTATGCCAACTTAGTTCACAGTGGGTACTGGCCTCATTATAATGCCCAAAGGGCATTCCTGATATTCATCTACATTCCATCTTATTAGTACTGTGTTGATTCCATTTTTCTCCTCCTCCCATGAGGAGCACAAGGCACCATTTGTGGTTTTGTAGTCACTCCACTTCATCCAAAGCATTAGATTTCTCCTAGACTAATTACAGTAGGGAAGAAAGGTGGCTGGGAACTGTCACTCAGTGGCCCTTACATCTAAGTGGGGTTGGAACTGGCATTGTTTGTTCCCCTGTTTCTCTCGCCTGGTTTCTCAGGGCCAAATCAGACATTTCTTCCCTCCATAAAGCAATGATGTGTGAGGAAGGACAGGTGAGATTTCAAGAACTAAATCTTGAGGGGATGTTCTGTAATTTACTCTAAAGTAAAAATGGGAAACAAAAGAAATACATTCTAGATATGAATTTAAATTAATGCCCAATTTGACCTCCAGTTTGCGATGGTGAGTGGGGAACCTGTTTGGGTTGGTGGCTGGGTGGCGTCAGGTTGACAGCTTGAGTTCAATACATTTTTGACCTTCGGTCTCACAGAATTCCCCTTAAGTATCTCTTCTTTCAGCCCCTGTGAATAGCTACTGATAGTTGCTGGGTTTTTGATGAAGTGGCATAGGTGTGAGAAATGAGCTGCCCAGTTGGAGGGCTTGCCATCTTGCCCTCAAGCACCAAGAGCCACCAGAAGCTTTACTGAAAGGGAGGAAAAGGTTCCAGTTTCCATTCTATTCTTTACATGAGCAGGTGCATCTCCCTCAACCTTGATAGGAGGACACTTAAAGTTCATTCTGTTCTGTTGTCTGTTAAATTTCAATGAAAGGGATTGTCTTCAAGGGATTGACTTGTATTTGATAACCAGAACGAAAGAGGGAAGGGACCAGCTCATGGCACCTATATAGTCCTTCTCTTCTCTATTCATCCTCAAAACAACCCTGTGAGGTTGAATTAGCTGAGAGTCTGTGACCGGTGAATTTCATGACTAGGTGGGAAGAAGAACCCAGCTCTCCTGAGTCCCAGTCCAGCAGTCTAGCCACTCCTACATACTGGTTTTCACATTAATTTTTCATTGTCACATGCAATCTCATCTTTTGCTCTGCCACTGCGTTCTTTGTTATCCTTGTTTGTAACTTTATTTTAACGTTTTTCTTACTTGCTAACATTATTTTTCCTCTTTATATGGTTAATTCTTCCACTTTCTTGCTTAGCTTACTGCTATACACTATTAGCTGAAGATCTAAGTCTCATGGTTGCCCTTTCTGTGCTGCTCCCATTGGTGAAAGAAAGTCTCCTGTCCTTCCACCAAACTACCTTTGATCAATGAGACAATATTATCTGAAAGAAACGTTGCACTCCTGCAGATTCATCCCATTCAGGTAACACCCATTGTCTGACCTCATAACAGATATTCTGCTCATATGATGAGCCTCCAGCACTTACATGCAACTTAGTTTATCTTCCAATGCTGCCTTGGTGTGATATTTGTGCCTGTTCTTTTCCATTGATCTTTTTTTCTCATTCTTCTTGTACATGGAAATAATGCATATTTTTATGTCATTTCCATGGTTTTCACTCTCATCCCAGATGTGTGCATGTGGAATGACTCTACTTACGGCATGAGGATGCTGCAGAGTGGTGGTACTCTCTTGTTTTGCCCCAGCCCCCAACTTAAGCCTACCCTGGTGCACTCTGCATTCATCCTTTCAGAAACAAGATCCTTCATGTACTGTCTTGGTCTGAAGAAATGAAATGAAAATACACTCTAAGAAAGGTTTTAGAAGGATTAATTTATTAAAGTATAAAAACCTAGCAACGGCTATATGACATGGCTACAAAACAAAAACTATCAAAAAAGAAAAGCTATCATGGGGTGTTTCCATAGCAACTTTCCCTCCTGGAGTCTTGTTGTGTGTGCGTGTGCTTAAATCATGTCGTGCTCCTTTGCCTATTCATTGATTTTTTATTTTCTTTAGTCACATTTGTATATAATTAACATTCATGATGCAGAAGAGAAGGTGCATCCTTAATATTTACATTTGTCCTCAAATTACCCAAAAAATTAATGGATTAGGTGCTGTTGTTTATACAGAAGAAAATAAAATTACTGACTTGACGTTATACTCCCAATACATATGACATAGAAGAGAAGGTAGGAAAATAAGTATATTATGAATGGGTAAATCAGATTCTTATAGTGGTTTTGTTCCTTAAAGACTAGGCTTTGCATGTGAATGACTGGAGGCCCCAGAGGAGTTCACATCAGACCTGGCAAGGTAATACACCTACTGATTTTCTGCTGCAGTGCCTTTAACCAGGACGTATTGATCCAATTCACAGTGGCTTTTTAAGCTTGGTGGATGGGGATCACTCCATTTGCAAAAGGCATATGATGAAGCGGCCATGTGGCGGTGGGCAGAAATGGGGAAACCGGACCAGGGCAAGGTGAGCGTGGGCTGCCCCTACTGAAACCACACTCATCACTAGTGTGCCCACTCACCCTCCTTCTGAGTGGCTGCTCCTTCTTTTCCTCATTTGGCCAGCCTTACTGGCAAAGTGCCATGGCACCCACTCCGCTGGCAGTCCCAGGGCAGGAGCTAAGGACTGTGCTGTCTCCTCGATGGATTTGTCCCTAAAACGCATGGATCGATTGGTTCAGGTCATTGCTTTTCTTCCTTTTTAATGGAGGGCCATGGGACCTGCAGGCTCAGCCATGGCCTTCCCTTACCTCCAAGTAAAAAAGGAAGATGGCTGCAGTTGCAACAGGCTCAAGCACAGGATGGACCAATATGGAACTCCTGATTCCCGCCTGGTTGCAAATCTTAGTCAGATGACAAATCTGTATTGCTATTTGCAACCCAGAAGATAAACATATATGCACCTGACAGCTCCCAGCAGCCTCATCTCTGGTGTTGCTGCACATGCTAAGCCAAACGGCCAGCCTGAGTCAGCTGGAGAAAGGAGAAGGTGAACAATGTAATTGGAGAGGAGATAGATGATCTCTCTCTTGGATGATCACCTCCTCCTCTCTGTCTTGTCCACTGGGGGATTTAACAGCATTCATATTTTCTCTAGTTTGCTGTTATTATTATGCCATCTTTGGACTCCACCTTTCTTTTTGTCTTGTGAAGAACCCGTGTGGACATACCAGGGACATACAGTATAACAAAAGACAAGCCAGTGGAAAACTTTGACTTGTTTGTTGACAGGACCGAAGCACAAAAACCGTCGAAAGTAACCAGCACAACTTGAGGAGTTCAGAAAATCTTCCGATTTTTCTCCCTCAAGCACAAATCCAGTGAAATTTGGGTATAGCAAGACCCTGGTAAAGGTTAAGCCCACCGCCACTGCAGAGGTGACTGCCAAAGATGTGGGGCTTGATTCTGACCCAGATAAGGAAGGGGAAGGGCTGTTTCAGGTAGCTTGAGGCCTCAGGGCCACCACAGCAGAGGAGAGGTGGGATAATCAGGAAGGTAATTTCAAAATTATGGGAACCCGGAGCCAGAACAAGGATGATGTGGAGGGTCAGGGCCAGGTGTCAGCGATCCCGGGGTTAGACATCAACCCTGGGAGGAATAGAGAAGGGTGGGATGGCAGTCCAAGTAGTTTGCTGCCCAAGAAACTCCTCAAGGAAAGGAATCCACTTGAAGGAAGGGCTTTGTTAGCATGCTTAGACTGAATGGGAGGGCTCTAACCATTTCCCAATTGTTTGGTGTAGACTTTCTAACTTGTCACCTTGGATAAAGAAGCTGGCTTTCTGAAAAAGTGTGATTTTTTGTTTGTGGCTTGACCTACAGTGTGGCTTGAAGCAAGATCAGTTTGCCTGTAGCTTTGAACATACTAAATGCTAATTACTTAGAATTAAGACAAAGTGACCTGTCTTTGGCAGGGTGGCCTCATTACAGAGCTTCATAAAACTTTCATTCAAAAATGAAAATTCTAACAACAAAAGACACCAAACAGTTATACAAATGACAGAGGGAGGGAAAAATGAGGATGTCAAGTATTGCAGCAAGTACATCAAGAAATGCAATCTCTTGTGAAGGAGAGAAAATGGAACTATAATCCCTAAGAAAGAGCTACAATGGAAGTTTTATAGAGTTGCTTTAAAAGTTCAGTAAATGAAGATAACACAAAGGCAACAGTACAGTTTGGGACATTTCAAACAAGATTGCCTGTCTATTCTTCACTGGAATCCAGACCAAGAATAGCTGGACTCTTGCTGGTTGTGACAAAGGTTACTTAGCAAATTTATTTTGGAGAAGGTTTCATGGTCTTGGAATACACTGTGCATGTCACTTGTCTGGGAAAAAGTTGCCTAATCTATAATGCAGTTGTCTAAAAATGGACTCAGTTCTGAAGAATCCCTTGCTTAAAGTGAACGCCCACAGTATTCACAGATTAAAATCATGCACTTAGATTCTCCTATATTGATACTTACTCTTTCTAAGTTCATTCTACTGAGTAACATCTTGCTGATAAACAAATGGTTTTCCTGGTAAGCTTTCCTGAAATCCCAACAGCACAATCAATTGCTATTTTGAGATTTTGGTGAAAGCTTTTTTAGGTTTCTGACAGGATGATGGGGGATCAGCAATTGTGTCAAGTCCCCTTTGTCACTTTCCTTTTGAGAGAGAATGACAGAGCTCAAATGCCTTCTTTCATCAAAGCACACATACATTTGAGTTACTTAATGGTTCCTTGTAGCATTATATGGCTTCTCCACCCTCACCCCTTCTCCTGTCATTTTGACTTGGATGCGTGGCATGAACACAAAGTCACCCGGCCATTCCCGGTCACTTGCATCCAGCCTTGTATGCATTGGAAATTAATAGACTGAAAAGGGCATCTGGACTACAGCATCATCCATACCTCATGCAATTTATATTTTAAAAGATGCACGGTAGAATGAAAATATAACTATGCCTTTTGGCAAATGTTTTAGTCTACATCATGCAAGTGTCAACTGCACCTCTGGCCACCCACAACACTGAAAACACACAGATCTTCCTCTGCTGGCCAATTAGTCACTTCTCCAGGACTGCTTCTTACTGAATTCAGCATGCTTTACTTCTGAGTAGATAAGGTAAAGGACTGTAGCACAAAATGGATTCTGGAATCCAAAGCTCAGACTGAAAGGGCTTGTTTTTTCCTCAGAAAATCAATGAGGTTTTTTTTTAAGAGTATGTAATCTTCGTGGATATGCAGAAGCAAGAGTGACAAATCTTTGAGCCAGTCCTTAGCTTCTTTTTCTGTAGATATGGAATAATTTTAGAACATCTTCCACTTATTGACAGCTGGAAACATTTCGTTCTTTGTGAACTAAATAGGAAGGATGATTCTAATGCAAGCATTTTCTTAACTGATTTCCTCTAAAATGCTACATAGCATGAAAAAAATGGTAATACTTCATTCTGGTCTAGTTGTAGAAACAAAATTGGAAAATGTGTTTAACACATATTAGCTTGTTTGGTTGCATGACTTCAAATCACAGAGGTGTTCCCTTGCAGTTTTCAATATATGTCTACTTAAGCACGTCTTACTCTTGAGGGGGAAAACTCAACTTGATTATAGTCACACAGTAGCCAGAGATGAAGGAGGCCCTCATTAACTGGAAGAATAAGGGAGCCCTCTGGCGTTCAAATAATGCTTTCAATTACATTTGAAAGTATAAGTTACAAAACTGATGGAGCACTCCTACAAGTCTACTCAAAAGTAAGTCTTATTAATTTCAGTTGTGCTTACTCCTAGGTAAATGAGTATATGAATCTTTGTATTATGCATCAGTGTGTTCAAATTCTATTAATCTTGTACTGTAATAATGCAATTAAAATTTATCTAAATATGCATGAACTTCCATCAAAATGTGGTCTAACCAGATTAAGGTTTTCAATGATAAAGTATATCTTTCTTATAAAAAAAAGGGAAAATGGTTGAAAAAAGCCTATTGATCAATATATTGATCAATAGGCTTTTTTCAACCATTCTGTTGAATCTTCCATTCTGTTTTTTTCCCAATTGCTGCACTGGAAATTCCCTTCTAAGGTTTTATTTCCCAGTCTTTCCTCACATGATTTTTCAATGTATATCTGATACCCAGACAAATATGATTCAATTTATGTTTTCACAAATGTAGAACTATGAGCTGTTTCAAGATATGAACAGGAACTTCCTATATGTATGCTAATTCATTCAGCAAGCTAAATCAGGTAGGATAATCAGGATCTCCAAGCAAGATTGCACATGGCGAACTTAAATTTAATGTGGGAGACCACCAGAAAATGTGCTCTATCATAGGGTTATACGTCATTCAAAAGCAGAACCCAGAGGCAGAATGTGCAAATTTCAAAACAGTGCCAAGAGGCCTCATTGCTGTCCTTGGGGAGAGGGCAGGGTCTGCTTCAAGCACTCCCCCCCCCCAACAGCAGTACTATCAACTTTAATAGGGCCAAAGCACAGGTCTTGGTCAGTCTTTCTCTCCCATCTCATCTCATCCATCCTTTCTCTCCTATCTACGTATTCACCGGCTCCCTTCCAGCGGTGCAGCTAATTCTAATGTACTTGATGTCCCCCTTAGGTGGCCCTGTATGTTATTTTATGCACACAACTAGCATTTCATACAGCTAGCCCACACAACTGCTAGCCTACGCTTTACAATTGCTTCTATATTCCTACTCTGTCAGAACAGCTGTTTGATTCTTCTTCATCACCAGCATCCACATGCACACACATTTTTGCTTCTTAAATTTACCAGAGGGACTGAATTGAGCTTGCTCTCCAGATGGTCATTTGGGCCCTGCTTGAATAAAGGGGCCTTGGGTTACAGCCCCAAGTTCAGCCCGAGCTACACCACTGCTTCCTTCCACTACTGCTGCCGCGCCTCCCACTTAATGTGCTTAAAGTGTTTGTCTTATTCTTGCATATAAACTGAAGAAAATGCCTGACACAGGAAGAGGTTAATGCTCTTTTATTTAATTTATTTAAAACATTTCTATGCCGCCCCCATTGCAACAAAGCCTCGGGCGGCTCACAACATCCATAAAAATACAATCAATAATTTAAAAACTGGTACCATCTCGGCTATATATTAAAATCTATAAATGCAATAATAATAAATTAACAGTTAACGTTTAAATCAAAAGGTCTTCGCCTGATGCCGAAAAGCAAATAATGACAGCGCCAGGCAGAGCTCTCTGTGGAGCACATTCCATGGGTGGGGCACCACCGCAGAAAAGGCCCTCCTCTGGGTACTCACCCTCCTAATATCCTTCACGGAGTGTTCCCAGAGAAGGGCAACCACTGCCAATCGTAGGGGGCGGGCGGGCATATATGGACGCAGACATTCCTTTAGATAACCAGGTCCCAAGCCATTAAGGGCTTTATAACCAACCAACCAACCAACCAACCAACCAGAGGCAGTGATGGAGCAGGCGGCAAAGGGTGTGGGTGACCTCCAGGGTGCCTGAATGCCCTCGAGGCATCTCCCTTCTAAACAGATGAAGTTTGCCAAACAGATGAAGCTCACGTGGTGAGTCTTCCTGTTGTATTGCATCTCCAGTCACACTTAGTTAAACTGAACTCTGTATTTCAAATGGGCTTCATTATCATAGTCGTCAGATCTTTTTTCTAATGAATACAAAGCATTATTGGTTTTATCCAGACTTAGTCATGCTTAGAGGGGTCTTACTGAGTCAGTCATGACTGACTTGTTCACATTGATTTCAATGAGTCTTTCTAAGCATGACTATGCCAGAATGCAACCCTGTGTGGTTTTGCTCATAACCCCCCACCGCATGTTCCACATACATGTTCCGCAGTTTGCATGTTCCACAGTTAGAACTTTCCAGGAATCCTTTCTCAATAACCTAAGGATTGTGAGAATTTCATTTTTTGATTTTCCCCATTCACTTCTCCAAATATGAGCAAACAGAAAAGCACATGAAGTGGGTGTGGAGTGGAGGTGTTACATGGTCTAGAACTTGTATTTTCATTTCAAAACATGCACTTTAAAAATGGTCATTTAAAAATCCTAATTTTTAAATGCATGTTTTCATGCTTCAGTCTATTCACATGTGGGTGTGCAGGTTTCACCTTTGTAATGTGATCTGTTTTTCTGTTCATTTGAACAGAGAAATTGCACAATTAAAGCACTGGAGTTGGCTGATCAGAGCTTCAAGATTGCTAGCTTCCTTTGAAAGCTAACATCACTTAGTCTGCTATCCCTGCAATATCCACAATTCAGTGAATGAAAAAACAAAAACAAATGAATAAATTTGGAATAAGAAAGCAAGTAATATTCTCAGCATGCCCCAAAGCATAATCTTCTATGTTTACATGACAAATTCCAGCCCTTGTACAAAAATTGAGAGCAAGAATGGTGACCTTTAGAACTGTGGGGCAATGAAAATGTCTGTGAAGTATCACCGCATGCTAAAATATGAAGCCCTATTACACTAAACATTCTCTTGACTGAAAGGTAAAAATTTAAGGGCCCAGATTTTGCATGCAGTAATGAGACATGCCATTGAAACAGATTTTATTGGTATTTGGAGCCACAGGCAACTTCGCATGAGGGAACAGTTTTTAAACATAATGAAGGAAAGTCTCTTTAGAGCTCCATGTTCACCTTTATATGAGCATCCTGCTTCTCAGGAGAGATGCAACAATGCCTTTCAGGGAACTTATTCTGTAATGTCTATTATCTCTTAGAAGTACATGCATGGTGTATCATTTTGGCAGTATGTTCACATGGGGGAAATGCATCTCTGTCACTCAGCAGAAACAGCCATAGACAAAAGTTTCCCTCTGAAGAACTTAAAATTAAAAGAAAGAATACAGTGCAGGAGAAGTAGGCGCCTCCAATTACAGCCCTGCATGGAGTTCTTCCCTCATTATATTTCTCAATATTTCCCACCATGTATGTAGTAGCCAAGTACATGGAGCAGGGACAAGGAGATGAATATCATAATACAAGTCTATCTGTCCATATGTTATGGAGAGAGCAGGAGGAACTCAAGCTGCAGCTGCTCCTTCTGGCGATTGCCCACATCAGGTGTCCTAATCAGTTCATCAGGGAAGAGGCAGGGTGAGGTCAACTCTCTTCCCAGCTGTGAAGCTCCAGCTCACTCTCTTGTGAAGATTTCCATGTTCATGAAGGAGGGAAACAGCTTGAAAAGAGCAATGCTATGTGGAAAAGTAGCACCTCACCCTGTTTCTTCACCAAACCTCCCTTGTTGGTGAGTAAGTCAAAGTGAGGCTAGCGGTTTAGACTATTTAAATTTGTCTAAGAGAGCCCAGAAGCTGGTTTTGGAAAGGAGATGCTGCTTAGGGAATGATTTACAGCAGAGGCCTATGCCTGTTTACTCAGAAGTAAGTCCCACTTTCTCCTCCTGCTGCAGACCATGCCCAGCAGGGTCTCCCACTTGTTTTCTGTTGCAGCTGCCATAGCAGTGACCACCTCGATGTTTCACACACCTTGAGGGAGGTGTTGCAGTTGTTGTGTCTGTTGTCTTGGGTCAGAGGTGTTTAGTGAGCTCATGAGAGAGGGAAAAAACTTCAGGAAACACAACAGGATTAGTTATTATTCACATAAGAATTAATGTGGGTCAAAAGCCATCTTATGTTGGCTAGAGAAGAGAGCAGACCTTCTGACTTTTCCACTTACTTGAACACTGCAGGGTTTTCTTTTCCACTGCTTGAAAAACTCTGTTGATATTTTTCCTCTCCTGTATCTGTTGTTCCCATAAAGCAGCTGTTCATTTATCTGCCCCAGAACTATGTACTGTCTGCTAAGCCTGTGGAGGTGAATGCATCCTCTTTTTCTTTCATCCTTCTCCAGTGTTCTTGCTCTTTCATTACTTTTCCTTAGAAACCCTTTTTGCCATTTCCTTTCCAGCATGCAGTGCCTCCAACACAGGTATACCTTCAGTTTACAGATCTTACTTGTCTCCATTTGCTTTTAATCTCAGTCCCAAATTGCTGAATGAAGAAGGCTGACCAAAATGATATTGTGTTCCATGCAAATGTTCTATACTCTTAAGGATTTCACTACACCTGTTAAATGGCCATTAGCTGCAATTACAGAGCTTTGATCTAACTGAACTTTGTGTTGAAATGCTCTGGTGAGCCAATTAGCAAAACAGTACTTTATGCCAGTTTGAAATCTCAGTTGTTATGCAAACATGTTGCCATGCAGGAGCAGGGCTTCCTGCGAGTACAACAGAAAGCTGGTGGATCCCAAAAATGGTGGCAAGGTAGGTCAGTAGAACTTACAAAAGTTCTGTTTCCACTCATTTTGGGGCTTGCTTTAGGGCACAACAGAACCAGTAGAAACATTGGCAGTATAAGATACTGCCTTTTGGAAGTCATTTGCAATTGGAGATCCAACATAAATTTTGTCAAAATGGCCAATGCCAAATGGGGGTTAGCTCATATTTCTGGACTTGAAGCTTCGTACATATTAGTACTAGAGACATTAGGAAAACACAAATCAGATCAATGCTTTTTTATTGATCAGGAGAGCCACATTATTACCTCAACAGCGAGGAATATTTTTTTAACCCAGTGGTTTCTTTATTACTGGCCTTCTGTTAACCTTTTTGTTGTTTCTATGTTTCATAGCATATTCCCTGCACTACTTCTTCCATTAGCATTACCAGGTTTTTTTACCCTTTGCTGTTTCTACTCAGTAAGTTTCTCTGAATCTAGGTCTATGTTATTCCTTCCTGTCTCTCTAGCTTTGAGCCAAACGTCAAATGCAACATTTCTGCCCCTTATGTGGGAGGCATAGGACTGGATAAGAGGAGCAATTTTGTTCTGAAAGTTGGATCATTTACTATTGCCAGTGTGAAGTTGGATGTTGTTGCCATGCTATTTTAGCAGTGCCGCCCTTGTGATTGCTACTGATTCCCTCTTGTTGGCCATCGGTTGTCAGCTGTGATTTCCCTACAAAATGCCCCAGAATCCAGGTCTTCTGGGAAGAAAAATGGTGGCTGGTGGTTTCTTAGAGTATCTCCATTTGCTGCTGCCACAAGCAGCAGTCCTAAAATATCATTAATACTGATAATGAACTTGCCAAACAATCCCCTGAAAATGTCCAGAACATTGCCTCATAGTTTGTACACTGTGGTGGCAAATTAAGAGGAGGGCAGTTTTTTCCTCGGTCTCCATTTTTCCCTCATTTGACATGTGTGTCTGTACACACATGCATGCGCGCGCACACCCACACACCCACACACACACATGGGCCTCCTTTCTTATCCTTTTCCTCTCTTTTCTGTACTGATCCTTTCTGCGTTTTGTAGCAGCAGTGAACAGGGCTTTCACTCTCCTGGAATTCATACAGAGTCCAAGTATTGGAAGAGTTGTCTTGTAGGGCAGTTGTCTGCCCACTGTAATAGGGTGGAGAAACAGCACTACCTTTCCCAAAGTGCAGGGAAAAAAGGAGCCATGCATATATAGACTGGATGAGCCTTTGGCTATCCTATAAGCATCCAATGAGGAATGACCTTTGTATATACAATGTAAGCTTTTTCCCCCCTTTTCTTTTTAAAAATTCAATTTTAAATAGTTCTAGGAGGGAAAGGACCTTGCACTGAGTATTCAGAATTTTCCAAAGGAACTGCTCAATTAACTCATGCATCTTATATTGTGAAGTTCCGGGTAAGTCATAAAGTGCAATCTTAAAATATGGCATAGTACAAATTATTGTGACAGATTCATCAAAAGTCAGATTTTACATGGAAGAACTTCAGGTTAATGGAGCATGCTAACCTGAAGCAACACCTTTTAAAAATAGGAAAGGGTTGTTGGTTCATCCTAAACTCTCTTCTTACAACATCACTGCCCTGTTAGGGAGCATGGTGCTCCGTTGGTGGCTTTGCTTTCTCCCGAGCATTCTGTCAGGAATTCCCATGACAACTAGCTCAACATTGCGGATCCTGAAAAGTAGGAAAACCCTATGATTGTAAAGATTCAGAGGCATCCACATATTTGGGAGAAAGCCCTACTCAGTGTAAAAGAAAAGACTTCAAAGTAAGCATGCACAATACTGTTTCTGCAGGTAGTTCAGGGGACTTTTGTCACCAGTGGGACTTAGCCACACATTATGAATTAGCAAAAGTAGTTTTCTGGTGAATGTGGGGCATGTGGTTTCAGGGCAGATTTTACAATAGTACCAGCATTTAAGTGGTGTGGAAAAATTGCAGTAGATGAGAAGCAAAGAATGGGAAGTATTGCAAGGTGCTGATTCCACTTTGAGCAGAGCCTGATGAGTAGAAGGGCATCTATTATTTTGCAAGGAGCAAGGAAGGAATGTCCTCAACAATGGAAGTTTGAAGAAAGCAGATAGTTAAATTCTGTTGATCCAATCACAAATTAAGTCTTATTTCCATTTGCCCCTGTGGCATGACCTGTTAGGTGTAAGTTGTCTGAATGTTAAAATGATTATTCAGTGGGGGTACGAGGGAGATAGTTCTGAGTCATGTCTTGAATAGATATGCAATTTTCATTATAGATGGTACTAATTGGCATTTGGCTTTAGTAGAGAGTACTGCTATCTTTTCTGCCATCTGACATGCTACATCTTTTTGAATGTATTAAGTCACATTGAATAACATTCTGTCAGGCATATAACTTGAGATGGCATTACATAATACAATGTATCTGGAATTAATAACATAAGATGGAGAATGAGGTTGGATGGGGGTCAGTCACAATGCAAGCAAGAGGAATGCAAATTTCACCCAAATATTCTGGTAATGAGTACATAATGTAACTGCAATGCCGAAATGTTGCTAGTCTTAAGAGCTGGCTTTTTAAAGTAACGTTATTAGTAAGGCATTTTCCAACGTGAGTTTAATACTCTTTAGGATTGTTTCTTTAAATCTATTTCTTCTCCAGCAGCAGCCCTATCTATTATTCATCACCAGCCCTGTAGTCTAAGTACTTTCTGAATCCCCTATGAGAAGGCCTGTCTCCTGTAGAAGTGGACGGAGACTGGCATGCAGCTCTCTTTAATGTTTTCAGAAAGAAAACTTTACCTGGATAAATTGTCTTCTGCCAAATTAAGTCTGTCAGGTGAGGACTGGATGCACAGACCTGCAGAGTGAGGTGAAGAGTTATGGCAGACATATGGGCTATTTTTTCCTGTATCTGAATATGGATAAGGTCTTCAATAATGGAAGACCTTTGCAGGGGATCATAAAGTCTGTGTTTGTGTGTGTTGGGTGGGATGCCTAAGGAGATGTAGATGACTTTCATGTATGGCACAAATTATTCAAAACCCCAATATGTTCTAGGTCTTCCTTGGGCAAAGAGGCAGAAACTTCCATTCATCTCCTACATTTTGCCATATTATTGGTATAACATTTTACATCATCCCTTTGTGTTATTGGTATCATATTTTCCATGTATTGGCACAAGTACAATATTTTGAAATATTCCCCAGAATAATGAATATTTTTTGAACAAAACCTGTTAAGAGCTGGACCAAAACAGAATAAACTAATTCAAATGAACTAGTTCTGGATAAGATCCATATGTAGTATTACTATAATATATAACCTTTGCTAAATTTCCTAAAACACCACTGTACGAAAATGTTCTTTATAACACCTTTTTCATCTTTGTATTCATGTAGCCCTGCCTCAAGGAAAAGAAATATCATGAGTAGCTTGTGCCGATACCATTGTGTTTACAGAACCTACTACGATTGTAATGGGCTAGTGCTTTTAAGTTAACCCCAGGAAGGAGCAAAATATTTGTTACAGAGTGAGACACATCAGTAAAGCTCCCTTCTGCAAGCTCTGTTGACCAACACTATTACAAGAAACCATGTTTCTATTCATTTCTAGTTGCTTCTAGAACCACAAGAACCACAAGTGACGGGTCCTGCTTGCTAGTGTATAGGCAGTATTTGAATTACACTGTATTACATACCTTATATTCAGTTACTAGCCTCATGCTATGCATGATTCTTGGGATATCCTGAGGCTTACCTTCAGAAAAGCATTCACAGAATTGTGATCTTGAGCTTCGTCATCATTAGTTAGTCCTGTGAAGTTAAAAGGGAACACACAATGTGGACATACAGATATTTTCTGAAGATTGGATTGGATCATGCTTTGCTCACAGGACCATCTCCACTCTGTGGCTTCTGGGACATGAGGAAAGCTTGTAACAATGCCCCTCCTCCTTCTGCAGGCCCCTCTCTCTGCCTCTGCACTTTCTTGTACCCTTGGAGCTGCTGTGGACAGTTAGAGGCCCACAAATACGGATTTTCAGGGAGTGTGAAGTCACTTATTCCTGCTCTACTACCAGCGGGATCCCTCTGCTGAATCACACACCTTCAGTGTGTACATAGATGAGCTCATTGAACACATGGGGTGTCAGGTCTGGCTCCAACCAACCGAGTGCAATCAACTGAAAATATGCTTGTTCATTCAATGACTAGGGTGGTCCCACATAGATATGACTTGCTTGTTTTATCACTTTCCTCTGTATTTACTAGATGCCAGTGGGAACTGCCATTTTAAAAATGTGAGATTTCATCTCATAATAGGGATAATGAAAGTCTCATTCCAGCTGTTCAGTTTTTCTTCCCTCTGAGAAAAATCTCTTTGTTTACTAAAGATAAAAAGGTAGCAAAATTATTTTTAGAATCTAGCCATTGGAAATCAGCCTTTAACTTAAATCATTTATACTTTAAAAGGAAAACTCTAAAGACTGTGTTCAGCCCAGCAGTTGAAAAATCAAAAGGTGATTCTGCTCTCCCTATGAATAAAGATAACCTATTTGAAACCCATTGTTTTATTTGAAGTATTCATTGATTTTTCCCCCCAGAGAGAACATGTCAAATATACAGGAGATTAGAACATGATGCAATGTATTAGATGTTACAAATATATGAAGGAGCAGAAGGGAGGAATAAAGAATGCCAAAAACAATATACTCCTTTTTGCATCATCTTACAGCAGTGCCGCATTTCTAAAAACATACCTGTTCAGCCTTCCTAGAAGCTGTCCCATTACTGTGGAATCGGAGCTGATATCAACCCATCCAGCAGGTTTAAGCAGCTCATCTGAGATTACGGCTTTGTGGCTTAAATGGAAGTAAACAGTTAATTGTTTCAGTCACTGGTGGCCAACCTCTGGAGCAGGGATTTGAGGCAGTATCTGAAGGGTTACTTGGTAGCGCTGCATACCTGGCTTGTTCTGTCTCACTCAGTAGAGCAGGTTGGTAGCAAGGCCAGTGCAAACCATGTGGAACTAGACCCCTTTCATAATCTGTACTATGCTAGCATTATCTCATACTTAGGATTTGGCTTGTGGTGCTCTTGACAGGTAGATTGGACAGCTCTTTAAAAAAAATACATATGTATTCCATCTTTTCCCTCACCTGTGTTGTCTGAGAACATCGAAATGCAAAAGTTCAGACTCTGATGATGACTAACAACCAGTATTCACAAAATATGGTTGACTGTTATGACAAGGAACATTATAATGGTGAGCTTAACATACTTAATATGATTTAAAAACAATAATTTTATTACAAACACAGAAAATAAAATTGAATCCCTTGATGAATTGCAGTTCAACTGTTTAACACAGGTATCTGTTGTCATATTTAAGGTTAGCGGCTGTAAGCATAGTTACAAAAGTTAAGCTTAAATGCAGTACACAGTCTAATATTTTGACACCAACATCAAAATGGCAGCAGTTTGAAAATATCTTCCGAGTAAATGTCCATATTAAATGGGGAAAAATGGAATCAGGAGAATTGGACCACTCCAAAGATATGTGAGAAGACTCTCATAATGTTGTACTTTTATCTGTAGAAAGTAGAAAGATATTGCTATGTTCACAGGTCTTGTGTGTACATCTGCACACACACATCAATGTAATATACAGCTATATATACATTTATATATAAAATATATACATTTTTATTTTTCAAATTCATGATCGATCAAAAGCCTTGTCTATGGGCTCTATCAGGAGGTACAGTGAGAGATGCGCTGAACCAGGCAAAGGTATGTGACTAGATCTGTTACAGTACCTGGAGCTGCTGCACAAAGCTTGTGGGTTTATCACTCCTCCACCCTTTGAGACAGATGTTAGGCCTTGAGTTTCCATGCACAGGCAAGGCTATAAAGGGAGAGATTATTTGATGGAATGGTGGTGGTGCTACAGAAGCAGGGTTTAACATTATTGGATTATGAAAATCCACACATGAATTGCATTTTTACACACTGGGTCATTTGCTGGTTGTGCAATAAAATGGGTCATGCAATAAAAAAGTCCAATTACAGCTGAAATGTGTTTAGTTAAGAGATTAGAAGCAATTTTTATATGTATAAACCCTTAAGGTAGGAATGCGAAGGCAGACCATAGTGGAGAGAGAAATAACCAAATTTGGCAGAAGTTCACACTCCTTCAAAGTTGCTCTGTAGATTTCTCACAAGTGACTCACAAAAAAGGAAGAGGAAGCATGCTGCAAGATTGCGTTTTAGGGAAAGGAGGAGAAATCCAGGGAGCATGAAGGCTGTAACAAATCATTCTGCTGTTGGGCAGAGTTCAGGAACAGAGATTGCTAGCTAGGAGACAGAAGGGGTTTTTTCCCCTTCTCTTGACTGGCAATTCTGTAGCCCTTTTCACTAGCCAACAGTGAAATTGTTTCCCGAAGTTCAGATAATACAACAACCCACCATGGGTCAAGCAACACCTGTAGAACAAGCTAAGGGTTTTCAGAGTGACTTGTTCATAAAAAACAATTTATGGAAGCAATCTGGGTTCAGATGACACAACAAGCCATGATGTGTTGTCCTTTAGCCTGAATCAGATCTTTACTTCTGTTGCTCTAAAATAGAGGACACAATCCAAGCAAGTTTAGCTCTCAGTGATGCTAATGTTGTCAACTGATGCTTGGTGAATTCATTGTACCAGGCTGTGCACTGGTTGAGGTTGATTCAGTGGAGTCATCTACTGATCCCATGGCTTGTTTCCAGAGATCCTATGAAAGTTTGCACTCTCAGGTCAATCCCACTGTAGAAAATTAAATTTGCCGATCTCATCCTGGTGTTTGCACCCCTGTTCTGGAGGACTGGGAGGCCCTTTGAGAAATGAGTACGAGAAATGGTATGGTGGGTTGCAAGAAGGTGCAGAAATAGAAAAAAAAAATCACTTTCCCCTCTTTCCATCAGCAGGAGCCTCTCTGAGATCACAGAACATTTTGACTGCAATTATATTTCCAGGCCCAAAGGAAGCTTTCACTCTGATAAAGATTTCTAGTGAATTTGGAAGCTCACATACTGCTGAAGATAGATTTTTTTTCAATAAAATGTATCACTTTTTCTATGATTCAAGATTGACAGAGAGAAGGCTGATATCTCAGAACTAAATATGCTACTAGTGTCAGAAAAAATGGAGAACTTTGCTCTTCCTGAAGAGAAAAAATGAAAAATGAATTACTGTATATTGTTGTATGTTTGTTCTGTAATCAGTAAGTTCACAAGTGTTAACAGCATTGTTCACTGGAACTTATACATGTTCAGTGATTCAAGCATCTTTCCTTCACAACATATAATGATTTGTATACTGTTAATTGATACTTGTGCTACTACAGTTCTTCAAAAAGCAAAATACGTATGCCTGGACCTGCTCTTTTCCCCAGCCTCCATTTTGCCTCTGGCTCCAAATAGGACTTGTAAGGAGAGGAAACTCTGTGAACTGAATCCCTACTTTGCCAGGGCCTTCCAGAAAAGAAGACATGACTCTTGAGATGCCATTGCAGCCTTCACCACTGCCATCACCCCACATGATCCAGTGGCTACAAAATTAGGGAATGGCTCCTTAAGAAATGAACTGCTTCTCTGAAGGGATGATGGCAACAGCAGGACTGCTGACTTTTGTCAGGCTTCAGGAAGCCTTTGACTGTTGCTAAGTCAACAACTTTCCGTGATGGAGTCCCAGATAATTCAGAACTGCCCCAGGTTTCTGAAAATTGATGCCTGGTTAATCTTGCTTGCTTATTCAGCAGACCAGGCCTGGCCTGACCTGACCTACAGCTGTACTAGATGCAACTTGACCAAGCTTGACTTGATCAGACCCAAAGTGATTAGATGTGACTTGCCTTGACTTGATTTGACTTGACCCGGCTTGAACTGACAGACTTGCTTTGGCTCTGCTTTCTGGCATGGACCTTGCCTCAGTAGTTTCAAGGCACCTAAAGCAGAGCAGGACAGGGCAGAACTCACTGGTCGTGCCCACTCCATGTCTTGGGTGCTCTCTCACTGTCATCTGCATGACTGCTGGAACATTCTTTTACTCGGCTTTCCTGCCAGTTCTCTCAAGCCTTGTTTTTGCTGCTGCAGCCATTATTGTCCTTGCTGCATGGCACTTTATGGAACAGAAGTGGACAAAGGAACATCCCAGGGACTTACGTACAGTCTAACATTTGATACAAAGAAACTATTGAGGCGGGGGAGGGAGCCAGAGCCGGAGCCAGAGAGAAATGGGAAAGTAGCATGCAATTGTTTTGGCTGCACATGCTTGGACTAGTTGTTCATTCTTCTGCCTTGAATTCTTCAGGTTGTCTAATCTAGTCCTCTTGTCACTATGACTGCTGCCACTGCTCTTTTCTGCACTGACTCCCTCATCCTTGATGTATCGTACTGGAACGTTCTCAGTTCTACCTGCTCTTTTCCTACCTCAGTGTCCTACTGCTCTCCCTCCATTCCTCCTCTACCCTTGTTCCACACAGCCCAAGAACACTCCAACCTCAACTCCCACTATTTTCCCTTGTTGCCCTTGACCTTTGTAAGTCTTCATATTCCCTTGTCCACCTGAGTCTTCACTGTGGATACTGAGCTCACATTGGTACCTTTTCCCATCCCTTCCCCTTTAGGTCGAGTGGGGCGGATATGTTGTTTCTGTGATCATTATTGCATTCCATTTATACTCCACCTTTCTTCCTCTGTCAAGGGACCCAAGGCTGCATTAGCCAGTAAGCCTTGCTACTACTCTATGCCATAGAATGGGAAGGGATGCATCATATATAAGGGACATGATGAAAAACTTTTCCTTTCATGCATTCTATAGGGAAGGTTTTCTACTCATTCATGGGGTTCTGGAGCAGAGTCAGCTGAAACATCCTCTTGACCATAAATGCCCATGTTCTCCCACTCCCATGAGAGTCATTTGCAGTTAAGAATTTCTTTTAAAGTTTGTGCTATTTGGGGGAATCTAATTTAGACACAAGATGTGGCTGCGTATTATTATACAAATGAATACATGATATCCTGTTGTGTTTTGTAGGCTGCTTTTCCCATGAACAAAATAACAGAGCATATTAGTGTCATGTCATTATTTTGCTTTTGTTCCATATTAGCAAAAATAATTGGGTTTTAAGATGGACAATTTTCTAGGTACATTGACTAATTTATGTTGTGCTAGTTTGCCCATCAGAGTACCGACCGGAACTACAATAGAATTCTGTTGATTTTGCTCATCCCTGCATTTTCTATTTTGTGGTATAATAAAAGACTGCAGTGGGATGGGGAAAGATTTGAAAAACCAAAAAGCTGTGGGTGTGATCCCCCCTCCATTTGCCACTTTTTTGCTTTCCTGTTTCCATGCAGCTATAACTGCAACTTCCTAATTCTTTTGTGGAGCAAATAGCTTATCAATGCAATGCCTTGCTGATGGGTGCTGTAGTTGCATGATGATACACCATGTATTTGTATTTGCATGGTGATAAATCCTCCTTTGATTGTTGATCTGACACCATGGGCTCTTTCCACAGCCAAGCCATCAAGTGGTAGCTCTAAACACCATTTATTTATTTATTTATTTAGGCTTCGATGCCGCCCCATTTGCCAAGGCGGCTCACAATAAATAATAAGCACAGTGTAAAACAATATAATATAATTTGCGTCAACCTGGCCTGAAATAATATTAACAATTAAAATAACGTTTGAATAAAAAGGTCTTCGCCTGGCGCCAAAAAACAAATAATGACGGCGCCAGGTGGACCTCTCTGGGAAGCATATTCCATAGATTGGGCGCCGCCGCAGAGAAAGCCCTCCTCCGAGTACTCACCCTCCTAATTTCCTTCACGGAGGGTTCCCGGAGAAGGGCCTCTCCCGCTGATCTCAAGGGGCGGGCAGGTATTATATGGACATAAGTGCTCCTTCAGGTAACCAGGACCCAAGCCATTAAGGGCTTTATAGGTCATAACCAACACCTTGAACAAATAAAGCCATGTAAAACACCCTCAATTCATCAACCATGAAAGAGTCTTAAACAGTCTGACCTTAGAGGAGGTAAGCAATCCTATGGCCCTGGGTGGATGGACCCAGAACCATAGGATGGCACAGAAAACCCTTGTGCGATTCAGAGAGAGTGCTCCAAACTTGGAAGGGGGAGTCAGAGGTCCAACCACAATCCTGCACAGCCGGCATGGAGACAACCATGCCAGCTGCCTTCCTGCAGTCAGAATATCAACCTCAGAGAAAGGGGAAAGGAAGCATTTCAGGATGCAGGGAGGGACAGAGACTGGGGAAGTCAGAATAGGATTTGTCCTGAGCATCTTTCCCTCCCCCCAGAAGAGCCCTTGCTAGATGGAAAGGCAAAGATTAGCCTTGCTGCTTCTCCTGCCCTGCCTGCTTCAAGCCTGTCAGAGCAAATCTCTTAACAGCCTCTGAGTTCAAGGGCTTCTGAACAGCAAGGATGTAGTCCATGGGAGCTAAATTTACAATTCTTGCTGACAGCAGGAAACTAGTAGTCAACCACCCACACCGGTCATTTTAGCAAGATCACGCAATTAACTTTCTTTCCTTTCTATACCCCCTCCTAGGTTTTAGAGGAAGCCTCACAGATAGATAATGAGCTGTTCCCGTTCTGCATATGTTTCAGTGAATGAGTGTTTCCTCACCGCAGAGTGGTCTGCCAGTCTTTCCCTTAGGAAGGATCAACACTCCTGATATTATGTTGTTTTTGTGTCTCATTTTCATAATCTAATATTTTTAAATGAGACTACAGAAATAGAAACAATGGCCACCTTATGGCATTTAGTCAGACGCAGAAGAAAAATGGGGCTGATTTCAGAATCCTCTAGTCAAAACTATTAAATGCAAATTGGTTTAATAATATAGGAGGAAATTATAATCTGGAGAAAGGGCCATCATGCTGGCTAAATCATAGACATGTGAAGAGAAGACAGATTAATAGACTCAGTGAAACATTATCTACTCCACAGAAGTAAAGCAGGGGAAAGATTGTTGTCGGCCAGCCTGTGTAACCTGCATGAAAGTTCTGAGTGTCTGACGAGATTGAAAAGAATTATGCCTCTGCTAAAGTCTGCATTCTTAAATAATTTTAGTTTTATGCATCTCTTAAGTTCAGCATCTGGGGAAAAGGGCTCATTAAAGAGTTCTTCACTATGCACTCAGTTAATGCAGTCAGCTTTTGTTCTTCCTTTTGCTTTTGTTTCTGTTTTTACCTCTCAGTTAATTCTGAAAATATCTATACAGTGTTCAGTATAATAAAATGCATGAGAGCAAATGCACCCAACGTGACTTATTTAATTCATGAAACGGTATCATGAGAAACAAACAGCACCACAGGCATGCCAAAATTGTCGTGATAGACCTGATATGACTCTTGCAATGCTAATAGTAATTCTGATATTCTGGTGTAGTAGACCTTGACTTATCTTGTTCACTAGTGAGGTTCGCTATTTGCTAGTGAAGTTCATAGCACTAGACCATCATTTATAAGGTCTAGGAAATACTATCTAATAAAATGACTTCTGCTAATTTTGATCTACATTGTCATAAGTCAGACTAAAGGGCACAAAGTGGACCTTGCTAATTAGGAAAACTGTAATTCATGGGACTTGCGTATTATTTAAACACCAAGTATCTGTACAGTGAAGCCAGAGGAAATTGTATCTTGACAATTTAGCAAAAAGCAGGACATACCTCTAGACTATTTTCACCAATATCTCAGCATCATTCTTTATCTTCTATTTTTAAAGACTTGCCGAATTTTTGGGAGACTTACCATTTTTAAAGCGAACAGGAGAGCAAATATATCCAAAAATAATGGGGGAACAAAATATTCTGCATCTGTATGTGCAGTGATAAGAAGTCATCACTGCTTGATGGGTTTTAATTAAGATGCAGTGTAGGTAATCAGAATGGAAAACAAAGAAACTGATAAATGGCTCTTCTTTCCCTGCAATATGCAGCTCAAGGATGACACAATACCTCAGATTAAGGAGCAGGTGCCTGCCTCCAGAGTAATAAAGGCTTTCTGTCTATAATGTGACATACACAAAAGCAGTACGTTAAGAACAAAGATGAAGAGCAGTTAAAGACAACAGGTGCTGCCAGCCTGAGAATGGAACATGTTTACAGAATTATGCAGAAGGGTTGGCTGAATTGTGTGTGTTGGCATTTTCAATATAAACCTATCAGCTCGGGGGGGGGAAAGGCATGATTAAAACTCATCCTTTAATTATTTGTGGCATTGTATGTTTCATAAAGACTCAGATGAGAGCTCAGTCAATATCAAGAAAGGAGAAATATTGAACCTGCTTCTGCAGGCCTATGGATGACAAACATTCCATTTATATAAATACTTTTCAATGAGGTAACATCAAATATTTGCCTAGGTTCCCTGTGGCTTTCCTACTTTCTTCTTTTTGCAATGGGAGCCTTGACTGACAGACCTGGATGCAACTGGGGATGGAGAAATAAGGAGTAGTCACAATCATTAAGATTCTCCAAATATCATCCTGCTCCTGTCTTGTGCCTAACTCCTACTTCCCTGCTTTGTGCAAACAGAAAACTTGCTCAAATGCAGCAATGGGTGAAAATATATATATTTTCAATAATTTACATAGGAATATACTCCATCTCATAGTAGGGGATAGTGGACAGAAGACCTTTGTCCCTGCTCATCCTTCTGGGGCCCACCACCAATGTGAACTTCAAGGACTCTTTTGAATGTTTTGGAGATGTTTTCAAGTAAAGAGCATCTCCAGAATAAAGGTGGTCCTCACATAAGTCTTCATTTAGAGGACTGTCTCCTGTGAATTAAGACGTATCACTTCCCTAGTCTTCATTTTATAAAAGTAAGAAACAGAGGACAGGAGCTTCACCCTTGTGGAAGATGCTTCCAGGCTAAGGTTTCTGAGGCCCTCATCCATGACCATGTTCAGGAAGAACAGAAATCTGTGTGTGTGTGTGTGTGTGTGTGTGTGTGTGTGTGAGAAAGACAGAAAATGCACACACATTTCAGGATAATTTATTTAAAATGCTTACTGTTGATGGTTTATTTTGTTTCATTGGTTGCTATTTTTAAGGATGTTTGGCAAGTCTTTCATTGTGCAAGACCAAGCTGTGTAGAAAGAAGACAAAGTAGATATTATTTTCTCATTTTTTAAATAGCAAGGCAGTCAGGTGTCAGGTTGGTCACATAACTGAAGCTCAACCAAATCTCCTAAATCAGAGTAAAGTTTCTTCAGACAAATTTGGCATATTTTATTAAACTATAGCACAACATCAAAAGGAAAATCAATATATTTGAATAATATTAATCCCAGTCAACTTGGTGAAAAATGTACAATATGATGTTGAAGAAATATTGGAAATATTATTTGAACAAAGCAGATATTTGACTATAACAGTAAGTTAAGAAAATGTTAGAAACAAGATAGAAGCATTATTTTAGTGTACAGACAGTTATGTTTTATGATGCTCTGAAAAATCAACTTTTAAGGGAATATAGTCAATAAAGAAAACATGGAGACATTTGAGAATGGATTAACTTCTGCAAAGATTAATTGTTTTCATTAATTTTGAAGTGTAAATTTCAATCAATCAAAACAAACGAATGAACTGCAAAGACTAGCTGGAAAATTTTTGAATTCCCCAAATAAACATTATTTGAAATGTATGGAATGCTGTATGGAAAATGTGCAACACAGTCCTAGTATAGTTTACTCAGAAGTATTTATTTATACATTTATATCAACCACTAGTCAAAATTATCAGAGCAGTTCACAACAATTTAAATACAGTACTTTAAGTACAGTAGTGTACAAAACTACAGTATAAAAGTGAAAACTAGGATAAAACCTCACAGCGGTACAAAGAGTTAAGATACAGTATAATGCAGGCTGAAACTAAACTTCCCGGGATAATTCTTAGGGAAAAAGAGGTCCACCCCTAGTGCCAGAAAGTATATAATGTTGAGGCCAGTAGAGTCTCCCCAGAGAGTTCATTCCTTAGCCAGGGTACCACAACCAAGAAGGCCCTCTTCCTTGTTGCCATCCACTTGACCTCTCTTCATAGGCGCTCCTTCAGAATGGCAGCTGAGAACGATCATAGGGTCAGGGAGAAGATCTTTCAGGTAGCTTGGCTCCAAGCTGTTCCGGGCTTTGAATGTTAATACCAGCACATTGAATCAGGCTTGGAAATGGATGGGAAGCCTGTGGGGATGGTGAAGTACTGGCAATACGATGATCACTGGCCAGTCCAAGTTCACGATCTTGCTGTTCTGATTGGAACAGACCAATTTCAAAGGCAGACCCATGTTAAACTGCATTGCAGGAATCCAGCCAAGAGGCTACCATAGCATGGATAACTGGAGTTGAGCTATTCCTGTCCAGAAAAAGATTTTGCTAATTTATTAATATAAGCTCATAAAAGGTGTTCTATATCTCCAAGTTTGACAGTGCTGGATCAAGAAACACCCCCAAACTATGAACCTGATCCTTTTGGGGGAGTGTGATCCCCTCTGGAACAGGTTGAACATCAGTCATCCATGCAGGTGAACCATCCACTCACAGTACTTCTTTTGCTTGTCCAAAGTGAGTCTCAGTTTATTGGCCCTCATACAGTCCATTACCACATACAGAGAGTGATTCAAAATAGCCACTGCCTCACCTGAATTTAATGAAAAGGTGAAAGAAAACTAGTTATCTTCTGCTATTAATGACACCTCAACCCCCACCTTGCAGTTTGATGCAGATTGTAAGCAGCATAGGGAATCAAACTTAACCCTATGCAACCCCATAGAATAATTGGCAAGTCACCGAGCAATAATCCCCAGGATCAATGCATATAGACTACCAACTCAGAATATATCCAGAATAATAGCATGGTCAATGGTAGCAAAAAACCACTGAGCGGTCCAAGATGATCAACAACCTGGCATGAAGCCATAGCTTGTTGCTGGTTAACTCTGGGTTGTTTAACCTCTAAACCCAGAAATTCCAGGTTTTTGCCCCATAGAACAACCCAGTAAATGGTGTTCTGGGGTTGTAAATTGAACATGGAACTAGAGAGTGGGTAGGTGGCGGTGTGCTTGTTTACTTGCTTGCTTCCATATATCCCTGTTGATTCCTGGTTTTTTTTAAAAAATGGTTTCTTGGTTATTAATTGAAAGGGGAAGTAGGTGAGCAAGTGGGAACAAGCCCACATGTTCACAAAAATCCATGATTAACAAACCATGAGTTATCTGACTGTGCAAACCAAATGAATAAAAGCTAACAGATGAAGCATCCTTCAAACTGAATTTGAAATATGCATCATTATTGTACTTACCAAAATATTTGACACATTTTTTGTGAAACTAAAATCATGATCTCCCATCATCTCTTACCATTGCTATGCTGACTGGAGCCAATGGGACCTAGACTTCAACACTCCCTTGAGAGCCACAGGCTATCTAGGACTGTACTAAATTCTGTTAGAATTCTTGATCTTGTCAGGTGTTGCCATTTTAAATTTAGAAAACATGTATGAGGCAACACACTGAAGGATTCTGTTAAAATTTGCATGCTATTTTTGTCAATAGAGCATGATATTTTCTTTACAATCTTCTTTGTAGATGAACTTTGAAGCTGTCATTCTAATATTCTGGTTTATGTGAAGGACAACTGAAGGCCCTCTGGCATTCTTCCTAATCCCAGATAGCAACACAGTGGGTGGAGCCAAGCCGTAGCAAGTTGGCATTAGGGAGAGCAAAACTGTGTCAGTAGAATGACAAATGTAGGTTGATTGGACTTTGCATGCTGGCAGTATAGGAAAATATGCATTTAATTATCTTTTCCAAGATGGTTGGTTTTCCAGCATGTAATACTCAGTGTAGCTTGAAATAATGTCCTTTCCACTGTAGCCAAGGTGGATGATTTGCTGGCTGATGTAGCTCAAAGCTGGCCTCTGTGCTTTGGATTTTTTTTTCTTTTCCCTCTCTCAACCTTTAAGCATAGAGAGAGCCACACTGCATGATTTATAATTTCAAGGTTTGTTTATGTAACAGAGTTAGAGCAGTTTTCTATAGAAGACTGTTTTGCTGAACAGTTAACAAGATTGCATCCATATGACTGAGTATGCATGAAGAGCAGACACAGGTGTGTTTGCCTCAGTTCTCTGAGAGTACATGGTATTTATTGGTTTGTCAGTAAACACTAAAATAACTACTCTTGAGAACAAATATCGTATAAGAGCAATGGGACTCTCATCAAAGTCTTTTCTTATCCATTGACTCTTGTTTTAACTATGTTCTGCAAATTTCCCTTGGCTTCCTTGATATCTTTTGTGCAAGTCCTCAGAGAGCAATTCAAAATAAGCTAGGATTTTCATGTAAAATAAATTGATTGATCTTCGTGATGAATGTCTTGTATAAACTTGGCACTACATATTTAAGTGTTGGTCTTCTGCAACAACTAAACTAAACTACAAGTACACAAGCAATATACATTGACATCAGTTTGATCAAACCACAATAGTGCTGCATTGGCTGCCAACATTTATTTGACTGGATATTAGGGTTGTTAGCTTATTCATGAAAATTGTAAATTATTTTCCTTCTATCAAGTCAAAATGAAACGTTGACATTACTGAGGGAAAATTGTCCATTTGCCGTTTGTGTCCACATATATGATTGCAAATGTCAATGCTATGCTGAACTACAGTAGATTCAGAAGCTGTGTGACCCTCAAAACTTCTTTGGCAGATAGATAATAAATTAACTCATTTTTATTCAGGATATTTCTTTCCTTAGTCACAACTTTTACACATGAATAAACAGGAGAGAAGGTGGCATGATGGACTGAGCTCCACCAAGAACTCTCAGGAGGAAGCAATAGTAGAGATGCTAACCAAGGGATACTGACAGTGCTGATTTATACTGCTGCAATAAGTTTCCGAGTCTTGTGTCAGACTGATGCTGTCCAGGAAGACATGGTACAAAGGGACTAATTCCTGCACATTGTCCCAGCCATGGGTGGAAACTGATCTCTTTGCACTTCAAGGAACAGCCCTGGTTTTATTCAGGAATAACCCTTGAATAAATACTAATTTTTAATCTGATTTATCCCACTGTGCAAAGAGGGCCCATTCCCTGAAGTGCAATAGAGGTAGACAGTGGATCAAGTATCACTCCAACTAGCTATAAATGTCTGTCTAGCACTGTCAATGTGAGAAGGAAGCAGTGGGAATGGGTCAACCTGGGTCCTTCTGCAAGGTGCTGACAGGCCCTGTGGAAAACCTCTGCTAGCCACCTCCAAGATCTGCTTTGGTATTTCGGAAGCCACTGAAAGCTGCACTTGCTGGCTAACCACTCACCGGAGTGGCAAGGAGATTTCACCACTCTCGTCAAGCATCTCACTTGCTGTCAGGCTTGCCTCATGATGTCATCTGGACATGGTTTGATCCATCAAACAATCCTCCAACAGACCATCGCTTTTCATTGCAGTGGCCAGCCATGATAAGAACCTATCAGAGGCAATCATGACTGGGTTCTCACAACATGACAGCCGCAACAACAAGCAAGAGTCAGTGGTTGGTTGCACTGCCTGTTAGTGTCATGGATCCTAAGTTAAGGAAGTTCATGGGTGAGAATTTTCTATGTATTTCTCCCTCAACAGCCTCTTTTCAACCTAGACCGTATTTGTAAGGATGATACCCAATCCTCTGGAGAGGCTTATTGGGGAATCCAGGTGGCTACAGCTGTCCCTTGTGTGAACTAGTTATCTTCCTTAATTTAACTCAGGATTCAAGCCAATGTATTCCTTGCTGAAAGTCTTGAAAATTGAACTATGTATGCAACCAAACCTATCCAAAGGATGCCCAGTATGTGGCTATTCTTGCTAGTAGGAATTGTCACAATCTAGTGCTAGAGATGCAACTCTTCCAGCTATGTTAAAAAGCCATGCAAATGGGTGCCCATTCTGTGCCTAAGAAATGGGGCAGTTTTAGTGAAAGTTTGCCTTCTGTCTTGGAGGCTTCCTAGTATACAAAGCCCTGCTCAGCTGCTCCTGGTAAGGCAAGAGTAGAAACAGAGGGAATTTTTACCTGTCTGTTCTCGTGTGTGTGTGTGTGTGTGTGTTCATTCGTTCAGAAGGGCCTCCAAGCCAGTCTAGCAGCAGCTGCACTTTTTTACGAAGTATTCACCCCAGATATGGATTGGTTATGTCGAAAGCACCATAATTACTATAAATGGAGTAAAAGCAATTTCATTTCTCAGTTGACCAAAACAGAATCTAACTGTTGGAAAGTGGTTGTCAAAAGCAACAATATATCTGGAGAGTGTTAAAGGCATAAATTTGATATGAAAGTGTACGTAGAAAGGTAGAATTGTTCTAATTAGTGTACAATGTCATTCACGCTTACCTGGAATAAACCCCAGTGAGCTCAGTAGGGCTTACTTCTGATTGTATATTTTTAAGACAGTTCTGTGGTTAGGTTTGACTTCATTTCAATAGCAAAAAATAACCAGAAAAAACCCTACACACTAGCACTATCAGGTTGACAGAGCAGATTTACCTGATCTTTTAATGACAAAATGAAAATGGGTGAAAGTCTTGTGGTAGAAATAGCACAGTGTGCAGGGCAATGAATGTTAAAAATACCTCCAGTACTTTGATAGCTGTGAATTAAAATGAAAACATAAATATTGAAAATGCGGTGTTGGTGGTACCTCACAATGCATAGAATGAACATACAAATTAGAAGATTATGGGAAGTGTGTTGAACAAAATGTTGATTTAGTTCACCTATTATAGAAGCACAACAGCATTTAAAACTTATGGAGAATTGTGTTGCAGATCACAGAATATTCGATTGAAAAGCTCCCTTAGTTGTTCTATTGGACTGTCTGAACGGTCTGAACAGAAAAGCTGGCATTGATGTACCTGTGCCATCTGCAGACTGGTGTCGCCCCACCCCAACTCTGCAGCTCTTGCACTGACTTAATATGCATATCAGAAACAAGTGTGGAAACAAGGAGGGACTTTGTGGGTTCCCAGAGCATAAACACTATATGGCCAAGCTGTTGCCCCCAGTCATAGCTTCCTGAATCGGCCCTCCAAGTAGCATGAAACCACCATAATGTTAAGCCTGTGACCTGAAGAGTCAATGCAGAAGGCTCCACTCATCCTCCACAATGCCTCTGACTTGGCAGCAGCCATGGAGAAGCCTTCCCCTCTGCTTCTGGAAGAGCACTGCAAGCAGGTGTGGGCAACTGCTCCAGCCACCTTTCAACACTTTTCGCAATAACCCAGAACAATGTTAATTGGGAGCATTGTGGGGAATTGAAAGGGTGGCTTGATCAGGCAATCTTGTGCTGCTTAAAGTGTTATGTCAAAAAAATATTAGTGAGAACTGAGTGGCAGTATCAGCAGTGGGCCCTGAAAGTGGCCTCCTTATGAAGCCCTGGTGACTGAAGTAGAAGACGCTTCCATTTATGAGTAGACTGCAGGCCTAGCCTTTGATCCAGTAAAAAACAAAAGGAAGTGTGGCAGGGAGAGGTAGAGACTAGCCTTTCACAGGAAGGGACATGAAAGACATCCATGATAAAATGCAAATTTACCCAGTTAAGCACTTTCAAACCAGTATGCAAATCAAAATTCAGTAATCCTTCAACATTTACACTTCTCCAAATTTTACTATGGAGTACTCCAATTAGATTACAGTGGTGTCTTGTACTTCGAATGACCCTAAGTTTGAAAGTTCCAGAGTTCAAATGCTAAAATCAAGAATAAAATTGTTCCAAAGTTCGAACAATACTTTTAAGTTTGAACTGCATGCACAGTGAAAACAACGTGGCAGCTGTGGAAATGTCCTCTCCTGTGCACCCAGGTTTTCGATTATTCTCAGTGCCTTTTCAGTGCATGCCTTTCATTCATTTTCAGTGTATTGGATATTTTTTAGGGTCTGGGGATGGATTAATTCACTTTCCATTATTTCTAATGGGGAAAATTGCTTTGAACTTTGAACTATTCAGGGTTCAAATGGCCTCCTGAAATGAATTAAGTTCAAAAGTATGAGGCAGCACTGTAGTGGAAAATAAACATATTGAGGAAGATAACATCAAATTGTATTATATTGAAAATGCAGTCTGTAACAAGATCTCAAAGTCCAGGATGAGCTGTACTTACTTGAAAAATGGGAAACAGAACAAAAATGAAATACCAGATTGGTCCACAGTACAAGAGTTTGTACTTATAACTATACTGTACTCTATGCATTGGTAAATCAAGAATTGTCTGACTAAGTCAGCCATGCAAGAATTTTGTCATTCAACTGTATAGATTCCTTTATGCAATGCATAAAGATTAACCACCGGTGTTGCTTTCTATGGCTCCACATGACAAAAGCCAGAAAGTCAACTCTTGAATACATCCACCAGTGCCACAATCTATATCTGGGGGCGTGTTTTTGCCTTGGTGGACAACAATTTCTAGAGTCTGGTTACATTGCAGAATGAATCGTCCTTTAACCAGGAATCGTGTTGAGGTCCCACACTGCAGGTCAACAGCATGGTTACTGAGCAATTCCGTCAAAGTCAGTGAATGAGATTCCATGGCACAGAAACCACCATTCCTAATCCCCACTGGTTTATGCCAACTAGAGCAAAAGATGTGATGGAATGGGGGGAGTTTGTTCCTTCTGCCTCCTTCTGCATCCTGCTGCTTTCTCATTTCTCAGCCATTGACCACAGTAGGGATGAATTGACTTCCTGTACTCCAGGACTGGCACAGGGGTAGCATTTCAGTCCAAATGCCAGTCTCCTGGTGCACAACAATCAAACGAACTAAGAGAAAGGCTGCAGTGTTTTCCAAATGTTTGGACAAATATACATTTGCCAAACAGGGGATGACTCAGTGTCAAGAGAGAGCTTTCCTTGCATTCGTAAGGAACAATTTGCTGGTAAAGAAAAGGAAGCAGTTTTTAAGATTATGAATAGCACTTAAACTATTTTTCTTTAGGGCATACCATCTGAGTGCTGTCATTATGGCTTATAAAACTTGTGAAAGTTACAGATGTAAAATGACAGTCATTTTATATTATGGAACATATCTGAAATCATTAGAAAGCTTTTAATCAGTTGTCAGCAAATAGATTTTACAACATTGCAGAGAGAGAAGTAGGAGTGAGGAATGTGGTCTTTTTCATTATCACAATTATCCTTTCTGAGTAGGAGCTTATGCAAGGTTTTTGTCGTCCTACTATTTAGTGGTCCTATTTTGACACCAGTAGAATATCCTGTGATAGCGAAGGTATAGAAGGATTATGCAGAGGTTATAATGAACATCTTTCACCGTGATTAATAGCTACTTTGTAACTGCAGTTTTATTTTAATATGGGTAGCCTTCTTATCATTTCACAATGTGGCTATAATTCGGAGTTCTGCTAATATTCAGGCTGAGCCAAAAATATAATGCAGAGGGCTAGTAAATGTAGTTTTCTTTCATTTCTTTAAGCTAGTCTCCCAGTTTTGTTATAATGATCTTTCGAAATTAATGAAGAAAAGTTTGAATCTTGCCAACCTGAAGTAGCAGAGGCTTCTGTGAATTCTGGATGAGGTTGTGCTCTTCACAAAGCACCTTGTAGGTATTATGACGGTTCTTCTCTATTCAGTGAAAGCAGAGGTGTTGGGCATGCCAAGTGGAAAGAAACATTGTTTCCTATGTGTTTATGCTTTCCAGTGCTTATTATGGAAAGTAACCTCAAAAGGAACATTTAATATGGCTAAGTAGACCAGAAGGTGGGCTCTGCTACTTTGTACTGGGGCAACTTTCATACAGAAATATCTGCTAAGGGGGTGGACAGAGGGACAGGTAGGTCTTTAAGCTGGCAGTGTGAAAATTAGTAATGGGAGAAGCAAGCACTAGTGTGGACCAGGCAGTTAATCAAATACATGTCAAGTCAGTTGGGAGGTTAACAGATGCATTGAGTGATTAGAAGCTCCATATCTATTCCTTCCATACCTATTCACCTAAAAAGGTCAATAGGTGATGGTCCTGTCAGAGGTATGAACAAGATGGGTCAGAGACTTTGGACTGCTAAATGTATCACTGAATCATAGAATAGTAGAGTTGGAAGGGGCCATGACGGCCATGAGGTCTAACCCTGTGCTATTGCAGGACACCAAGTTACCCCATCCCACTCAGAGGGAATGGGTAAGAAAACAAAACCGATAGCTGAACAAAGCAGAGCTCAGAAAGGACCAAGTCTTTCAGAGTCTTTCAGAGCCAAGTGTTCTTGCTGGCGATCACTGGATCTGAAGACCAGGTCACTGGGCTCAGGGGAACAGAAATCCAGGCTGTGAGATTGTGCCCAGCCATGAGCAAGCCTCAGAGGCCAGCGTGAAAAGCCTACATGTAGACATTTGACCATATGGAAAACTTTAGCAGGAGGTCTTTGAAACACTTAAACTATCCCAGAAGCCAGAAGGAGCGGGAAAAGTCTGAGGAACAGGAGGATTGCTATGCACCATTTGTTTCTGGTTATTTGTGATTGGTGGGCATGAATGTTAGAGATATAAACCCTGGGAGAAAATATTAGCCACTTTAACTATGCATATTTAAACTACAGTAACTAAGAACTGTACAATTAGGGTGCTTCCAGATGGAGGATCCTAGTGCTACTAATTAGAAGGCCTGGTGCTGCTATTTCTTTATTGCATTTCTGTAGCAAGAGTAAGGACAGAAAAATTGGTAGGAAAACATGGGAGCACGTGGAAGAGGTTATCGAGAGCATCATAAAGCACCCTAAATGAAGAAGGTGATATCACAAATAGGGATTGCTGGCATTTTGACTGCTATTTCACTGCTTTGAGCAGCTTTCAAACATTTAATAATTGTATGCATTATTGCTAGCTGTTCTTGCAATCCAATGTTTCTAAGTGTGATTTTAAATTGTGTTGCAAAATTGAAATTTTGATGGCCTATATTTGTTGTAAAAGGCCCACACGGGCTGCAAGGGAGCTGGCTTTGTACCTCGGAAAAGCCAAGAACCACACTTTCTTGTGTAAGGACAGTTGTAACTGTTTTCACAGATTATAGCTATAACTTTTATATCACAGAAAGACGTTTCCTGTCTTAGCCCAGGAAAAGGCAAAGAACATAGGTATATATGTGTACATATTTATAATGTGCTCAATAGCGAGTGTTCTCTCAACAAATTAAAGATGGGCTTCTGACATTTTAAGGACAATCGGCTGGAATGTTGTATTCCACAACCATCACCATGCTTTTGCATTGCATATAGAGTTCTTGTTTTTTGCATGATGAAAATTGCATATTTTAAGAGATACAGATATTTTTCTTAGTGGAATGTGGTTTTGTATGTATCCCTTATGAAGAGAACCAGTCACTGCATCGGGCTATTTTGCTCTTGTGCCATGCTGGGCCAATATTGTTATTGTGCTTCCCTGGTTTGTTCTAATTGCAGGTCTTAGTTTGCTCATCTATGAAGCCTGTATAATAATGTACTTATCTCCTTCACATGGGGTACTGTGAAGCTTAATGAATTAATTCAAAACAGTGCTCAAGATCTCCAGATTATAGGTGTGCTGCTAGCAGAAGCAATTAATTATTGCTTTTATTCCCATTTTTGTGGAAGACACTGTAAACTCTAAATCATTCATTGTACTAGAGGTTGCATTTTAGTTTTACACCAAAAAGACCTTTACATTTCTGCAATTCAGGCATATTTCCAAGCCAGCATGGATGCCACAGTTGATTCAGGTCCAGTGGGGGTACATTTGGCCTCTGCTTGTCGAGTTATACTGCATACTCTTCAATTTGTACAGCCCAAGGATATGGACAGCCTTATCTACCATTGAAGATATAAGGCTGATAAAACCAGCCAGGGAGGACAGAATTCTATCTGGCCTACAGAAAGTGGCTGCAAGATGTCTCTCTGTCTGTCCATCAATCATCACCATCAACGGCAACTAATATCTGTCTCTCTATTGGCTGTCTGTCTGTCTGTCTGTCTGCCTCTCCTTTCCATATTTGGGGCCACATTTGAATGCTTTTGGAAATTTCAGCTGGCTCAGGATGCTGCAGTCGGACTGTTGAGCTGGGCTCATTACAGGAACTATGCAACTTCCTTGCTGCAGCAACTTCACCGTTTCCAGTCTGTATTTGGATGTAATTCATGACAGTGGGATATGACCTATCAATTGCTATACAGCTTTGACTCAGACACCTACTCCCATACAAACCTTAAAATCTGCTGGAGAGTTTCTTCTTTGGTGATTCCCACTTTCCCCACATACAAGAAAGGGCAGGTCTCTCTCTCTCTCTCTCTCTCTCTCTCTCTCTCTCTCTCTCTCTCTCTCATTCTGTAGTCCTTCTACCAAGGCATAGGCTACTTTATTCAAGAAGGTCTTGGATCTCTGAATGGGCCTGAATGGGTTGGGTTCAGCTTTATTTTCTGTAATCATTGCTTTATTGTATTTTGATGAATTGTTTTATTGTTTTAACTAATTTTAGTTGTGTTTCTAAGCTACCTTTCTGATAGAAGTGGGAGCGGGGGAGTACAAATCAAATGCTGCTAGGCAGCAGAAGTTACAACATGAATTCTGCCCACTTTACTGTCAGAATGTACATGCCTGATTTAAACATCAGACTGCTGCTAAGAAATTGGGCAACACATAGCTAACCATCAGTTCCATGGCTTTCAATAGGTAAGAACTCAGTTCTTCTGCCTAGAACAGATCTGTCATTTTTGGTTCCACTTTAATATTCTTTAATCTTAGGTTACTTCTTTAAGGAAACCAGTGAAATACACATGTTTTACTATGTTTTGAAGGATAATTGAAGTCTTTTCTTTTAACCATGATAAGGATTGATATTATTTGAGTCTACCACTTTCTAAAGCTCTTGCTTACCTGGAAAACTGAACTTGGGTGGAAAAGCGAATGAGTTGGTGCAGCTGCTACATGGTATTAATTTTGGAGGGTCCCCTGGTGTTCCCTTAGAAATATATGGAGGATTTTACATCTTGGAAAACAAACGTGACATGCCAGAAATGGACCTCACTCAATTCTGTGAATAGTTTCTGTTCTTTCTGAGTTGTACTGCATATAGTATTTTCAATGAATTAATCAAACTGGTGTCCCACTATGCTAATAGCCAGGCATTTTCCTGAGTTATCAAGGAGACTGCTGTCAGAAAGGAGGATAATAAATTACCTTGTCCATCCTTTGTAGTTCAGGGTTTATGCGACAAGAAGTTAAGTGCCTATGGATTTGGTTAGAATTCATTTTCTTTCTCTTCCCTCCCTGCTTGCCCCTCTTTCCCTCTCTGTACATAAATAGCTCAGTCATCATGCAGTCCAAATAGCTGTTTGAAACACTTAGGGATGACTATAAGTTATGATTAGGGTTCTTCCTAATCTACCAAGAGCAAATTAGGGCTCCACCTTGGTGCTTCTGGTGTATTCTTTGACAACCCAGAACCATGCTTGACCTCATGGGGTGTTAGTTTCATAATGGATGGCTCCTGACAGCACCTGAAGGGTTCTAGGGTAGTATGGACGCTACCTCTTTACCTTGAAGCTGGTTATCAAAGCTCTGAACCTGCTTCCCCTCCTTCTAGTGCCCTTCTAGTAAAAATGCAAAGCAAAGAGAAGAGGAAGTGAAGATTGTCTGCAGTTACTCCTGCCCTGCATAAGATGCTTGTCAGCTAACGAGTTTGAGGGCACAACCCATAGGATTGTGTTGTGCATTTTGCTGGTAGCTTAGATGCATGATTCAAAAGACCTAGCAGTTCTTTCAGAACTCAGCAAATCCCAGTACCCTGACCAGAATAAAATAAACAAATTGTTTCCTGCACAGTGTTTCTGGACCAGGGCCAAGCCTTTTCATCCATCTCTACTTCCAGTTGTCTGACGGTATCACATATAGCCTAATAGGCAAGATTTCAGGGCAAACTTTTGTCACAAAAAGACAGGTCTGTGTTAAATCATAAACCTAGATGTGAGCAACAGGCCATCTTGTCTATTGCCAGCCCTATAAATCAACCTGTAAAATCCACAGTGCTATAAACAGTGAGCTGGTGTACAGCAGAAGGCACCTACAGAGGAAATAACTCCAGATGAAGGAGCAAGATAAACTAGCCTCATGATAGAGCAGAAAGAGGAGGGGGAGGCAGGTGAGGATTCCAGCCATTATAATATGTGTCAAGGGAACTCACTTCAGGACTTCAGATATGGTGGATTAGAAACCTATCAGCATATAGAAAACTAAAGCTGAAAGGCACTTCCTGAGGTTATAGTTCTGAATCCCTCTGTCCAATTATTTAAGGCCAGCACTATCCACAGGCGCTTAGTGTGGAAATTATATTTCATAGGCATCATACAGGTCAGTAAAATATGAAGACAAAACTTGGCAGCCAGGATTCAAATAGCTACTTCAGGTGCACTGAAAAGTCCAGTGGTATGTTTGATTTTCCCCCTTCTCTTTTTGAGCAGAAGACCCTACCAGGTCACAAATTGCTTTTGAAACTCCAATCAGTTTCCAAAGTGATTTGTTGGGTGGTGTGTGGCTCTTTTGATCTTAGCACGAACATTCTCTCATTTATATTTCTTTACTTCAGCCCTAGAAAAATCCCAAGAAATACATTTTTGGGTTTGTATCTGCTGCTCCAACTTCTCAGTCTTATTTCTTCAGCTGTGAATCTTGAGTTGTCAATTCATCTCAAAATTGTCTGGATGCCACATACTCTTTATTTTATGTAGAGGTTGAAGCGATGTTTTACTCACATGCATGTGTTCTCTTAGAATAAAATAACTCCTGCCAGTCTTCAGCCTAGGACAGATCATATTTCTTGGTAAAAGAAGCTGTGCTGTGAAGGGATGCAACTGTTATTCTTTCCTCTCCTTTCTTGAAATCCCACTTAATAATTTCTGGTATCAGCCACCAGATGTTGATATGATGGGAATCATAAAATTATTTTTGTTTGTTTTGTTACAAGGTGTGTAGCTTTGTTTTATTTTTTGTTTTTTACAAGCAGCTCTCACTATGCATCAAATAGTATGCCATAATATAATAGTGCTTACAGTGTTGCCTTATTGAGTTTCTTCTCCTAGTACCTTTGAACTTGACACCTATGGATCCTGTTTTATGCATCTTTGCAGATGTTGTAGTTTTCCACTGAAATTATATAGCTGCATAAAGCAGTATTTTTTTCTTTTCCTTTACAAGAGTGAAAGGATTATCTTGCAGCTTTTTGAGGTTATCCTATTTTCACCCCTGACCTTGATTCATCTTATTCTTGTTCCCAAATGCAAGGAGGTGGTGGTGGTGGCTTCCTCCTCCTCCTCCTCCTCTTCTTCTGGTAGCTTTCTTTCAAAGAGTGAATACCTGAAGTGCATACTTTTCCTACCCCACACCAGGGTGAAGGGTGGAAGTGCACATTTTTAAAACACAATGATAAATTTGGGAAATGTGATAGAAATTAAATAAAGAATAGTAACAACTTGCAAGCTTTTCCAAAAAAAAAAAAAATATATCCCCCATTCATATTCATGTTTGGGTAATGAATGGGGCTAATGCAAACTCAGATGAAATTCTTATACATCCCTAATCTTGGTGTAATGGCCAAGGATTCATTCAGTTGTCTATAACAGAGATCTCAATGACCTGGTAAAATACTTCAGAAAGGACACAGACAATAAATTTCTTGAAAATTCATGAATGCTGATACCTATTTAATTGTTCTATTGTGATAATCTCTTCAACCAGGCTTTTAGATTTATTTCAAGGCCCTCATGAAAAGGACTATTATCTGTTCAAGTTACCATTGCTGATAATTATTTGGCACTTTGATTATTCAAGTGTGGAAATTTACTTTACATAGTATTAGAAACTTTTTGATAAGTACCAAATCAACTGCCGTGTGATGTATGTTCTGTTAAGTGTGACACATTAGAAAAAGCAGGAAGGACACTAATTAGATTTAGGTTTATTACCTGCTGAGATGTTTCAAAAAGATATTTATTCTGTGCCATTTTGCATTCTTTATGCTAATGAAATAATGGTTGCAGTGTAGACCTTGAACTAATTCAGAAGATGCTAGCTTATTACTGAAGAAACTGTTTTCATTTAACATATGTCTAAATGATGGATTTTCATTGATTTTCTATGTAAATGAAAGCAATGTCTGATCAAATATGCCCATATTTCAAGGACAACAAAATATACATGGAGTTTCAATAAATATTCATTTAGGTTCTTTATTTACTAGTCCTTTTAAAACTATCTTTATAATTTTAGATATTCTGTGTGTGCATGTGGAAACATTCTATTTTGTTGTCTATAATTTTCTCATGTTAAAAGGTAGACAACTAGATGGTAGACAGATAGCCATTCTGCATCTCCTAGAACAAATATTGAAAAACGTAGTTTACATGAGGGGATGAAATATTATGCAGAACCACTCTACCAACCTACCTGAATTTCAAGCAAAGAATATGAAGGAAAGGCATAGAAAGAGAACTTTTCCTAGTGGCCCAGATTTATTGGGAAACAGGCAGAGTAGATATCATAGAAAGCTAAGTTGAAAGGGACCTGAGGGTCCAACATCCAACTTTGAGGCTTCAGATTAAACCATCCCTCACAGATGGCTATCCAGTTGCATCTTGGATGTGGAAGAGCCCACAACCTCCCCACATAATTTGTTCCATTGTCATACTGCCATAACAGTCAGGAATTCTTCCTGACGTTCAGCTGGAGCTTGACTTCATGTAACTTGAGCCCATTACTCCATGTCCTTCACACTCAAATGATCAAGAAGAAATCCTGTCCTTCCTCTTTCCTAAACATGCCCAGTTCTTCCAACCTCTCCTCACAGGGCTTTGTTTCCAGTCCCTGGATAATCCTTGTTGCCTTACTTGGAACCCTTTCCAGCTTGCTTGTGTCTTTCTTAAAGTGTGGTGTCCAGAACTGGACACAAGACTCCAGATGAGGCCTAAGCAGTGATGAGTAAAGGAGAACTACTAGTAGTTCAAGTGATACTTCTGTTAATGCAGCCTAAAATAGCATTTCCCCCTTTTGCATCCACATCACACTGTTGACACATATTCAGCTTGCGATCTACAACAATTCCAAGATCCTGCTCACTTGCAGTATTGTTGAGTCAGGTATTCCTCATCTTGTCATGACACATTTGGTTTATTTTTCCCAGATGCAGAACTTGGCATTTGTTCCTATTGAATTTTATTCTGTTGTTTTCAGCCCAGCATTCCAACCTATCAAGATCACCTTGAATCTTCTGTCCGCCAGTGTATTAGCTATCCCACCCAGTTTTATGTCATTTGTAAATCTGATAATCATTCGATGCACTTCCTCATCGAAATCATTAATAAAAATGTTGAAAAGCACTGGGCCCATAATTGAGCTCTGTGATATTCTACTTGTTACCTCTACCCAGTTTGAGAAAGTGTCATTGATAAGCACTTTTGAATCCAATTCTGTAGCCAAGTGTGGATTCACCTGATACTTATTCCATTTTGCCCACTTTTAGCTAGTTTGCTAATCAGGAGATCATTCTTAAAAACTTGATGAAGATAAGATGGATTATGTACACAGGGATAACATCCCACAGTCCATTTGGGAGGTTACCCCAATCGAAAAATGAAATCAGATCAGTCTGGCAGGATTTGTTTTTGAGAAATCAATGTTGGCTTCTAGTGATCACAACATTGTTTTCAAGGCATTTGCAGACTGACTGTTTTATAATCTGCCCCAATGTTTTCCCAAGGATTGATGTCAGACTAACTGGTCTGTAGTTCTCAGGTTCATCTTTCCTTCGGCAGTGGTTCTGAGAGTTCTCCTCCCAACTTTTCTGCTCTGACTCTAGGATGGAGCGGACCAGGCCCTGTACATCTGTAGCAATATAAGGGGACAACAGGTAAGGAAACCCAGAGTCCAGTTTACACAGGACATGCACAGCAATTTCTAGCAGTCTGTGCCTTCAGATGATATCACCAGCCCTGTGCTTAGGATCAAATGCAGTCCTTTAACCAGGATTCCATGAAAATGGATGACCCAGTAACTGTATGCAAATGTTTACAATCTATGAACGGTTACATAAAGGACCAAATAGGTTGTTGTTTGTTTCACAATTTTTATATCTGGTGTTAAAATCAAGTAACTGGGTCTGGACAGAAAGAGAAGATCTTCTGAAGAATGGGTTTGAACAGGAGTGGGCAACCTGCCACTCTCCAGATGTTGTTGAACTATAACTCTAACTATCCCTTACCATTGGCCATTTTCCACTGTTAGGAATTGGAGTCCAGCATCATGTGGAGGGTCACACATCCCCACTCCTGGATTAAAATATGAATTGAAGAGCCCAAGTGACATGACACCTTTGCATCCCTTTGATGCCTCCTCATACCATACCATCTCTTCCAGGACTTTTTCTAATTTCTCTCTCCCCATGCATGTTGAATTGAATCAGGGAGACTAATAACTATCTATGTCCTGGTGATATGATTCGTTAACAGTAAGCATTGATGAAGTCTTGTCACCAAGCTAAAATGCGAGGAGATGGTGCTAGTGGGGAATAAAGAGGGATGCTGAAAGATAGGACTGGGCAATTTCAAAAGGCTATAGCACACATTGGACTCTCCCCAGAGCTTTCTGGGGAATACACCCTTCCATATTGCAACTAGAAGTGGTGAGATGGCTGCATTCCTAGCAATGAAATAGGGCAGTTGGGGTGGGAACTGTAGCATAAATTTTTTCCTGGAGGTCACATGTTGGCCCCTGCCAAAAAATAATAAAATGTTCATGGGGGAGGGGGGTAAACAACAACAAACACACCTTTTTGAATAATGTGCAAACATTACATTTTAGAGTTCCATTGCGCTACATAATAGGTATGGATAAACTTGGTTCTGTATCTGTATTGTTGACTGCTGATGCTATATTGATAAAATAGATCCTTCTTTTATTAGTAGGCGCTTGAAATTTCGCTACCTAATTTGCTAAATAATTGCAGCAGGCATGTCATTAATCATGCTGTTGGTATAATTAACATTATCAGTACACAGTTTAAAAATGAAGAATAAAAGCATTCAATAATTTCTAATTTGTGCTTGGATGCTTAGCAGATACTGCTTTAAATTGATCAATTCTTGGAACTTTTGCAGTTTTCCATTTGTAGGACTGCTAATCTACATTAGGCAATTTTACTTTCACCCCTCCTTCTTTAAAGGCTCCATTAAATAAGCAGGATCTTCTAAATTTTATTTTCAAATATTTGTGCCACTTGGATGGCTTTTCTGTATTAGAAAATGAGATGTGCTTCTTTCTAGTTTATCTAGCCTTGCTTAATACATTTCTAATATTCAGAAGAGGAGCATTGTCACCCTAAATTAGTTGTTTCCAAGCACTGATCTTCCTTGGAAGCTTTTCAGTAAGTCCCAGATTAAAAGAATTGTTTATGATGAACCGGCATCCTTAAAAGCAGCTTGCCAGCATGGATATCCCCACAATTACCTGTCTTTTCCTGAAGCTGAGAGTTACATAGTTTGAGTGTGTTTCAGTGGACACTTGGCTAACAGAGGTCAGAAGCAAGGGTCCGTGTACCTAGCCTACAATCCTCCCACGGTAGCCTAGACCCTACAAACTGCTCAGAGACATCCTAACATGGCAGCATAACTGCTGCTGCTGCTTTTTTTTTTTTTTTACAAGAATTAGGCACTTTTTCGAAAAAGCACACGTATACCATTTGTTGATTAACGCATAATGATCACTTTTTATTCAAAAATGCACGAGACAGAGTAGATCTGTGTTCAAGTACAACTGAGTCAAATAATGTTTCTGTTTGAGCATGGTAGAAAACACAGTGATTCATGTAAGAATCATATACTTGTCTGTAAAAGCACTAAATCGGAACCATTTTGGGGCTGATACATAATGACAATATTCTGCTATTAGGGCGGCTGTAGCGTGAATGTGTACAAATGAAAATTGGTCATTAAATATCAATTTACCAATGTGTTTTCTTTAAGAAGTTAAAAGAGTTGCCCTTATTTATACTGTGCCCGATCAGTTGGGCAACTGCATAGACATACCATCTCACATGCTTCCATATCATAAACTGATCCACAAAAGTAAGATATTTTTTTAAATGGAAAAGTACACAATTGACAGAATGTCTTGTAGGAAGACAAGAAAGTTAATGTGGAAAAGGATTGCTAGAGACAGAAAGTTTGAAACCACTGCCCAAAATTCTTAGGACCAAATGCCTGGTGAGAACTTCATATTTACAAGGTTTTAATCCTCGTCCTTCTGATCAATGAAGTGGTAATGAAATATTTTATAAACACAGTGTGGTTAGAGAAGTGTGTTAAGAAAAGTTAGAAGGAATGGAAAGCTGTCTGTGCTACTTCTTTATAGCACTCTGCAACTCCCAGTAAACAAAACTTCTCACTGTTCAAAGTTCTGGTGTTTTTCCCCATGATTATAATGAGAGATGCCTTGGGCACTTTTCCCAGAAGAAGACTACAAAAGGCTTCCCTTTGCTGAGCCCTGGTCTTAGGGTCTGTGGGAACTTTAAAAACCAATGGAAAAGATCTCGCTTACTTCAAAGGGATTTGAATCAGGCACTGGGGAGTACAGGCTTTCTATCACATCGAGCAAATTTACCCAAGGCAATCCAGGATATCTCAAAGTTTGGCAATATGTAAACCCTCTTTCTACAGAACTGGCTAATCCTGATCAAGGCCATTGATAGTATGTAAAACTTGCTGAGTATGGTCCCCACAGTGTTTGCAAGAACTCTGCTAACTGCACAGGATGGGAAGATATTGATGTCAACGTGTGCTAAACCTTCTGGGTTTATACTTCCCCCTTGTTCCACTAGTGAAAAATCTGTCTTCAAATATACTACTTCTGTTGTGTAGCAAAATAGCTCACAGCATGTATGTAATTTTTCACCCTCACTGACACTGCACCTCCATATATCATAAAGGAACCCCACTAGGGCAGAGAAAGAACAGGAAGCGGAAAGTGTGAGACCAAACAAAGAGTTCCCTGGGTCAGATGAAGGATCCGTCTCGCCCAGCATTCTGTTCTCACAGGGCCAAGTGGCGACCCGTGGGAACATGCAAGCAGGATGTAAGTGTGACAATACCCTTCCAGGTTGTCAGTATGTGAATTGTCTGGATTACTCTGCTCTGCTTGTTTAGGGATAAGGCTGTAAGCTATTCTTGTTATGGTTGGTCATTGTTTCTGTCGTTGAATTAGCTATCCTAACTACTGCAAATGGAGGTCCACTTACAGAAGAGGGCTTTCCTACCTCTGTCTTCCTGGCTAGGGTTACTGTTTGGTAGGGGTCATGCTTGGAAAAAGTGCACAGGTGTGTGAGAGAGAACAAGAGGGGGAGGGCAGAGAAAGAGAGAGAGAGAGACCCTTACTGATGTGATGTACATGGGATGAGAAGACTTTTCTAGCCTCAGTGTGATCAGAATCAAAAGCACTTCTCCTTACACAGCCAGATTGTTAGGGAGGGAAAAATCTATTGGCACTATTGTCATTTCCCTCAGTTAGTGTTCTAGCCACATGGGATTGGCATACACTTCACAGTAGTATGGCATGTGGTGTGGGGAACTTGTAGGATGGGGAAACTGGTAAAAATGAGAAATGCGTTTCCAATCTCCTACACAACATCTATGCATATGCAAGTCGTACACACTTAGGTTCTGTGTATAAAAGCTTGGCTGGATGTGCAAAAGTCTAGGAAGGAGAAACTGCCATGATCTCATTTCACCTCTGCGTCAACAGTGTGACTATCATGTCTATGTGCAAAAAATTCAGAATTCAGAAAATATACAAATTCTGCAATACAACTCTGTAGACTCAGGTTGCAGATTTATTGGAATCTCCTGCAAAGTCAGGAGATTAAAGCCTTAAAGCCTCACATGCTGACCTTCTACTCCATTCCTCTGAGACCTGATAAGAAAGAATCGTTAAGCTAGACCAGGGGTCAGCAACCCGTGGCTCCAGAGCTGCATGTGGCTCTTTCATCCCTCTGCAGCGGCTCCCTGTCGCTCAAAATACGTATCATGACTGCCAATGTGCAACACCCCCTGGCACGCGATTTATTGAGCTTTTCGACCCCTGGTAGGCCAACCATGGATAAATCCAAGAAAAGAAAAGTTTCAGAAGAAAACAGAACGTTTAATGGTACGTGGGCAGATTCAATTGCTTTCACTGCTGACGAGACTGGTTTACCAGTATGCTTAATATGTGGTGAGAGATTGGCAAACAACAAAAAGTCGAATGTTGCAAGACATTTCCAGAATAAACACACAGCCTTTGCTGAAAAATATCCGGATGGAGATGAGAGGGAAAAAAAGCCATTTCGGAACTGATGCGGAAGGTTGATCTGAGCAAAAATCATCTCAAGAAGTGGATGAAGTCTGCAAATTCAACTGCATATGCTAGTTTTGTGGCCGCTCAGGAAATAGTCAGGCACAGGAAGCCGCTCACAGATGGAGATTATATAAAAGAATCATTCATCGATTTCATAAATGCAACACAGTATAGTTTTTTATACATAGCATAAAGGTAAAAAACTGTATATGCAGTGTTATCTTCATTTTAGATGTCAAAAGGGTTTTGTGGCTCCCGGTGTTTTCTTTTCTGTGGGAAACGGGTCCAAATGGCTCTTTGAGTGTTTAAGGTGGCCGACCCCTAAGCTAGGCTATAGCCCATCCCTGGTGAGACCCTATGTGCCTTCTCTTTTGCCACCCTATGCTTTCACCTCATTGTTTGACAAGTCTCATTGGGTCCTGGCTGAAGCCTGGAGCATCCTTACGAATACATTCCTGTAGTATTCAGACCACATCAATACCAGGTATTGCCATGGTTACTATTGCTGGTCATGAACAAGGGATGACTAAAAGGGTTAATAGTTTACAATTCATGTATACTCCAGAATGCTGAAACAGAAGCAGCTTCCTAGAAGAAAGCATGTCCATAGGACTTCTTGTTTTCTTAATGGATTATAGGTGGTGTGTGTGTTGGAGGGAAGGCAATACTTTCTGGGAACACAGCATGCCAGAAGGGAAGGTTTGTCTCTTCCCACCTCTGCGTGTACGAAATGAAAATTTCCATCCCATGTGGATAGAACACTAACTGGGGGAAATGACAATAGTGCCAATAGATTTTTCCCTCCCTAACAATCTGGCTGTGTAAGGAGATGAGTGCTTTTGATTCTGATCACACTGAGGTTGGAAGAGAAAAGTCTGCTCATCCCATGCACTTCACATCAGTAAGGCTCTCTCTCTCTCTCTCTTTCTCTGCGCCCCTCTCGTTCTCTCTCACACACACCTGTGCACCTGTGATGTTGGAAAAAAGCAAGGTATGCAGCTGCTTGCTACACATCAAGCAAACGTCTACTTTGAAGCTGAGATTTGAATACTGGAATCTGTCAACAAGCTACTAAAGGCAGAGGAGGATATTTACATTCTGCTTAGATTAGTCATGTATCTTTTAATTAATTCAGAATGGGTTTAAATCACTGTTGAAGAGAACACACATGCTTCATGGACAGAGAATCTGTACTGGTAATTCCTAAACATATGAATATATAAATAAATCATGCAATGGCCTAATCGACTGAAGCTGTATATGAAATCACCATGTATTACTTGGTCATTGAATGAATTAAACATCACCTATTTTGATCAGGATTAGGTAAGCATCACTTTGTGGAATAATTTAGAATGATTTCTCATCATCTAAATGCTCCATGAAAGATGCATAAATACCTCTGCATATCTGTTGCTCACCTCGGTAAAGAATTTCATATATGTCAACTTTCAACAGAGATCCAGAGGACCACCAGAGGTGTTTAGCGTGGCTTAAGCCCCTGCCAAACAGTGAAAACATTTTCTCATGGTGCACTCCTGTTGGTATTAGTAATGGGTGAACTTAGCACAGATTAGTCCATTATTTGCTTCCATGCCAGCTTGGATCAGAGTTCCCCCATAGCACAGGAGCTCATGCTGTGTATATGGGCCTCGCGAATGGACAATATCAAAGTGTATCTTGACTGTAGTTTGAAATAGTACAGTGCAGCAAGCTTCATACAGCACAGTGTTGAGTGCTCTCTTCCACCTTGGGCTCTTTTTGCATCTTGCCAATTGCCACTATATGGAGAGAAGGTGTTGGGTCCAAAGAGTCCCCTCGCTTTGGGAGCTGGGACTACAGCAGTGACAATGACAAGGGATGTAGCAGTGGATGCAGCAGATGGTTCAAGAGTTACACCAACTATTTCAGCACATGCCCAGAAATAGCATTTCTTGGATACAGTCTGTGCATGCTCCAAAGCTTGTGAGCAATCCCAGACTGAAGAACAACTTTGTGATCTATCGGTTGGCTTACTGCAAGGGTGAGCACTAGGAACAGCCAAGTTTTGACCAATGAGACAACTAATTATGGAGTCTGGTACTATCACTGGGAGGCACAGTATAAGAAACAACTGACCTGAAAAGTCACCATATTGATTGAGGAAGTCGTAGAGGTGCCGCCAGGAGGAATTGAAAGGTGATTGTTGAAGCACAGTGTATTGGGGGCCCCTAGGGTCTGGCACTGGAATGGGGAAGAGCAAAGCAAGAAGGGACTCTGTGCTCTGTTGTGGCTGTTCAAACACTGACTGTGAGGTTTTTTGCTTGGAAAAAAGAATCCTGTAAAAAGAAGACAGCCGCCAATAAAATTGCACTAGATAAAAAATAGACGCAGCACGTGTCTTAAACTAATGTTAAAACTTGGTATAAATCACAAGTTTTGTCCCTATAGTGCCAAAATTTAGGAAATGTTCATTGGCTTCCAAAGACTTGTGTGACTAGTTATGGATTTCTGTTATATCTGAAGTAGTATTGAAATCATAACCCCAGATTAAAGAGAGAAGACACAAATTGTTGAGACTAAAACTGAAAGGGCTTTCAAAATCACTTTCTGATATATTCTGTGGGTCTGATGCTGAAAAAGTTTGGCCATCCTGCCCCAGCCCTTGAAGTTGCTAACTGGACCCAAACTTGTTTGCTCAAATCCAAGAATGAGTTCCCAGGACTTCAAAAATATTTTCCTTAACTTTCTTTTTTAATTGTGCAATAGTAAAAAGATGAGAAGCTATAGAATCAAAGAAGAAATAATAAACTGAGCCTATTCTATACATGGATAAATGTATGAATATTTGGAGTGGCTTTGGTGACATCTACACCTAATTGTTTTAATATATGTCACATGTTCTTTTATATACTAATATACAGACAGGTGTAAAATATAGTTATATATAATTCATGCTATGAACATACAATTATTTGAGTGCCATCATTGATTTGTTCTATTCTTCCCCACACCCACTTATTTATTTACTTATCTTAGACTTTCATCCTTATTGTTGTTTGCAAGCATTGTCTATTTTAACAAGTCTGTCTTGTGAAAAAAATTAAACTTCACTTATTTGACTCCTTATTCAAGGCATAGCACTTAATAAGGCTTATTATAAGCATTGCTTTTCCAGATTTAGAAATATTGGTTGTATATTCATAGTAGGGCTTCTATAATCCTCATTTATGTTATGACTCTATCAGGAGGGTTAAAAAACCTAAAAACAGTATTTTTCATATAACAGATTTATGGGGTACATTATCAGTCAAAATGAGCTGAAATGATTTTTAAGGCATCATTTCAAGTCCTTCATGGTTAGTACTGAACTGTTTGACATTCAGATGTAAGTCTAGGCTACAGATTTCTGTTTTTTCAAACATATGCTTCACTCTTTTCTAAAGAAAAGTTATGCCCTGGATACTTTGTTTATCGGGGCAGCTAATTTAAACAGACTTGCATCTCCTTTAAGTCAAGGGAGATGTGGAATGTTAATATTGAGTTGCATTATTTACAATAATTAAACAATGCTTCATTTCCCATGAGATGTTTATCTGCAAAACTGGCATACTTGTGTCTCTGGCACGAAGACAACAGCAGCAGAAGAAATAATTTTATAACTTCAAGAAATATTCTTTCTTAGTATTACAAATGCCATCTTTGTAGACTCATGTGTATAGGTCATATGTGTGGACTCTCCCAAGGCAGATATTTCCAATAATTGTTTTAAAAGTTCCTCTCCCTCATTGTACGGAGGACATAAAACAACACTGTAATCAAATGATCTGATCTGACTGATTTTAAGCAATTTTAAGCAAAGGTATTTTGATCCAGTAGATTCATACAATAGTAGAGTTGGAAGAGGCCATGAAGGCCATCAGGTCCAACCCCCTGCTGTGGCAGGCAGTCACACCATTCCTGGGACAGCAGGGACCGTGGTGCACATACAAAACTTTGTACTCTGTGCTCTGTCCCATTATGTATTGCTTCATAGCACTTAGTTCAGAATCACTTAACATTTTGAAGTATTTCTGCACTGTATTTTTACCTATCCTAGATACCCATAAACACATACCTTATGTTCTTTCCTAAAAGTAGACTAAAATGGCTTTTTAAACATTCTGCAGCTCTAACACTAATATATAGATGCATTATACATTTGTTAAACCTAAACATTGTTTTAACATTAACATATTAACAACTGAATTACAGTGATTTTGTTCCTTAATACAATCATTCTTTTCCAGATTGCTCTTGTCCTAAGGACTAGCCTCAACAAATTAATCAGCTAACAGTCAAAAACACTTAACACAGTAAAAATTGCCTGAAGTTGGTGACATTAACTGAGCTGCTGAGGTAATGAAAATATATGTCCTCTGATGCTCTGGCTGCTGTTCTTTCTCTTTATCAAGAGCACCGGGGACATTTTAATGGGCAATCTCCAAGTCACAGTTAGAAGTGTGGTGCATTACTGGTTGTGTTCTGCTCAGTAAAGACAGCTTAATGCTTTCTCCTGCTGCTGCCTCCCTTCCTGTGTAACCATTGTGGCAAATGCTTGCAGGGAAATATGCAAAAGAAAATATACTAGTGTGCAGGGGAAGAGGAGAGACTTGCAGACATAAAAGAGGACAAAGAACAAAGTTGGAGCTTCTTGTTCAAAGCTCTCTTGTAAGGTTTGTGGAAGGGAAACTTTGTCCTTTGGTCTTCTGCAGGAAAAGATGTGCTTGAGCTGAAGGTGGATGTGCTTTCTGGGGTGGATGAACTGGTCCCTTACTATCTGCCAGGCCCGATTTCTGTTTGCTGCCTGCTGCATGCCAGACTGATCTCACATTATACAGATGAGACTGGCATAGCTAGGAAGAGGAGGACATTTCCCCAGGGCCGAATGTGAATGCAAGCTACCTGTGCTTGAGTCTGGGAGAAGGCCATTATCTACCAGGCCAGAGGTGGCCTGGCACTTCCCTGGTGACAATGACACAAAAGGGGATGCTTTGAAGGGAGCTACATGGATCCAGGGGTATACAAGGGCGATTGCCTCCTCGCCAACATCTTGACTAACTATTGTCCTTGCTGGTGGAGTGGTTTCTCTTCTAAGGGCCTGAGTATGTTCCTGGCAGGGGGTTTATGGTGTTGAAGGAGGAGACCGTGTGGGGCAACCTAATCAGTGGGTAGAGAGAGGTATGGCATTGGAAGGTATATTCAAGGGAAGAAAAAACAACCCAGAGAGTTAGCAGCTGTGCCATGTTGCAATCTTTTCACCCACAGGTTGGGTGGTTGCCCTATCAGCCACCCTTGGGTCTCTGGGTGCTGCTTTTAAATACTGGTGTAGAATAAGACTCCTGTTATTCATAACTTCATATTGGATGAGTTGGTCAACTGGCATCTATAACTAACTGGCATATAGACATGTGAACAGGGATAAATTGGCCTGTGCTACCCAGTTGTGCCCACTGGAGTCCTTGCTTCAGCATGTTTTGTATAGTTGCAGATGTTTTTTTGTTTCATTGTCTTCTCATGGACAAAATGAGTGTGTATGCATTTGTGAAAATTCACCACTAGTGGTGCAATTGAACTTGGTAAATGCCTTTAATCAGTTAAATGGCCCAAATGTTAGCTCATTTGTGGTACTTTCTCAAATATAAAAGATACAAAGATACAGAGATATGATATATATTTCCAGTAATTACAAACATGAAATATATGTCTATTGCAATACTTACAGGAAAGGGAAAAAGGGGAGAAGGGGAGAAGGGGAAGGGAAGGGAGGGAAGGAAGGAAAGGAAAGGCAATGAGAATGCCATATTTTACTCAGGTTTCAGGCTTCCCCAGCCTGGAACCTTCCATGTGATTTGGGCTTCAACTGGCGTTAGCCCCAGAATGCATGGCTAGCAGTCAGAAATCCTTTAACTATAGCCCCAAACATCTGGTGGGCACAAGGTTAGGGAATGCAGCTGCCCTTGCTCACAAAACATCTGGTGCAGACATCGGCAGTTTGGGATTTATTTTCCAGGGTTTTTAAACATGTGAAGCAACTCCACAAATACTGGAGGCATTCGGCCCATCACCCAACATGATCACCCAACACAATGATAAAAAAAACACAAGGAAGGAATCCAGGTAGAGACCTTCTCCTCATGTATTGGTTCTACCCAGATTCTGAATGACTCTTTAGTGTATCCTAATATGTTCATGATAAACATCCTGCAAGATGAGCTGCTTCCACATGAGCTGTATCTTAAAATCATCTTTCAGCACCACCTTCTGGGCATTTCCATCCCCGATGTAAGGCAGGTGACCGTGAGACAGAGTACCTTCCTGATGGTGGTGCCCTGCTTGTGAAGTTTTCTCCCAGATTAGCTTTCCATTCACCTACTTTATTATCTTCTGGAAATGGGTGACACCCTCCTTATGTTCCCAAGCTGTTGAATGAATGATTAATCCCTGATGGAATAAGTTTTATGCTGCTTTTATTTGCTGTTTTTATTCTTGCTAGGTTGATTTGTATTTAGTAGAAGGGGGTTAAAAGCAAGGCAAAAAATATTGTTTCAGGCATTTTCTCTATGCACTGTGTGAGAACTTAAGGATCTCAGTACCTGGAACTTTTTCTGATTAGGAAGATGCAGTCCATTGCTTTGGAGACTGCAGTAAGTACCATGTTTGGCATTTGTGAACTGCTCCTGTTTTACATGTCAGAGGATGCCCTTCTGCTGATTCCAACCAGAATAATCAGGAGTTCAGATGTAAGCTGAAGAAATGAGACCAAACATTGGCTCAATCTGTCAAGGTGTAATGCCTGTAATCCTCAGAGAAGATCCAGATTACAATCCCTCAATAGCCACAATGCTGGCAGCCTTAGAACAAGTAAAACTTCGCAGCCCAATTTACATCTCCCAGTTATAAAGTTAGATCACAGAAGCTGCCCTCTGCGAACCAGGCAGGCTGCATCTGTGCTTACTCACAGAGCTCCCATTCCTTTTCTTTTGAGTTTTGCTCCTGAGAATTGTCAGGCACAGGTGGAGCCTGGGGAAGGAGCCCAGCGCCCACATGCATAAGCATGCACTTCTGACTTTTGAGATTCACACACTGCTGTCTCTAAAGCTTGGCCTGATAGACTGGGTGAAGAAGCATAGTCTGCTAATCACAAAACACAGACTCTGATCAAAGTGAAGCACTTTGAAGCCCCATTGATTTTAAATGAGGAAGATTTAAGCACTATGTCTCTGAAATCAATGAGATATAAAGGCACTTACATTTAGCAGCTTTCTGCCCAATATTGCCTTTGGTCAGAGGCATCCCTGTCCAACTCAGCAAGGCTCTAGAAAGGATGCCCGTATCATGACACAGCAGTATTAGTTTCTGGATTGTTTGCTTTCCTAGCATTAATGTACCAGGCTGGTGTCAAAGAGAGGCGAACACAGGCACCTGCTGAGGGCACATACCCCAGTAGGATCCTCCAAATAGGAACACCCAGACTCCCTTCCCTTTTGCCCTACTGTAACATCCTACTTCACCTGTCTGGCCCTTACCAGTGATGAGGAGGAAGGGGAGCTGATGTCCCTCCCTATTTGCTGACTGGCTTGTGGTGAAGGAAGTGGTAGCAATATCAAGAAAAATGATGAAGATCAATGGCCACTGGTAGACTTACGGAGGGACAAGACCCATTGGAGGTGTCTTGCCCAAGGGTGTCCCAAACCTGGAGCTGGCACTGAGACTATATTTCCAACCCAGGACTACTCATTTATGAGTTTGTACCATGCAATAAAGCACTGACCTGCTTCAAATATATGCAGCTGAGGAAGCAATCTCGTGCATAACAACTCAAAACTGAGTCCTATTGAGTTCAATGAGATGCATTACCTGGCAAATGAGGATAAAACTGCAGCATTAAATTATTAAACTTTGCAAAATGGTATTGCAAAGTTCAATTAAGCATTCCATTTTTGAAGCATTATCTTGAACTAATTTATTGATGACAAATATTTTATTCTCTCTGTTCTACTTACCCATGAAGGCAGTAATATTTTCAAATTATAGTTTAATGCTTATAACAAATATTTCCCCTCAGTTTTGTATTCTTGAAACTGGTAGAGTAGAGGTTTAGAAACAATTAGTGCATATTTAAACATCATTAGTTGTGTGCACAGCTTTCAGATACCTGTATTTATAGTTTAATACCCTAATCAGTTTCATTGCTGAATTCTTGCAACAATAACAAGAGCATTAATGCTTTAAAACATTAAATAGGAAGGATGCTGCATTTATTTAAATAAGTAAAATTAGTCTGCTCTGCTTTTTCTGACTTTGTTTAAGAAGAAAGCATTAGAAAGTCTTGCCTTGTTCTGCTTTAAGCTTATGTTGTTTCACGACATTTAAAGAGCAATTTGATTTTAGAAGAAGACGTGTCAGTTGGCAGTATACATATCAACCATGGATAAACACAGCCAAGGAACATAGTCTTATGCAGACAGGGAATTATCTACTTTTAGAGCAGCAAATTAAGATAAATGCAAATTATTTAGCATTGAAATGGTTCAGTCTGAAGGGCAAATTCTCTTAGAGCTGTAAAGGAAACGAAAACTTCTGACTATAACAGACCCTGCAACATTCTTGGGAATGCGTTAAGCTTCATGGGCCACATTCTGCCACTGAGGAAATGAACAGCCCATTGTCCTGCCATATTTGATAGCAGGAAGAAAAGCAGCTGCCAGAGAAGAGAAGGTTGGCTTCCTATTTTGTGCCTACATAGAGGACTTCAGCAGCCCACAAGATGCCATTGAGCATATGTTCATATGTGTAGCAGATTATTTTGGTTTGCCTGTAACCTACCTTGGTTGCATCTCCCCTTGGAATGCAGGTTTGTTGATAGATACTAAGGGTGTGAATCAAAGACTAATTTCATTATGGATCCTGCAAGTGAAGGAAGAGCAGCTCAGCTGGGACTACTTCAGAAGATGTCCACCTTTTAATCAGAGTTTTCTTCTGAGAAATGATTTTGAAAATCCAATACTGGCTGCAACTGCCTTGACATAATTGGACAAAATTTTCAAACACAGAAGCCCCTTGTCAGTAAAAGAATCTGGCAAATTTCAAGCAAATGGGTATAAGAAGCTTTTACGGGGGAGGGGGGTGTCCTTTTATTTACCTGTCATCATTGGGTGAATGTGCAGGCCTGGAAGCCCACCGCATTTCAGGTAGAATGAGGCAGGGTGGGTTTTGTGCAAGAACAGACAATGTGAAGGTATGGAAAAAGGATTAACTCTCTTTGCTTGTTGTTCTGTGGGCCATTTGTAGGAACACAGATTAGATGTGACTGTAGATAAGTAAACTATATTTCAGTTAGAGGAGTGAACAGCATGGGAAATTGTTGCAAAAATGGATTTGCTTACTGCCATCACTGGTTTGGGGGCAATCTGTATATAAATAAATAGTATAAAGTGTAGAGGTATCCCTATTTAAGTAAGATGTAAAACTTTAGTTCTTATGAATATAAACAGTTCCAAGCTTTGGGTCTTCTGCAAAGAGATGTACTGATTGGAAACTAGGGTTACCAATCCCAAACCTGTGACCCTCTTCCACCCCCCCCCCCAACCAACATTTTCTGTCTATGAAGAGCTTAGGAGTAACTGTTCTAATTTTCATAGACATACTTTCTGTGCCTGTGTCCCTCCAAATTGGTCCTGAAATTCTGGGATGAGCCCAATTTAGCTTGCTGAAAATACACACTTTACCATGGAGAATCCATGAACCTCTCCAGGATTTAACAGAACTGAATGCATACCTCAACTGTATACCATGTGTGTGCCACTTAGGAGCCACTAAGCTACATGCAATCCCACATCACTGTATTTTTGCCTTAGCAGAAGCAGGCAGAAAACAACATAATTGAGTTTATTCAGTCCCTGGTGGAATGGAAGGGGAATTCATTCATTTGGTGGCCCAGATGCTGTGCTGGCCTAACATAAGTAAGGTTAAGCTGGGCAAAGCCTAGAAAGGTTGTTTCAAGCTCTGATTTTACAGGCTGTTCACTAAAAGAGACAGTATCATAACTGTACTTGTGCAGAGAGTCTCTTGCTAATGTGCTTCCCAATATAACAACTGTTACCACAACCTGCCCTTTCCCACCTCTCCTGCCCTGCACACTTGTACCCATTACATTTTTATACATCCTTTAGTTTCATGGGGGGAAAGTTTTACTTTCCACTAAAAGAAGTTGTTCTATTGAAAAGTCCTCGTAACTGAATGGATTATAACATTTGTCTGGAAATGTATTTATTTAGTGCACTTATATGCCACACCACTTAACTCAAGGCAGCTTACAGAAGAAACAGTAAAACACCAATTAAACAATTAACTTTAAGCAATAAAATAGTAGAACAATGAAAGTATACAACAATTAAACCTAGAATGACAGTAAAATAACAGTCAATAACAAAAGCTTTTAAAATAATCATTTTAAATAAATAGGGATTGTCTGGTGGACAAACTCTCAGCATGGTAGCAGCAATAATAAACTATTTTAAAAACCAACTGACTATGAAATAGAATTGCCTTCCACTGGCATCTGAAAGAAAAAAGTGAAGGCACTTGGTGGCTTTCTTTTGGAGGTAAATTCCAGTACTGTAGTGCTACTACAGAGAAGGCCCTTCTCCTGGTCAACTCCTGAATGTGGAGATGATTTTGTTTAGGTCCAAAAATGCTGATTGCCTTGTTCTTGGGTGAGTGATGCAGCTACCTTTCTCTTTTCCATTTCTAATCATAACCTTCTGGGCTGGGCTGGATTAATTGTTGGGTGAAGTATGCTGAGGTTGGAGGGCTTCTAATGCAGCACATTAGAGAACGCATCAGGATGAAGATGTATCTGTCCTGCTCCCTTAGCATTTTCACTCCTTGAATGGTTTTGGCTGTTTCTTTGTTGCATGAGGCTGCTTAGGTGCTCAAGCTTCACTGCAGGATAATTAAATATACTTTTAGCAAGTCCTGGCATGAAAAGCAGAACGGCAGAATGAGAATGTCTGTGGGTCATGTTCCATGGCAGGTTTGATCTGTGGACACACCTAGATAAAGAGAGGAGTTTACCACTGAGACTGCATGAGTGATGGATATTGTCGTCATATTCTAGGTTCTTTGCAGGAAGAGGACATGGGCTTTCCAAGCATAGCATGCACAGCCCCATTAGGTGGGTTGCATGCACGTCTCCTGGTCACAAGACTGTGTGGAGCTTGGGAGTTGCAGCAGCATTACTTCTTCCTCAAAAACAAGACCCAAAAAGAGTTTGTGCGTCTGTGTTAATGAAGGCAAAGGGGCAGAACACACCCTGTGTTTATGTTCTAACTCTTGACATTCACCGTGGTCCCCATCAGAATTAGGAATGGGTAGATCTGTTTACTTTCTCTGGGTTGCTCTGCTTTTCAAACACCAGATTGTTCCTACCTAAATTTGTGAATGTTCCTGGATACGCATACCCTAATATACACATTTTAGGCAAGTCATCTCCCCTGATTATTGTACCCTTTCCTTAATATTTGCATTTTGTACTTGCTCTGTGCATTTTCTATGAATTTTTATTTGGAGAACCACTTCGCAAACTATTTTGAGAATGCAACTTTTAGGTTCAAAATAAAATGTAAACTAAATGCATTTCTCCCCATCCCTAATTAGAATCTACTTTGTTAATTCCTAATATATCTTATATCACATTCTTTTTCTTTTGTTTTTCTTTCTTTGTTAAACATAGACAAGCTTTCAAAAATGCTTTGAATTTTGGAGATATGATCAAGCAAAATTTGAATTTATATATAATTTTATATGATATGTATAAAAATATATAGCTTTGAAAAATGATCACAACCATGCTTAAATTGAGGGGAAAATGGGTTTGTTTTAAAAATGTGTTTAACTGAAGCATTCCCTTAGAAAAATTCACATGAAAATATGCACATATTTTTATCTGATAAGAGGAAAAAACCTCATATGGACATGAGTGAGAAGGATCTTCAAGGTAAAATCCAGAGTACATCAGCAAGATCTATTAAATGAAGACTAAAATTGAAATCTCATGTGATTGTCCATCTTTACTTTGAACAGTGTAATGAAGAACATAGAATATGCTGGTGAACTAATTGTTCTCATCAAAATTTTGACTTAATACTGCCCCATCTTTGATGGTACATGCAAATTAATCTTTCATTATTCTTCCATAGCTTAGGAAAGGATTGTGGTATTTTGGAGTAAAGATGCCAACATCTTTTCCATGAAACAGAAGGATGTAAAGCTCTAACTATCTAAAAAGAGCTTTTTGAATGTTCACCAAACATGTTCCTCAGATAGGGTTTATCTGTATAGCTATTCAATCAAATACTAGAGAGAGGTTGTGCAATGCAATCAGGAATAGATAAGAACACCTTAATATGATATCTCTGCTGCTAGAGAAGCCTGTTAAAGTTGTCTTAGGGAGTATGATCTCATTCTCATTTTGAGGGGGAAGTAGTCTCTGCCTTTCCCATTTCTCTAATGTCAACAGGATGTTTCAGAAGTATTCTTTAAGACTCAGCTGTAAAGTCTTGATGTAAAATATGCAAAGGATGAAGCTTCCAATGAGACTGGAATTCAAAATTGCCTATTTTGGTCAATTCTTGTAAAAGACAAATAGGAAGCAGGTCTATTAACTTGATATGCTGTTCAAGCAAGTGCATTAAAGAAGCAATTTTCATTAACATAGGAATAAGGGAGTCTGACCTCATTCTTCTGTTTTCCTGAAAAACCGAATGAGTTTTCCTTGACCCAGCTGCAAATTAAAAGCAGTCAGAACAAGGACCAGGTGACTGTACCTGAGTAAAGATTCAGGTAAACCTCCCTGGACTTGGCCTGGATAAAAGCTTCAGGGTTAATAAAGCTGTCCTTGAAAAGGCACACAATATAAATCCCTGAATTCTTTTTCTGCTTTGATCAAAATCCAAGCCAGAAGAGAAGTTGCCAGCACACCCTCTTCACACATGCTTGGTCCCCAAAATGTCAGTTTTCTGCATTTTTCTGCAGCCAGGAAAATACTGCTGGAACTTTGGCTGGCCATGAAATGCTGTGAAAGGCAGTCAGAGATGGAAAAGCTTGGCTGGCCTCCCAAAATCCTGGGCTGAGTTTGGCAATGATGCCAATAAACACCTGCATGGGTGGCTCTTTCCTGGTTGCCTGATGTTGTGAGTGCGCAAAATGATTTTGTGGCAAAGGGCATGGCTTCCTCCCATGCCAAGCCTGTACGAACCACGGGTGGCTAGTCTGGCTGTGCAAACAAGCTTGTGTGGTGTCACACCCTGACAAGAAAGTAAACATGGGCAACCTGACTGGTTTGGTTTCACCCCGGTTCTCTCTTCTTTCTTTCCTTCTTAAATTTGGCTCATGGTAACATTAAGATTTTTTTAATGTTTGCATGAACGCTCGTATATATTTTTGTGTGCCTTTCTCCTAATCGCCTTGGTATGCAATTTGGACAAATCTATACTTTTTTTTTTTTTTTTTTAAGAAGCAGCTTTTAATATAATACTTTTTGAGGTCATTTTCACCAATACTTTCACTAGAGAACTCCATTGAAAGATCTGGAGAAGGGTGAATTTTGAAAGGCCATTGCATTTTGGTTCACATATTGCCTTGAAAAAAAATGGAGGCGAATTAGGTGATGTCATAGTGAAGTGCATACCAAACAAGTGTCTTTCTCATCCCTACATCAGAGTGAGAGTCCAGTGCCATGCCTTTTGAAGCCAGATAACTTTTTGAAAACTAGACCCTTGCTGTGTACACAATGAATTAGTTCAGTGCAGTCTGTTTGTTGCCTACAAATTGTGTGTTTGGGGGCGGGAGGTGAGGAGGAGGAGGAGAGAGAAGGTCAGGTCAAACCTTTTATTTTCTCTTCTCCCTTAAGTATCAAATACAAATATGTTTTAAAAGCAGGTTATTCCTGGAAGCATTATTACTGGCTAGCAAGAATAGTTCCTGACCAGGCCACTTCCCCTGCGGGTTTGTGCTATTTGTTTAAAGCTGTCAATTGAATCATATGCAAAACTCAGTTCTTCCTTTCTTGTGTGGGAAGAGGAGGGCCATGTGCTATAAAGGATACTATGTGGAAAGAAATGAAGGAAACCAGAGTACAAATAAAAGCTTAACCTGGAGGTCCACATTTGGCCAGTCTCTCTCAGCCCAACCTACCTCACAGGGCTTTTTTTGAAGCTATAATGTCTATAACAGTACATGAAACCTCCAGAATTGCATGTTGTTTTCATTTCATTTCTATACCACCTGCAGTCGAAGCTCTCTGGCCCTCTGTTTGGGGGAAGGGGGAAATATAAGTGTGAGAATAATCATAATTTAAAAATAATTTCACCACCACATCCTCTATGTAGCCCAGCAGTCTAGGAAGGAAAGTAGAATATAATTGTAAAAGTAAACAGCAAGTGCCTCACTTGCCAACGTTTGCCTGCAAAACAGGGAAAAGGGCAAGATTTCCTTTGGTGGATTTTTGAAAGCCCAACTTGGGTTTCTGAGCTGTCAGCTTGCAATAAAGAAAAGGGCAGAGGGGTCATTTTGTGCTGAAATTCCTCTGTTCCGCTCATGTGTAGATTAAAAAAGGAAAGTATCTCCACTAGAATCCAAAAAAGGGAGTGGTGGGGAACTCATATCCCCTTTCCCCCGAATTGTCACAGTCCCAATATAAATTGGGGCCAAACAGGTTCCCGTGGAAGTCAGTCAGTCAGTCTTGCCCAGCTCTGCTATGGTCCTTCATTTCATGAGCATTCCTTTCAATGAGGCCAGGCCAGAGGGTGCAATACTGCAGTGAAGGCTCTTTTCCCATGGACACCTTCATTATTAACGTATAAAAGAATAACTGGCTTCAAAAACATGCCTGCATAGAGTAAGAAAGACTAGATGTCAGATTTAAAGCACTGATCCCCGGCTCTTAGAATCCTTGAGTTTTCATTTGCTTCCTCTGCGTATCTTTAAATACTCCCAGGAGTCTGAGATGGCTTTCAGTGGCTTCCTGCTTTAATAAGATGCCATTTTCCCCCCTGCTTTTTCTTTTTATTCTTTTGAATTTATTCAAGGGGGGAAAGTTCATGCCAAAATGCAGAAAGCAATTTCCTTCTTCTTCATATCAGAGCCTACTTTTGGGATTTGTAATTCAAGTTTCCCAGATGGGTCTCTTTTACTTTCCTTTTTATACAGATATTAATCTATTTGGTAGGACAATTGGGTGAAGCACGTTTGATCCCACAAGATGATCCCACAAGCAACCAAATAGGAAAGACACAATTGTGCCACCAGCCGAAAGAATTGGGTTCGAATGCCTTCTCTGCCCATGATGCTGGATGGACAAAGGACTGTATTAGAATCTAATTAATAAAATAAACACAGAACTGTCAAAATAGGGTGATATCTGAGGTTCACTTGTACAAGTAAAAATGCAAGATGGAAATATAGTCAAGCTTTTCTAATTCTTTTCTTCGTGCCCAACAATGTCGTCATATACTTCTTTCCTGGGGTCTGGATAAAAGATGCATCCATTAGAATCAGGTCCTTCAAATGTTGAAGATTATGCCACCTACTCTACCCTAATTGCACAGGCAGAAAGCAGAAGGTAACCAGGTCAGACAAAGGAGGAATACATTTAGGAAAAGAATCCCAGATGGCTAAAAGTATGACTCATATTTTATATGAAGCAGTATTTTTCTCTCCTCTTGCCAATTATCAGTCCATTGGTCCTAAGGAAGATCCTTTCTTGGTTGAAATACACAATTAGATAAACTTTGATTTGTTCCTTGTCTTGTAAATCCTCCATTGTTAAAAGTGTTATTTAGTACCAACCAATCTATGTTGCAGCCCATCTTGCCTGAGGGTGTTGCTGATGAGATATCTTGAAAGGCACAACACCAACATTCTGGGAAGAGGAGGGCCATGTTTTAACACAGGGTAGGCCATGCCTGTGTTGACAAAGGGAGGACATTTCTCTACAGATGCTGGGATGCAGGAGTGCATACTGGGGTTCTGCATCCCCATTATGCTTGGCACCAAGGTCTTTCCATGAATGGGTACCAGTTCACCCATTGTTGTGTCCATTATGAAAAAGAAAGCAGTGGCTGGCTGGATTATACAACAAGATCTATTTGCACATCTATTTCCATGGAATGCTTTAGGTGTGAATGTGATGGGGAAAGCGTTCCATGCTCTGCTTCATGTCCCCTACACATTGCAGCTTAATAAAGGACCCTAGAAGTGCTTAAGGTGGGACCAATGGGATGCTATAGTCCGGCTCCCAGTTAAGAAGAGAGGAACATAAGAAAAACCCTGCTGGATCAGACCAAGGCCCATCTAATCTAACCCTCTGTTCACTCCAGATACTTTCCTATTTCATCTTAGGAGTTTGTTTCTGATATCATAGATGTTTTCTTGGCAACAAAGTTTAATGGTTGGCATGATACAATATTCATCCTTAAGTACTACTGCCAAACGTACAGCAGTCATGAATAATATAAGGAATAATGATTCTTGAAAAGAAGCATTAAGACCCTGACATGTTTGAGAGGGGGAAAATCTGCTTTTTTTGTAACTTGTTGGTTTGCTTGTTGTTTTCAGGTCTTTCGGGGAAGTTCTGTGAAATAGAATTCAATGCATGTGATTCAGGACCTTGCTTGAATGGTGCAGCATGTGTGGTTGATGTCAACGGATATGATTGTTTTTGCCCTGAAGGTAAGTTGTTCAACACAATGGATTTTTATTACAAGTGACAATTTGCCAAGATTGCCCAAAGATTGCAAGGTTGTCTTCATGACAATCTTAAAAGCATTCAAAACATCCTTCCTAGCAAAATCAGTTGTTTAATCCTGAAGTTTCATTTGCATCTATGTCCATCAAGGCAGCTTGTTCGCGTGAAGGTTGTAAATAGCTATCTCTGCAAGTGTGAACATATGTCTGACACTCCGTTTCTGATTCTTAACTATGTTAGAACAACAGTAGTAAAAAGCAGAAAAACAACTAAAAGGTCAATCAGCAAGGTAAGGTAGTTTCCCCGAAAACTTAATGTCCTGAGATGTTATAAAGATTTCACTAAAATGCATAATTAACTGTTTAATTTAAATAAATAAGCAATAATAATTTCTCAACACAATACCAAACATATGCACTAAAACAATAACCAAATGCTTTATTTTTCTTATGGCAAGCAATAATAATAAATACATAGCGAGGGAGGGAGGGAAGAAAGGCAGGCAGGCAGAGAGATGAAAGATTTTAATCATTTTGTTAGTCAAAGCTTTTTGACTCGGTTAATGTTAGTGCACTTCCTTTGGTGCACTTCCTTTGTTGACATTTTTATCTTTTTCTGTCACGTTTGAATTGTGCAAATGGATTCTTCTGTCTTACTATTATTTCTCCTGCCCAGGCTTTCACAACTCTACACAAATTAGGTAATAGGCAATCTCACCTCTTCAGTTTCCTTGCATTTTGTTCAGTCCACCTTGGTCCACTGAAATATATAAGGATATTGACAAGAAAGGACTATACCTATCAGACAGCTGAATCTGAATCTGAACTCAGATCATGCTCTTTTGAAAGACTGGAGAATTTCTGTGGAAATTTCCATATCCACCAAAAATAATTAAAATGTATGCCAGTTGCTGCCATAAAAACAAACAAAATGGAATCCATGTATTGGATAGACTTATTACACGTCAAGTTGATGCCAGCACGAGTAAATGAAAAAAAAAAAAATCCACTGAGAACTAATCAAAACAATCTGTTGAGTGTTTACCTCTCCCAGTAGAATCATAGAATAGTAGAGTTAGAAGGGGCCAAGAGGCCATCAAGTCCAACCCCCTGCTGTTGCAGGTCAGCAATTTACACCGCCCTTTTCAGAATTCTCATATATTCCTAGATACAATTAAAAATGCAAGTTTTACCATTTAAAGGCCAAGTCCAGGATCAGGATGTTTAAAGGACCATTTGCTTCTTATCACACTCTACCTGACTGTGACATCATTATCAGAGGTCTGGCCATGGATGCCTCCATCTCTTGAGGTGAGCCACTTAGCTATCAAGAGACAAGAGCGTCTAGATAGTGGTGACTCAGCTGTAGAGCCTCCCATCTGCTTGCCTGGCAGAAAAAATTGATGAGTTTTATTATATGTAATGAGGAGCCAGGTGTTTTAAGAGTTTTGTTCTTTATTACATATTTCTAGTACTGAAAAAAAGTACTTTGGAAAAAATATGGTTTGAGTCTATTAGGTCCTCTTCTAGGAACTGTTTTAATCTGCCTGAGAGCTTCAGCTGTTGGGGGGAGGGTATAGAAATGAAATAAATAATAAATATTTACCGCAGAGTCTGCTGCTTGAAACATGATGCTTAGCATTCTAATTATTTACATGTGCTAAGTGCTGTCTTCCATGCCTATTTTTCCCTCCCTGGTGGAAATGAAGGCTTTAAATCAATCGATAACTAAATATGGTTTCATTTCTGTTCGGATTTCAAATAAAACTATCTGATAAACTGTTTCTTGAAAGGTGGGTAAAATACTGCTAAATAAATAAATGTCACGTCTGTCTGTCTGTCTGTCTGTCTGTCTATTTTCTCTACCACCCAGTAACCAAAGCTCTCTGGGTGGTTTACAACAATGAAAAGTATAACACACCTCTGTTAGTTCTTCTACCTTAAACATTTTCAAAATGGTATTAGGTAACCTATTTAATGTTAAAGATGTAGGTGCAGAGCCCAAGAGTTGAAATATCTCCAAAGAGTAATATTCACCCGTACTCCGGACATTTTGGACCACAACTCCCATCATCCATGTCCATACCACATCTGGCTGGAACTGATGGGAGTTGTAATCTAAAATAGATAGATTGCGGGGTCTATTTTGGGAAAGGCAGACATAGAGCTCAGCAGAACTGCATCTTTTCGTGCTGTTGGTTTCTCCCTTCATATTTCCAAAACAACAGACTCTTCTTTGATAATAGAATCATCAACCATGATATCCTTCTAGAATGGCTGGCCAGGCTGGGAGTAGGAAGAACTGCCTTGCAATGGTTCCACTCCTACTTTGCTGACCAGTTCCTGATGGTGGTACTGGGGGACTGTCACTCTGTACCATGGTGATTGCATCATGGAGTTCTGCAGGGCTCAATTTTTCCCCCCATGCTTTTTAACATCTACATGAAACCTCTTGGTGAGGTCATCCGGAGGTGAGGGCTAAGGTGTCTTCAGGTGTGGGCTGGTATTGATGACACCCAGCTTTACCTCACTTTTTCATCTGATCCAGGTGAGGCAGAAACTTTCCTGAACTGGTGTCTGAACTTGATAATGGGCTGGATGAGGGCCAATAAACTGAAGCTGAATCCAGATAAGTTGGAGGTCCTGTTGGTGGGCACTCCTGCACTCCAGCTAGGTAGTTTTCAACCCACCCTGGATGGAGTTGCATTCCCCCTAAAAGAGTAGGTTCATAGCTTAGGGATACTCCTGGACCCCAAGCGCTCTCTGGTTTCTCAGGTGGACTTGGGGGTCAGAAAAGCCTTGTGTCAGCTTTGGCTGATTTCTCAGCTATGTTCCTACTTGCATGAGTGAGTCTTGCCACATTGACCCATGCGCTGGCAACCTCTTGCCTTGACTACTGTAATGCATTTTACGTGGGGCTACCTTTGAAAGTGGTCTGGAAATTACAACTCATACAGAACAGGGTGGTACGGCTGCTTGTTGTTGTTGTTAGTCCCGAAGTTGTGTCCGGCCCATTGCGACCCCATGGACAACATTCCTCCAGGCCATCATCCCCCGGAGTCCACTTAAGTTTTCGCTGACTGCTGCAGTGACTCCATCAGGCCACCTCATCCTCTGCCGTTCCCTTCTTCTTTTGCCATCTATTGTTCCCAGCATTAAGCTCTTCTCCAGGGAGTCTTTCCTTCTTATTAGGTGGCCAAAGTATTTGAGTTTCATCTTCAGGATCTGACCTTCTAAAGAGCAGTCAGGGTTGATCTCCTCTAGGACTGACCGGTTTGATCGCCTTGCAGTCCAAGGGACTCGCAGGAGTCTCCTCCAGCACCACAATTCGAAGGCCTCAATCCTTCAGCACTCAGCCTTCCTCATGGTGCAGCTTTCACAGCCTTCATGGCTGCTTACAAGGACCATATTACGCCAGTCCTCTGTCAGCTGCATTAGCTCCCTGTTCCAGTCCAGGCCCAATTCAAAATGTTTTTGCCATATAAAGCCCTACACAGCTTGGGATCAGGGCACCTTAGGAAGCACCTTTCTCCATATATTCCTACTCATGCACTTAGATCCTCTTCAGAAGTTCTCCTCTGTGTGCCCTCCCCTAGTGAGATCAAAGGGGAAAGGGCTAGGAGGAGGGCTAGACTCCAGAATTCAATTCCCAGGGATATCTGGTTGGCAGCAACTCCTCTTTCTTTCAGGCACCAAGTGCAAACTTTTTTATTTAAGCAAGCTTTGGATCATATTAATTTAATTATCAATTCAATTAATTTTAATACTTTTATATTTTGCCATGGATTACTTATTTTAATTTTGGTTAATGTATTGACTGTATTTATTTGGTATGTGTAGGCACATTTTATTATGAGATGTTATCTATTATTTTAAGGTTTATCTATTTTATCTGTTTATTTATTGTTTTGTCGCATTCTATGTATGTTATGCTGTTTTAGCATTTGTAAGCCACCCAAAGAATCTTAAGGTTATAGGTGATAGATAATAGGTAATAGGTAAAAGCTCTTTATCATCCAAAGTACATCCCATAAGCACCATCACCACTGAATCTGCTCTGTATACACAGAGCAGATCCTTGAACCCAAATCTTTTAAGTACTTCCAAGAACCCTCCTTTTGAGTAATCCTACCCTTCTTCTTCTGGGAAGAGCCTTTTGGAGCAGACAAGCTTCTTCTCTGTGCAACGTACCTATAGTTGGCTAGTCCTTCTCTCCTGAGCCCACTTCATGGGGTCAAGTGTCATACCAAGCATCTGGAGCTCCTGTTCTGTGCCTCTTCCTGGGAGTTGTAGATTCTGGCTCTTCTCAGTGTCCTGAACATCTGGAGATGGCAACCTCGAGATAAGCCTCTCCACTTCTCCCTTCTTGATATCTGGAGGCTGTTTCCCAGGGCCCATCCTCAAGAGTCCAAATCTTCCTGACCTTGAAACCTGCACCAAGCACAACTCCCTCTTTCATTCCCAGCAAGTTCAAACACGTGCAGAGAAACTCAGCAACCAAGGTGCTATGCAGAATGAAATGTCTCTGTGAACTTTCTGTATCTTCACTGTGTTCCAAAGCAAACAAGATGGGACAGCTTCATTTGCTTTGTGGGTTTGCTTCCTAGTTCCCCCCATGTGTGGGTGCTCTGCCAAAGTGGGGAAAGCTCTTTCTCAAAATAGACTATGTTATTTAGTATCAAGATACACAGATTACCTATTCTGAGACACTGCATTATTTTCCTGTCTTCTAATATGGAATATAACCAAAATTTGCGTGCAAAATGCAAAGAATGTGCCATCTGAGAAAGAAGTGCAGGCAGGAAAAGGCAACTGTTTGCTCTGTTTTCAAGCACCTTCCATCCCCAGACTGGAGAGAATAACACTTGGTATTCATGGCGATAATTTTGTGGATTGGTTGTTCCCAGGAAGGGAGACATGGGTCTGATTAAAGTCTGTCTATGAATGAGATCTGTTACTGTATACATTATTAATGAACTTGGGGTAATTGTAAAGTTTTATGACTTAGGGATCAGTCGAAATTGGTTCCACGGTCATTTCAAGAAATTATGAGAATATGCCTTGCACTGTGGGTGCTGATAGCTTAGCATTAGTCATGGTCTTCCCGCAGCCATGGCCTGTGACAGCACTTAATGATAGTCATTTTGTAGCGTGACCATGCATTAGAATAGATTTACAAGAGCATGAAATGTCAGATACCAAAGTGTAGGGTTCTTTGTCAGTTCCTAGCATGAGTAACCCTCTGTACTCCTGGCTGTTCAGATGGGCTGCAACTATGACCCTATCTGTTGTTGTAAACCACCCAGAAGGACTTCAGCTATGGGCAGTATTGAAATAGGCAAGCAAGCAAGTCAATAAATAAATAGTCATCTGGACAGACATCATCTAGTGACAGTACAGAGAGCCATTTTGGCTAATCAATCAATAATCAATTCTAGATGCGACAACCGAGATTCAGGCTAGATATCAGGAAAAGCTTCCTCACTGTCAGAGCAATACAAACTGGAACCAGCTGCCTAGAGAGGTGGTGGCCTCTCACACACTAGAGGCATTCAGAAAGAAGCTGAACAGCCATCTGAGTGAGATGGTGTAACTTGGTGTCCTGCAACAGCAGGTGGCTGGACTCAGTGGCCTTCATGGCCCCTTCCAACTCTACTATTCTATGATTCTTATCAGGTAGAATACAAATCTAACAAATAATAAATATAACACATGCTCTAGTAACCTCTCATTTGGATTACTGCAATGTGCTGTACATGGGGTTGCCTTTCAAATGTCTGGAGACATCAACTGATCCTAAACAGGGCAGCAAGATTGTTAATGGCTTATGAGAACATTTTACACCAGTTTGGTTGCCAGTTGAAGTCTGGGCCCAGTTCAAAGTGCTAGTATGAACATTCAAAACCCTAAATGGCTTGGGGTCAGGTTATCTGAAGGGAATCCTCATCCCTTCGGTACCTACTGAGACCCTAAGATCATCTTCAGGGGTTCTTTTCCAGAATTCCCCTCCAGTCTGGAGGGTGGCTACCAGAGAAGGGGCTCTTCAGCTGTGGCACCCTGGAATGAGCGTCCCAAAGAGGTGCACCTGGCACCAACTTTGCATTTTTTTTGGTGCCAGGTGAAAACCTTTTTGTCTCCCCAGTATTTTAACAATTAACTTCTAAACTTTAGTTTCAACATTGCATTTTAGCCTGTTGCACTGGTATACCTCTGTTGCAGTTGCAACTGATGTGGTTTAATTCTCTTATGTTCCTTTTTCTCTCTCTTGCTTGTGTGTTTTTAATTTTTGTTAACTCCCCGGAGAGCCCCAACTGTTGAGTGATACAAAAATTAAATATAGAAATGAGCATTTTGTATAAAGCAAATATAATAGCATTGGAGAGAGAAATAAGAATTAAATCACCACGGACCATTAAGCCCAGTTTGCAAATTAATCTGTAATTCTATATGTACCGACGTGTGAATGAACCTCACTGAACTCAGCAGCTCTTACATCGAAGTAAAGATGCATTGGGTGGTGGTCAGAAATGCAGATTAGTATAAAATGGTGTCTTTCACATGTGGATACACCACATGAGGAGGTGGGGAACAAGGAGAACCTTCTTCTCCACTGCTCAAATGAATTGCTGAAAAGAAGTGTACAGATCTAGCAACATAATACAGGCCTGCCCAGATTCCATCTGTTTGAGCCCCATCTGTTTGGAAAGTGCCAAATATTATACAAGTGCTGAGCTAGGACCAGAGAGATCCAGCTTCGACTTAAGACCAGCAGAACCAGCGGAGATGGAGTGGTTTGGTTGGATACTGCCCATGGCATATAAATCAATCAATAGTTGAGCAGTATCCAATGACAACTGCCCATGAGCAGCCAGCCCTGGAGAATTTTTTTATTTTATTTTATTTATTAAACATTTTTATGCCGCCCCATTCGCCGAAGCCTCGGGGCGGCTTACAACAATAGATAAAACCAATAAGTTAAAATATACATATAAAATAATCATAATAATTTAAAACACACATAATAATTTAAAACACACATTATAAAATAAGCCGCCCTGGCCAGATAAAATTCAGTAGTATTAGCATTTAAAATGTTGCTTAAATAAAAAGGTCTTTGCCTGGCGCCGAAAAACAAATAACGACGGTGCCAGGCGGACCTCTCTGGGGAGCGCATTCCATAACTTAGGCACCACCGCTGAGAAAGCCCTCCTCCGAGTAGCCACCCTCCTAATTTCTCTCACGGAGGGCTCCCGGAGAAGGGCCTCTCCCGCCGATCTCAGGGGGCGACTGGGCATATATGGATGTAAGCACTGTAGCAACTCAGAGGGCAAGCCAAAATGAGCAGAAACCCTTCTCAGCTCATCCAGAGATCGGCTGCAGGCCTCCTAGAAGACCACCACCATCATGTGCCTCCTCCATGCACTGGTGGGGAAGGGAAGTGATGCCCTTTGTAAAATCACTGTTTAAGCAACTGTGGCGATTTGCTTTATTTTAGGTCTGACAGCAGCAGCAACTTTGCAAGCCTGGTCAGCGCTCTTTCAAAAAACAGGAAAAGATGTGCAGCCCTTATCCCATTGGGGTTTCCATTCATCACACTGCACAGAGTGTCTCACTTCAGTATACAGAATAGAAAGCAGAGTTAGTGTTAGTGTTCACTGGAACACAGTATCAGAAAGTTTAGCTTGCCGGAGACAAGTGCTTGTCCTTGATTGCACGGGGATGTCTCAGACTCTAATGCAACACTGAACCACAGAGTGGCACAGCTGATTAAAAAGTGAATGACCAAGAAATGTTTTTGTAAGATGGCACATGGCTCTGGTAGGAGCCTTTTGAGCTCATTTTTCATGTAACAAGCATTAGTTGCAAAGGGTAGAAACTAATGATGGGCAGCATCCAATGCTGTCTTTGATTCTGTGCTCAGCCAGACCCTTAGGTGCACTCCGCTGACCTGCTCCATTCCAGAAATGGGGTTTCTGCTCATTTTGGTTTGCCCTCTAAATTGCTAATGCTCCAGAGCTGGCTGCTCATGGGTGGTTGTCCTTGGATACTGCCCAATTATTGATTTATTTATATGCCATGGGCAGTATCCAACCAAACCGCTCCATCTCTACTGGTTCTGCTGGTCTCAATTTGATCCCGGGTCTCTCTGGTTCTAACTCAGCACTCCAACTACCACATCACACTGAAACATTTTTTTAAGTGTAGTTAGGAAGAATGCTAAATCTAGCCTTTGCTTTCTGACATAGTAAGTGAAACTTACTTATCACACCTCTTTAGTGTGGTACCTTGTGTCTATTCGCATCTCACTGTGCTGTGGAACAGTACTGAAGTTAAAGATATTTTGATGTGGTTCTCAAACTAAAGTAGCCATTTGCATTATGAACATCATTGACTTCCTTTCTGTAAATAAGAGCATTGGCCACCTATATCATTTCAGTTGTTATAAAAAGGGAACATTTAAACAAGAAGATGCTATAGAAATGATAATCATCCAAATGATTATTTGTTTATTGTTACAGGTCTAGTGTCACTTTCACAAAAATGTGTTTTTAGGCAATTTCTCCTAAACATGCATATGCTGGTACACTGATGCCACCTTTGCTTGATGCTTTGCTCCTTTAAGTATTACCCCTGTTTAAGGACAAAGGGAGATAATTTACTAATGTCAGATGAGGAGCTAGGCAGCTTTTAGAAAGCATTCAGTGTGAGCCATAAAAGAGAATTATTTCTGTTTTATAGAGTAATTTGATAAAGATTGATTTATTATTTACAAAGACAGGACTCAGAAAGGAGACATAGTTGTAGATAAATAATATACTGCCCTCTTTTCTCTCTTAACCAATGAAGGATTTGAAGGTCTGAGCCATGAAATCAACTTTGATGACTGCTCCTACAGCTTCTGTAAAAAAAAATTCAGCGTGTTTAGACCTGGCTGCAGCCTATACTTGTGTTTGTCCTCCAAGCTTCACAAGTAAGGCATTGCCTAAGATTTTAAATGAAACAATAAATATTTAAAGGCTCCATTATATCTACAAAATTAAAAGTAAATAACTGGTCATGATCATTTTTTATACATTGTCGTATTGCTAATAAAGATAGAACAAGTACCATGCCACAATAAGTCTCATCAATTATGCCCCTTAATCCTCTGATCATAAGATGGAAGTGGGAAATGCTGACATTTATCTTCCAAAGTTAATTGACAGCAACTTTATAAAGTACGCACAACTCTGCAGTAGCTAACCCACTTCCTTCAAAAGAAGGACAACTCATTTAAGTGTACACCGCACACCATCCATAAGGAAACTTTTTTGTCTAGAGTCACACTCCCTGCTCGTATTCCATCAAGGGCCGTACACCAATGGTGAGCAGAGACATTAGAACATAAGAAGAGCCACCAAGGGTCTACCTTATCCTGTTCACAGAACCAGCACCCCATAGGTAGGCCATGAGTGCAATAGTACCTTCTCACTTACATTTACCAACAACTGGTTCTGAAAGACATATTCCCTTTTGTACTAGACATCATCTCCAGCAGTCCTCAATAGTAGCCATTAATAACTTTATCTTCTATGAATTACTCTGATCCACTTTTTAAAATATCAAGTTGTTGTCCATCATCTAGGAAAAAGAAACTAAAAAGCATCATTAGAAGATGGGGAATGCTTGGCTCAACAATATGCCAGCAAGAAGGATCTTGGCATTGTTGCAGATCACAAGCTAAATATGAGTCAACAATGTGATGTGGATGCAAAATAGGGTAAATGCTACTTTAGGTATTTAGGTATCACCACATGAATTTCTGGTTTCCCTTTACTCAGTTCTTAGGCCTCATCTGGGGTCCTGTATCTAGTTATGGGCACCACAGTTTAAGAAAGATTTAAACAAGCTGGAAAGAGTCCAGAGGAGGGCAACAAGGATGATCTGAGAACTGAAAAAAGCTCTATGAGGAAAGACTGAAAGAACTGGCATATTTAGCCTTGGAGGGGAGATATGATAGCATTCTACAAGTACTTAAAAGGCTGTCATAAAAAGGAAGGCCAGGATCTCTTCTCGAATAACCAGCTCAAGTTACAGGAAGCTAGGTTCCAGCTGAACATCTGGAATAACTTCTGAGTGTTAGAGCAGTATAGGAATGGAACCAAGTACCTAGGGGGCTTCTGGGCTTTCCCACAGTAGAGGCATTCAAGATGCAACTGTGCAGCCATCTGAGAGGGATGGTTTAACTTGGAGTCCTGAATTGAGCAGGGGGTTGGACCTGATGTCCCTTTGACACCTTCCAACTCTGCTACTCTATGATTTTATGATAACTGCATCTTGTGACAAAATGGTCCATAGTTACCTCTTCCTCCTCCCCCTCCCCCTCCCCTTCACCCTCTAAGAGGTTCAGAGATAAGTTACTTGCTCAAGTAACTAAGTGCAAGGCATAGATCGACTTTGAACTCTGCAGATACCAAACTACACACTTGCTCCTAGAAAGCACAATAAAATTTCCATTTCATAGCAGGAAATGATTAGAGAATTTCTCTCTCTCCTCCTCAGAAAAGGCATATGTATAATGTTTTCCAAAAAACACACCAGTCGAAACAATTACTCCTGAAAGCTAGACAAAGTCTGCAAAGATGCACCAACAAAGCATTTCCTGAAAAAGCAAATGCATGGCAAATACAGGCAACAGCCACCAGCTGAGTCACCCAGTGCTGTCTCCTGCTCAACCTGCAACTCCCCGGCTTACCAGGCAGTGGCAGAGCCCCTTCAGCTCCTTATTTAACAGCGACCTCAGCTGTAGCTTTAGCCAGCTTTGTGGCTGGACACACTGAGGATGGTGACTGGAGGCCAGCCTTTGCTTTCTAGCTGCCCAAGATAAACGTTTAAAGAAAATGCAAGGCCCAAGGACTTAGTGTTTAGGTTAGGAATAGTAGTACTAGTAGTAGTAGTTTAAAAGCCTGGATGGATCAGACAGTCCCCCAGGCAAGGTAAGTTATCCCATTTTTTTCCTGCCCTTTTCCTCACTCTGTGTATGTTTGTACACTTTTCTTTCACATACTGAAAGACTTGGATCAGAGTTAATCATTTTGACTGCAATCTTTCACACACTTACCTAGGAGTAAGTCCTATTGTACTCAATGGGGCTTACATACAAGTAGTGTCATATAGGATTGTACTGTTTGTGGAGATAATAAAGTAACAAGCAAGTTTTGAACCCAATAATTGGTGTCCACCTCTTTCTGGCCACCCCCTGTGACCTAAAGAAACTGGAACAGGAAAGTGAAAGACCAAACAGTAATGAGAATCTGAAGACACAATCAATATAAGTGAATCTTTTCTATTGAAGACCTATCTTCCCAGGTCCTTCAAAGGGCTTCATATAATAAACTAAACAGTTAATTTCTGCATAAAGAAGAAAGGGAAGAGATACCAGTGAATTGCATAAAATTAAAGGGAAAATCAATTATGGTTCAACAACACAATTTTCTCTCCCTCTTAGAAATTAACCAAAGTGCCTTGTTTACATGAAATCAGAGGCATAATTTGCTGAAAGTTTCTCATCTGCAAATAATTAGCATGATTTCTTTAATTAGAACTAAAGCTTAAGAGTTGAAATCATCTGTAGAAAATGTGTTCATTCATCAACTAAGAATAAAATGAGATGAAATGAGAGTTGTTCGTTCTTTTTGTAGTTGTGTTTAGGGAATGCTACTAAGTGTTTTTAATTTTATTTTCAGATTTCAGTTGGTGTCATTTATTTTGGAAACAAATAAATGAGAACCATGTCTCCACTTGAGACATGGTAATAGTTTAATGTATTTAGAAAGAGGTTGATGCTTTTATGATCATGATTATAATAGGTCCTGAGATAAATTGGAAGTGATGATGAAGATGCTAACTGTAGGAACCATCAATTGTGGCTTATAGTTGAGTAACAACAACAGCAGCAAGCAGGCAAATGCTCTGGCCATGTGATTAAAATACAGACCTAAGGTCATTTAAAAATACTCCTTGGAGTTATTACTGCACTGAAAAGATCAATATTTAGTGCCACGGCTTTGTATTATAGGAATAATAGGGACAGGACAGTCAGGTAATTTGCAACGCACCATGCCTGTGTTATGTGCTTTACAGTCCCTGAACGGGGTGCAAAATTTGCTTCCAATAAGAAGTCCTTCCATTGGCAGGAGGCTTCCGATCCATCTAAGAAACCCCATTGTTGGAATGAAAGAGACAGTGATCTTCACTGATTACCCACTTTCCTTTCGGTCCTGCTACCCCCATCTGCTCTTTGTGTTCCAGAGGCAGATATATTTTGAATTAAACCTGGAGAATGATCTCACTGATAGAACCCCGCCATCCAAGGCCAACTGGTCTTGTTAGCATGTCACACCAAACCATAGTTGAGTGAGATTTGGGTAAGCCTAGGTTCACCTCGGGCGGCTATAGTGCCCTCTCTTTCTTCCTCACAGAAGGATAGATGAACTCAGAGATTTCCCCTTCTGTTTTTGCTTAATCTTGGCCTGTTGTTTCTTCTAAATGGGCAGTGAATGTTAATTTAGTTTAGCAGTTTCAAGCCAACTTGCAAATATGACTTCAGACTCATACACCACAGTACATTAACATACAGTTTAGTGTAAAATGTGAAGGTGTCACTCCTTCACTCCGTGAATCTGTGTTTTAGGAGGATCTAGACCAAAAATCAGTACTCACAAAACATTGGACCACACTGGCTTTTTAAAATCTCAGCTTGCTTTTAACTTTGCATTTTTTTTTTTTTTAAGATTGGCAATTCTTGCAGGTCAGGAGTATTACCAAGAAATATCTTATTTGGGTGAAATCCAATAGGTGTCCCACTAATGACAGAACAGGGCAAGCTCCTTTTAAAATCACTAGAAGTTTTGAGAGCAGAATTGGGAAGATGCTGAGTGTGGGGAAGAGAAGGCAATATTCAGCTGCATTAGGAGACTTCTGCTTAAACAGTTTGTCATCACTGTTATGCACAGAGATAACAAGTGTGAGGTGGATTTAAAATGTGGCCACTGAATAGGTATTAGAGCTAAGGGAGGAAGTTTGAGCCATCTCTTAAAAGAAGCAATTACTCCTCTTTTCAACTCTAAGCACTTCTACCAGCAAAGTTACTACTGCAAGAGCAAATTGCAGAGTGGCTACTTCAATTGCCACTGGAAAGATCCTGGAAGAAGAAATAGATTTACGTCTTGGCAGTCATGCCATTGCCATGTAGCTTGCTTTGTGCGTTCAGCTTCTGGTGGGCTGCAGTAAGGCTTTTCATGAAAATGTGGCAAGGATTAGTGGCATAGTTGCTAACAGAAGTTGTAGGAATGGTTGCTGGTGTTCTTGCATGTCTTATTACTTGAACATGGCAAGGTTGTTACTTAATTGCTGTTAAACAAGAAAAGGGTTCAGAGTTGATTGATGTGATGTAACTAGCTGCAGCTGGGCAGCTGTTTCTGTATACCTACAGGATTAAATTGTCCATTTCACCTCTAGCTGGTTGGTCTTCATTGGGGTCTTTTATTACCTACCTACTCTTTCAAAGCTATTTATAATTTATTTTAATGCCTAGGCTTATAAATAGTTTAGATGTGTAAGGCAATGCAAACATGATATTAACTGTAATTCTATTGTGGTAAATATGATTTTATAACAACTTTACAAACTATGTATTTGTAAATATTCCTTATTTTCTTTCTTATCATGCTACTATAATATTTAATTCATTTAACTACTATCTATGATCTATAAGAAAACCCTTTGCTTTAAAGCTGTCAGGCAAACATAAAATACAATGTTTCCAACCAGGAAAAGTTAAATTATGTAGTAGTCACTTGGATTATGAAGTAGCTTTTCTCCTATCCCAAACCCTACATGATTTATAGTTTTAACGTTTCATTTTCTTTTCTGTCAGACAAAAACTGTTCAATAGACATTGATGAATGTGCCTTCAAGCCCTGCAAAAATGGAGCTAGTTGCCATAATTTGATTGGCGAATTTTACTGCAACTGCTTGCCAGGTAGGTGCTCAGGTGGTAGGTGAGTGAAGAGTTAGGACAAATGTTCAGGACAGAAATAGAACTAATTTCTTCAGATGCATTATTTTAGATTCAAACATGCTTTGTACCAGCCCCAGCTGCACTCTTCTTTCCTCCATCTCACCCACACATAGAAGTTGTATAAATGTTCCTGCGCCACAAGCACATTTATTATTAAGACAGCACCCTCCATTTTTATGAATTTGCTTGCAGATCCTGTCACTTGAATACCTCTCTGAAAATGAGGTATTGCATTCTAATGAGGAGCATTGCTGTCTATGAAAATAACAGCTGCATGCATATTATATTCTGCAGGTCATCCCAGTTTCTAAAACTTTTAAATATGAGGCTTCACTGATGGTAAGACACAACTGTGGAGTAATTCTGTTTTTCACAGCCTTCATAGGAGAAACAACCACGCTCTGCCCAAACCCTCTCAGGTCTTAGAAGGTTTTAGTGGGATGACACACTTACATTTCTACAATTGTCTTTTCCGTTCTTTTCCCTTTTTAAGCCCAGAAATGCAGTACTTCAGATTGGTTTAGGGTGCAATTCTGTGCATGTTTAACCAGAAAAAAGGTTCTGCAATTCCCATTGTCCTTCTTTTTCTGGCTAAACATGCACAGGATTACACTCTAAACTTTGTAAATCACACTCCTCAACAGTAATCTCTGTTGTGGTGAATAAAAATGTCAGAGCCAGCAGTATTTTCCATGAACTCTCAAAATATGGCACAGCAAACTAGATGCCTGGCTGAACAGTGCAAAACACAAGAGAAAGAAGCAATTTACTGTAAATTCATTTGCACTTGGAAGTTTTTTTCATTCCCATGTAAAAAAATATGAGTAGGCAGGCAAGCAGTTTTGTAGGCAGTTAGTACATTGTTTTATTCTGAAATGCGGTAGGATGAGAAAGAGCAGGCAGGCAAGCAAGAGGAGAGGCTAAAGGCTGCTTATAGGTACTGGGCCGGTCCTGCCATGAAGCAAAGCGAAATGGCTGCTTCAGGTGTCAGTATGGAAGGCAGTGTGTGTGACTGAGAGTGGGGCGTCAGGAACATGCATCTGAATAGTGCCTAAGGAAGAGGCCAGTGTCCTCTTATTGGATATGCTGTTCTTCCAGTCATGTAAAAAATGTAAAATCCTTATTATAAGATGTATCTGAATACATAAACAAATTTTAAGCAAAATTAGTTTTTATTAAAAATAGGTTAGATTTGAAATTCCCCTTCTGACCTTTTGTTCCAGAGGAGGTTGCATCTACCAGAAGGCAGAAGAATGTTTTTTTCTAGTTCTTCTCCTATACCAACCTTCACTTCCCATGCCATCCGCTAACTTTCCGCTATTGAATTGCTTACTAACATTGATTTATGAAAATGTGTAAATGTAATAGGTAGATTACTTAATATATTTTGGAGTATTAAAAAGCACAAATCGGACTGCCATCTAGAAAATATAAACCTGTCATATTAATATTTGAAGTTGCAAGATATATTAGTACACTGAATGTCCCTAACTCATATGACCCGATCCTGCTACCCATGCGAAGCAAAGTACTGACAACTTAATCCTGAAATTAACTGGAGCTCCTTCTAATTGCTTAGGGTGGAACATTCAAGCAGTTCTGTATCAGTGCAGTGTCTCAAACCTGCTATTAGAATGGTGTTGTACCAGATTTACTCCAGTACAATACGTGGACATGTCAAGGCATATGTTCAGGCATGGGATCACACTGCTTGCATATGAAATCCACATGCACACCTGTGAAGGGTTTGTTCTTGTTGAAAAGCCTGTGTAGAATAGAAGAGATTGAAAAATTCAACTCAGGAATCTAGGATTTAAGAGAGGCTATGAGCTGATCAGGAATTTACAAGTTCAGCTCCAAAAATAACTATTGATGAGAGGAAAAACTCTTGGGAGAGAAGGCAAAATAGAACTTAACCAGGACTCTGCTTTCTTTACTTGCTAAATAGTCATATCATGTTTTTGCAGAGGGATATTGCGGTAGAAATGAAGAGTAAAGATGGGAAATTGAGTTTGTAGTTAAGGAAATAAGTGTCAGAGCAGATCAAGATACAGAGAAGAGCATCTGAGAGACCAAGCATGGAAGTTAAAGCCATGTTGCACAAAGAAACCAGGGCCAAACTAGGAGAAGCTGAATTGAGAGAGCTGGAAATTGTATCATTGATAAGTATCAGTTGGAGTTGGAAAACCATTCTAAACAGGGTTCAGCCAGATGCATTTTTTGGTATCATTTTTCTTTTCTTTTATTTTTAATTATTCCAATTGTTCTAAAAGGAAACATTTTTTTAAAGTGTAGCTGTGTAACTACGTGCTTGACTAATTTGTCAAATTGCTTTGGAACACTTTTTGTGTTGTGGCATGAGGTTGGCTGGGTCAGTAATTAAGCTGGAAAGGTGAAAGGGCTTTTTAATGGGGACACCCTGGGAGTAACAGTAACTACTTGGTGCTAGCAGCCATGATGACAGCAGAAGCTAGTTTATTCCTCTCTCATGTCTTCCAGGGCTCATTTTCCTAGACTTAATAGCAAAGTGGCCCAGCATCTCAAAAGCTGATAGAAAACCCTTTAGAAAAATGTAATGTCTACACATAGCATCTATTTTGCCAAGGCTTGATGGAATGTAACTCAACAAAGTCGACTATAAAATAATGCCTCTGGAAATCCTAAAAGCACTCCTCATTGGCAAAAACTACTTCATATTCACTTCTGCTCAACTGTTTCACTTCAGGTTTCTTGATTTGAAGTGGTTGCTATTGCTGAGTTATTTATGAGAATTCCTTGTAGAACAGTTTCACAGGGGAAAAGAGTATTTTTATCCTACTAGTTTGAGATGGCTGAACAACTTCTATTCACATTATAACAATAACCCATTTGCAATGCTGAAAGAATGAAAAATTACATTCTAATTTCGTAAAGGATTGAAGGCGAAGTGGAGAGAATCTGAAAAGTGATTTGTCCTCTTCAGAATTGACAAGTACATGATGAAACATCCTGGTTCAATTCAGCAAACTGTGAAATGAATCCTCAGCCCACTTCCTATGAGAGGAAGGCACTTTTGTGAGAAGCAGAACTCCTCTTGCGGGGGGTTCCTTCTCCCAGTTTTGGAGATCCCCTTCCCACAGCACAGCCCCACTCACCCCATCTAGCTGAGTCTTCTGATTCAAAGTGCTGTATCTGCAAAGTGCTGGGCAGGCTGCATGAGGAGAAGGCGCATGTGCGTATGTGTGTGCATGCAGGCGCATGCATCTGTTCTGCCTGTTTATGTGACTGTATGTAAATATCACTGTATATTGTAAAAGGTCTGAATCTTTGTAAACCACCCAGAGCGTTTTGGCTATCTATTATCAGGTTCTCAGGGCTGTAGGCCATAGTTCTGGCAACCTGAGATGGAGACTCTAAATCAGTGAGACTCTTTTATTGCAAGGAATCAAAGCTTCATGGTTACAGTCTTCAAAAACACATATAACAAGTGACAGGTACTATTGGCTTTAACAGTATTCTCACAATATTTTAAGGATAGCAGCCCAGTCAGAGAATCGACCAATTAAAGTGCTCGGGAGAAAGGACTGAACCAATCTGCATACCCACATGAGTGTCAGTACCAACCTTGCACTCTGCACTGGAACCTTTGTGTGATGTGAGCCCTGGCTTAACAAATCCAGATCAAAAATATGTCTCATAGAATGTCCATATCTTCTGACATGCAGAGATCTCAGTGTACAAAGTCTCCAGCTTTGTACATTATATGGGACCAAGCATAAGAAAGTCCAAAATTCAGGACTGATTCCAGCTCAGCTGGACCCAAGAGTCCACAAAACCACATGAATCAAAGTCCATGAGTAAGCACAGCCTATGAAGACCATTATAGTCTTTCCATCGCATGGTCTTCACAAAGTCCAAAGAAGTAAAGAGTAAAAATAAGCAAACTCTTATGAAAATGCAGTGAGCTTCCTTAGGACCAAGGAGTGATAGATCCAAACATGCCCTGCCCTTCCGATGGGCTGCTTTTCCCTGCAGACTTATTTGCTGGCCACCTTTTCCCTGGCCGAGGTTCTGGGTATTTGGTAGGGAGAGGAGAGCGGCAGAGATGGAGCTGCAGGCCGTGAACAGAGAGAGGGTTTCTTTAACATCCTTACCATTTTGCTGCTGATCAAAACAAAGCAGGGTCTCCAACCTGGGTCTGCAACGAAACATCTCTCTCAACTTATGTTTAAATCTTCCTCTACCATGAAATAAGACTTCCAAAGGACTTCTCCTCCACCTGCTAATTCCATCCACTTCTTCGTCAGAACTTTTGCATAACGAATAACATATTGTAAGATTTGTTTTTAAAAGTTTCACAGCCAGTTAAGAAGAGCACAAATTATGAAGTTATCTCCCATGAAGTAGTTAATGTGCATATTCACGATTTAGACAAGGCAGTGAGCAGTGAAATAGAATTTGCATATCCGACACAGCTTTTATACGTTGTTTTGGCCTACAGAGGACTGACTCATTTTTAGAAGTAAACAATGTTGGAGAAATGGGCAAATTGATTTCAGAGCTGACTAATGCAAAGTAATACACATTGCAGAATTATCTCCCACCCCACAGGCCTCAATGCCTTGGTGAGTTAAAAAAAAGAAAGAAAGAAAGAAACCTAGAGTATCAAATTGCAAAGAACAAACTCGTTTCTTTGGTATATTCTCTAAGGCCTATCTGTTGTTTCTCATTATCACTGTTCTTCAAGGCTACAATCCTGTACATAGCTCTGTGCATTGGCAGTGATGGGATGTAAGCAGGCTAGCTGTCTGAGGAACGTAGAGGGTGATCCCTAGCTGAGCACCGCTTCCTTGTAGCCTAGATAGATGTCTGGATGAGACTTCACATTTGGTGCTATTTCAGCCCCTTATCTCTGAGCAGCTTGGTTCAGGAGGTCCAGTAAACTGTATATACAATGCACCACAGCAAAGAAAGGTGCTGCAGTTTGTTCTACTGCCTAGTAAATCTTACCAGCTCATTCTGCTGCATGTGTAGACTAAGCCTTAAACTTTGTAGGGTAAGGGGAAGCGAAGAAAGCAAAAGGACATCTCCATCCAAGAAAGACAGTGGTTGGGCATTTACCAGGATGGGATGGCCAGTAGCAGGAACTGTATACCGGCTGCAAGGATTACCGATTACCGATAAAGTCTTGATCACCTGTGGCCAGTCCTTTGGCAGCCAAGGATGGATTCACTACCAGTAGGGCATTGTATCCCCTCTGGGCATCAGCTTGAACCTTGAAAGAGCTGCCTGTGATGCCAGGTAGGTGTTTCATGAACGGAGCCAGCTATAGCTGGGGGTTAGACTAGATGGCCTGGGAGACCCCTCTGACTCGCTCTGTTTCTATTCCAAACTTAAGTCCAGCACCATGACTGCTCCTTCAAAATTCAGGCTGCGGCATGCCACTAATGCTAAAAGTATGTATGGGACAGCATCACTCAAGTCTAGCATGAAGTGTGGTGCAGCCATGAGACACAGGACCATGTGCATTATGGTGAATTTGCCTTAGCCTGTTGAGTTCGCCGCAAGCCATAAGTGTCAGGAGAGGCCTGTTCTTGGCTATTGCATTGCAGAAGGTACCTCCCCCTTCTGAGTACCCACATTTCAACCATTTGTGCCACCTGTGGAACCCATGAAGCTCACTGAACATTCATGGGGTAGGAGCTAATCCTAACAGAATTACTACAGTCTAGTATAGAGGTAGAAGTCAGCAATGCATGTACCTTCTTTGCTTTGTTCAGAACCTAGCACTTGGGTGATATTCAACAAACATTAAAATGGCAATAAAACAGCTTAGCTTAAGGAATACATACGTGTGTGTGTGTTGCAAGAAATGTAAGCTATCAAATTACATTTGAAATATAAACTAAAAGCAAGCCAAAGACATTTTATCAGTAATTCACAAAATGACAAAGTTGTGAATGAACTCATTATAGCCAGCCCTAAGAAAGTGGGATGCATAAAGAGTCAATAATAAATCAATGGCATTCATTTTATATTAAGTTTTCTAATGCAAAAAAATGGTATTTATAGGTTGTCTGCAGCCTGACTAACAGTGCAGTCCTATACATTTCTGCTCTGAAGAAAGCCCCACTGAATGCCATGGGGCCTGTTCCCAAGCAAGATGGTGCAGAATGCCTTCTGGAGAGATTTATTCAAAGGTATCCCCTTCAGTACGCTTTAGCAATTTTCCAGGTGTTCTGTAAATTGGTTGATAACATTGTCTTGGCTCTTTTTATCCCTCAAAGCCAGTTTTTATAAAAAAATAAAATAATAATAATAAAAAACCTCATAATGTTTGTTTTCACTGCCATTCTCCAGGAAAATGCACAGTGTGGTATGGTTCATAAATCTGATTCATGGCACATTTTAGAAATGCATACAGCTCTATAAATGCAGTTAAAATAGCAATAGTCTAGGAACAGAGAAATGGTATATGGTTGGTGTTGGAGACCTGTGTTTTCTAATGGATCTCTCTGTTAGTTATTTATGCAACCGTTTTATGTTTCAGAGTAGTTTCTATGCATCCTCACAGCTGCCCCATGAGACAAATAGTTATCCCTTTCTTACAGACAGCAACTCAAGCTGAGAGTTCGGAGACGGTAGCAGACAGGTTGTGCTAGGCTTGGGATCTGGAATCAATTCTCTTAAGGCTAAACTTCTAGCTACTGGCCCTCACTCTCCTCTTTTTCTCTCATTTGTATTCTGTTTCATCAGATACATCACAGTTAATGAGGGCCAGAGAGGTTTAACATGTGCTCAAATATACTTCCTTCAATAAGCAGTATGGTGCTTTTTTTAGCTGGAAAAAAATGGCAAATGCCTTTAGAAAAAATGCAAGAATGTTAGTCCAATCACAGTATTCCCTTCTAGATTTTGCATTCATCTGGTGCCTGTGCAGGTGGAGTGCATAGATTTTCAGCAGAGTAAAACAACTTTGCCAAAAATAGAAGTTTCCCATCAAGGTGAGACATATTTAGCACAGATGGGTTCAATTACTGTATTCTAAAAATGCACACTCCAAAAAAGTTGCTTCCAAGTCTGTTCTCTTTGCAATACCTACCTATACAAGCATAGTTGCCAGTGCACTGGTGATGCTTATCACGCAGATTCATATACATGTAAAAATGTTTATCGATATTCAGATTGGATTGCTTAACATGCACACAGTAATACAATGATATACAAATGATCTAATATTTTAGCAGGCATACATTATTGTAAACAAGAGTCATAAAATTAATTGAAATATAATCTTTTTCTCTAAAAAGGCCTCTTATGTCTGTTTATCAGATTTCACTATCATTCAGTGAAGTTGTTTTCATTGAACCATTGCAATTCTCTCACATTCAGAGAATTAGTTTTCCTTTAATTCGACACCATTCTGCCTTATTTAAATGTTTAAGATACATTTATTCCTTTAGTGGCTGATTATAATTATATTCTGCCTTTTTCTCCAAGAGGATACATGATTCTTCACCTGGCCTCATCCTTTCCCACTATGGTGGATTGGACTGTGTTGCCACTGAAATGATCATCATCATTTCTACATTAGCATCTGTACTGATGAATTAGCACCTGCAACTTTAGAAACAATACGATCATGTTGTGCAACTCTGCACACTACTTCGCCCTTGGTTTTGGTGGTTCATAAGTGGCCACCCTAAGCATATCCCAGCACATTTTATCTAGCAATGCATCCTTAAAGTAATACAGGCCTCCTTCACCCCAAGAAGTACCTGGAATAATCATCTAAGTGACTTTTCCAGTCTATCCCTAAATCCTGCACTGGACTTAGAGCACTAAGCCCTACTGTGGTTATTATTATTTATGTATTAACACACTATAAAGCTATCATTCCTTCTTTCAGTTACCAGGGTAGTGTGTAATACAAATTAAAATAATGAATAATACAATAAAAAGTCACTTTCCTCCTCCTCCTCTACCCCCACCACTCATAGGAAAACTCCCTTAAGTTCTCCCACAGAGCTGAGTTTTTGCTTGAATTTTCATATCAATTTCTTTCCAGATTATGGGGAACTCCCTCAGTTCTACTGAAGGGATTAGTGTACAGCAGTTAGATCCACTCATGATTATTTCAAAGTAAACCCATTGGGTTAACTGGGTAATTTTAAGGTTGCAGTTTTAATTTTGCAGCTGCTAGATAGGTCATTGAATTGATAAGCAGAAGCCACATGTCAGTAAAAAGGTGGAACTTTAGCCTGTAAAGGAGCTAGTTAGCTAGCTAGCTAGCTTGCTTCCTTTATCTCCCCAAGGATATTACGTAAAAGCAGTGAACGAAAATCCAGGATTTAGATAGACTCTTTCTTGTTCAGGTCTCATTTTCTTGAAGGTTAATCTTTGCTGGTATATCTCTATGGGCACACAAGGAACCAGGGAAAGACATTCAACAACAAGCCATTCCTCCCCTGGCAACTAATAGCTGTTCATTTCACTCCTCTCTCCAGCCCATCTTGCTAGCGCCACTACATTCTCGCAGTGGTAATGGTTTGAAAAAAGACATTTAAAAATTCAGGAACAAAGATAATCCCTGCAACAGAGTCATAGACTAGTTACAAGAAGAAGTGGCAGTAAGCCTAAACACCCTCAGAATTGACCCCAAAGTCTTGATGCTTTCTGCAGCACTCTTGGTTCTTTTGTCCATTCTCCCAGCCCCATTAAAGATTTCAGATCAGCCTAAAGAAAGATGCTGATCAACTGACAGAACTATACATAGCCTAGTCTAAAAGTGGTCGAGTAATTCTTCAAGTTAAACTGGAACTTAAGAGGAACAAAAGGCAGGCAGAATGAAGCAGAAAGAAGGTAAAGAACAGAGTTACGGTAGAGACCTCTGTTGTCTCATGAAGTACCCAATTTGCTATGCCATTCCAATGTAACACATTCCTACAAAGCCAGTGAATGTGGTTCTGATCACTAGCATCATGAACACTGGCTGACTGAGTGCGGTGTCAAATATATTTGAGCCTGTCTCAGCTGTTATGTTTTTCCTTTAAAGCAGAAGATATTACAACTATTATGTTTTTCTATTTCTGCCCAGCTGACTAAACCATATCTGCTATTCCCTTTCAGCTAGGCTATGCCCCTAGCCTCACAACAAAAGCCAGCTGTTCCTCGCCCACCTACTAGCACCGATGTTTTCCTTCTCTCTGATTAATATTGGTTTCAGATCCTTGGGCAAGAGGCAAAGCATAATCTCTCCTCCGCTTTCATCCAGATAATTGTTGCAGATTAGGAATCACCCTGGAAATTCCAGGGTGTGTTCAAATGGTGCAGAGTAGCTTTTAATAAAGAAAGTATTTTTCCACTGAAATGGAATTGCCAGTGGAAAAGGACATGTTTATTGCAGATTCTTTTAGCTGTGTGGAATTTGATAGAAGATTTGAAAATAGCACAGAAAGGCTGTCTAGATGCAATGAGCTGGCGAATCTCAGCTAGGAGAAATGTGTGTCATCCACATTGTGGTTTTTCATCAGTTAAGGTCCTGGAGGTGTGTATGCCCCATTATACTGCTCTCAAATCCAATACACAGCAGCATTATTTAAAAATCTTCAAACCCAAACAGTGCTACTTTTACCTTGTATGTTAATCATTGCAAATGAATTGTCATCCCCCACAAAAAGCAAAAAGGAAAAGCATTGCAAGGGCAGTATAACACAGTGACCTATTTCCAGGCAAGACAATGGGATGTATAAGCACCTTTTTCTAACGGCGTTTCATGGAGTCCTTTGCAAAAAGGAGGTATTAACGTCATGTCAGATTCCTGTTTCTAAAATTAAAATGGATAGCTAGCATTAGGCTTTAGGGTCTGACAATCTGGAGGTGCCACCCAGTCTTAGAACCTGTAATTCTGGTTGAGAAAGCAAGTGACAACGAAATGATTGAACAACACTGCAAGGAAAAAACACATCTGGGATAAAAAGACATTGGGGTAACCATTTCTAGCAGCTGAAGGTTATCAACAGAAGCAGTCTATCTTCCATTATCTTCTGTATAACCATAATTCAAATATATGATACAATAACCATGTCTCTGTTTCTACAGACACAGACTTAGCCTTTAACAAAATGCCAAAATGCCTATTCCAGTCTTCAAATCAGGGGTGGGCTTCCACTTTTTTATTGGCAGCTAGATGGTGCACAATATGTCCCTATATGTCCCTATTACTGGACCAGGCTTCTTAAATGGCATCCATAAATCAAACTAATTGAAACTTTCATTCGAAATACCAAAGCATGCAAGATGGAAACATGGGGGGGGGGGGGTTAATGTGGGTGCCCCCCCCCCCCCGCAAAAAAGCACTAGCTTAGATCCTTCGCGTATGTTGGGCATGACACTATCCTTTCCTTTCAGTGGGGGGAAGAAAGAAAATCATGGTGGTGAAAGCACAAAAGGGTGTAGTCAGAATGTCTTGGGATCGCTACCAATAATTCAAAATACTATGTAAAGCCTTTAGTAAACAAACCAGTTGGTTTTACTCAACCAGCTTGGTATAGGTAAAGTTCTTGTGTTAGAAAATACATTTTAGTAAGCTTCTTAGTGTGTCCTAGAACATTTAGCAAAAGTTAAGACATAAAGCATGCTAAGCACCATACACACATGCATGTACAAAAACTCCATTTTTTTGCAAAATGAGAAGAGTTACCTTCAGGGACAGCCATCTCTAAACACATCTACAAACTGCTTTTCCCTGTTATGGGGATAATCTCTTCCAGACATGAATGAATGGGGGGAATTTAGTTCAGCTGTGTTAAGAGAATTGTCTTTCCTTTTGGACTCCCTGCTGGAGAACAGGTAAATGCTTGTCCAGAGAAGCTGGTCCAGGAAAAAAAATGCTGGCATAAAGGAGCACAGAGTAACTTCAGTCCAGGTAGCACAGCAGCTCAGATACAACAGAGGAGCAATAGTCATACGTTCAAGACTTTTTCAGAAACTGAAAGGGAATTGGAACAAATAAAGATAGACAATGTCTTTGTTCCCCCGTAGTCAAAGTGTTTCTGGCTTTATATGGAGCATAACAAATATACTTCAGATGTAGTATGAAGGGTGTTCCATCTCAGTATTTTTTACAGTGGGGACAGGGAAACTCTGGATCCCCATATTGGGGAAAACAGGTTCATTCTGGCTTTGCACACGGATTATTCTTCTGGTCAGTATTATGAGCAAGGCGTAAAGCCAGCTACTCTAAGAACTGATTAAGTTGTGCCATATCATGGGCCAGTCAGGGTGACCAGCAGCTTATGAACCTGGAGAATTGGCTGGTGCATGGAAAAGTCACCCCTTTAAGTACCAGCTATGATTTTTGTCCATGAGAAGAGCCATTTGCCGTGGGGGATTAGGGGGCTGGACTGGGTCACAGGAGATCCAAGTTCCAGTTGCCACATGGCGTGAAGCTCACTGGGTGACTTTGGGCCACCCACCAGAGAGAAGCAGGATTATGTGAGCTGCCTTGACTATCCGTCAGGCAAAAAGGTGGGGCTCAAATATAAGAAATAAATAAAAGCAAAGAGGACTAAGTAAGGTCAGAAATGAGTGGATTCAGGGAGCAGGGCCTCCACATCCCCTTACAGCAACCAGCCTGCTGGACTGGGAAAAGGGAAAGTGTAGGTCTGGAATCAAATCTTACTTTACAACCCATCAGTAGGTGATGCTTAAGATCAGGAGCGCTAGGGATATTCAACTGAGAACACTTCCACGAGGCCCCACTCCAGTGCTGAGAAGGCAACCAGCCACTCCCTTGTCGTCTTCAGTGGAGTGTTTTTCCGTGTTCAACTGTATTTTGTCCTTTTTTCCTAGAACTAGCTTGCTAGCTTAGCTTCCCTAACAAAATACGTAGCTTTTGAGTCAAGGGGCCTGCATGTGGATCCACAAGATGGTGGAGGAATGGTGGACTCCGACTACAGCAGCCCCAGAAGGCTGCACATTTGCCCAACAGGCTTTCTGAACCTTTCCCCCCAGCAGCCCTCTCCACCCTTTGATACTCCAGGCAGGATCCAGGCACATGTTGATCCTGGAATTTCCCATAGCTCCAGAACAGTAGTTCTCATGTTGATTCTCTGCGGATACGAAGTCAACAAGCATAGAAGGTGAAGCAGCACTGCTTCTAAGCACTCTTTCCCCCACTCCCCACTCCCAGGCTTTGTTCAATGCATGTGTGCACGATGCCCCAAGGCACAGCTTTCTGCACTATGTCAGAATGGAAGTAGGCTGAGGACTGGAAAAGAAAAGACGATGCACCCAGTTCCAGTAAATAGCGGACTAATGCCTGTAAGAAAGAAAATGTTACATATATAATATATTCTTCTGTCCCCTTGTGTAATACATATTGCTTTGGTTGAACTAAAGGAGACTTGAAGTTTTTGTGAATCAGATCCACCGCCTGGACAATGCATGGACTGAAATTTAGCTTCTGCACTTCTCAATTCTCAGCTCAAGACATGTATCAAAAGGCGTTTATAATTATGCATGTTTAGAGAGTAAATACATTTGGAAATGTGTATTTTGAGAGAAAACACGTTTGGAAATAAATATTTAAATAGTTACTTAAAAGCATGTTTTCATGTGGATTTAAAAACTGCTAATTAATTCAGTAATGGGACAGGGCACACTCATGAGTGAACAAATATGAAGTTGCACAGATCAGAAATAGTATATATCCCTCCCTAATTAGAATCAGCCTGCCTTGTCTGAGGGGAGGCTTTGCCGTCTGCCTTCTTGCCTCCTTGCTAGCTCCGTCCTTCCCTCCCTCCCTCCCTCCTTCTCCTTGTGACACATATTTGCATTTTTTTTCCTGACTGGATAGATTATTTGTTTAGAGATCAAAGGATACTCCAGAATGGATATCTAGGATCATAAATGATACGGTCGCTTCCTACATGTACCGATGGTCACTGCAGGATGCACAAGGAGTGCCCAATCCACACAGATTGTGAAAAGTCAACCAGGCAAGAGGACAGCCCACAACTGGTCTGGCAATTGCCCAATACTTCTGCACGCATATGGAAGACCAGGACAAGGGGAAGGGTCCTGCATGCCCGTGCTGCACGGAGGAAATATTACAAAACAATGGATCTAAGGCAATGCTTTAGAATCCCTTAAGAGTCTTACATGCTGAGAATTATGGCTCTACTATGACATTCAGGGATATTATGAAAGGATTCTCTATGATGTCTAAGATGCGCACAGAAAATTGTACATATTATCGGTGACCAACTTATTAAGACAACCAACTCTACTTTTGTATGAATCCAGTGCAGGGAATAAATGAGAAATTCATTTCAATTTGCTGTTGCTGAGGACTTATTCTGTGTATCTAACACAACTTGAACACAATCTTCCGTCAAAGTCCATACATTTCTAAGCTTCCAGTGTGATTTATGGATTAAAAAATGTGCTCAACAGAATATGCACAATTTGAAAAATGAGCATGAAAATGCATGTTTTACTTAATAAGATGGATGCACACATTTTCAGTGAAGCTCAAAGATGTACCTAAAGATACACTATTAGAAAAACATGGACATGAGTTTTCATGTGGAAAACCTTCTAAGACTACAGTTTGAGATAGGTATAAGAAAGAATGAGCTTCAAAGTGGCACCTGAAGAACTTTGACAAGGTTGAGTTTTGCTTATATGCACCGCCTGTAATACAACAGAGACATTCCCTGAGCATAAGAATGTGCAGGTTTGAAAAAGTACACAGTGAACACCTGAAACAAACTTCTTAAAAAATCCTTGGCTTAGTAAGTTGACTCTGATTTTGAGACTGTAAATGGTCCAAGTTGTGCTTTTCCTATGTCACAGTATTAGTCTCACCAGCGCTTCTTTGCCAAACATCTTTATTTTACATGCAATTCTCTGAGCATGCACAAAGTAAAAAGTTGAATACTCTGACATTCTTCACCCAAAGCTTTCCTTATGAATCCTTCTGCATCTATGGAACCAATTGGGCCACCCTACAACTGTGATGACAATCAGGAATGGAAATTCCCATCTGATAGATGTCCCATCTCTAGATCTCCTCCAATTAGATGTTGCTGCTCTTCCCTGTTCCCATGACCAGGTTGACCACCCCCCTCAGCTGCCCTTGAGCCAATCTCCCCCACAGCAGGTACAAGTGGGGGCCCAGGGCCTTGGAACTGGGACTCTTTCAACAATTATCTCATTTTCTGATCTGTCAGTCCTGCCACAGCAGTTAGCCTCGAGTACACACCCCTGAGGTTTGCCAGCATGCACTCGCACAACACGAAGTTACTTGGTACAGTGTGACTCTGATTGGTCCATGGTGCGCAGAATTCCAGCCGTGAAATTTCCACTATGGCATGCAAAGAATGCACCCTCAGTCATTTGAGGATGCTGCATAAAAAGTCTATCATCACCACCACAGAGCTAAGCCTCCCTATTGTCTGACCTGAGTGACACAGCCTGTTTCCATGGGTTATGTCTCATGGCAACTTAGATTTGCATGTCTCTCAGCATTCCTTGTGAGTCGGGCTGGACATTCTGCTGGTAAAACAAAAACAAAAATGAAATAAAGGCAAAGCAAAAGCAAAAGCAAGCCAGCTGCTTCGGTTCTGCAAACTTAATTATTAAATGCTTGGGGCGCAATCCTACACATGTTCAGGCAGAAAAAATTCCTATGACACTCAGTATTCCTCAGATAGTTATGCTGTTTGGGGAATCCTGGGAATTGTCGGACTTCTTCTATCCAAGCATGCATAGAATATGCCTTTAATGTTGCAATTTTAATCTTTAAAGTCAGGGTTATATTCTTGTTATAAACATGTATAGCACAATTAATGGGAGGCATATATCAATGGAGTCCCAGTGTTCTTGTTCTGAAGGTTCTGTTGATGTTTCAGAATGCCCACTTGGGAATTTTTCATACTCTCGAGTCATGTTGAAAGGGTTCCTAGGAGATTTCCCAAAATGCAAACAGCAGCTGAACTCTGCTTACCCACTAATTCTTAAGGGATGTAGATGTTTAACTGCTACTTGTGCCAAGAAAACTACAAGGTTTTTGCATTGCCTGCAAAAGCTTTATTTTCTAAACTTTAAAGACAGTCAGTAGAAAGGAAAGAAAAAAGAAACCTGGATGAATGCATGTCAAATTCTCATAGTTCTGACAAAAGCTCTACCGCGAGTGAAGCTCTAGTGAAACAGATTTGGCTGTATATGCCATTCGGGATATGAGGAATGGTGTTTTGAAATTCCCACAAGGCCTTGTGAGGCTCTCCCCAGAGGGTTCAATGTCAATGTCTGTCTAGCAGGAATTGCTTTTCTTCATGGGTTGTCAGATTCCTGTATCCTGGTTTACAGTGGTCCAATGGCCTCATTTCCCCTCATCCTGTAGCCACTCTCTCCAGCCAGTGCATCCCCTATTTGGACAATATTGTTAATAAAACCCTTTTCATTTGCACATTGTCTGTGATCTTTAGGTATTTTCACTAACATTTACATCAACTGAGTCGTTGAACATCATTCACAGACTTCATTATTAGTGGCATCCTTATTTCAGTGCATAAAAGAATGATCTTTCTGGATCAGGGATTCATGTAGTCCAGTGCTGGCTAGGCATATGGCCCTAAGAACTATTGAAAGCCACATCTGCAGACCGAGTCACTAGCATGTAGGGATGTATGAAGAATATGTTTGGAGCAGGGAAGGCATCAGATTCCCTGGTTTCAGCTTCCTGGACTCCAGTCTGGAGGACCATGGCTGTAAGTCTGAGTTCCTGGTGAGTGGACTGCACTGTTCATAGAACACTCACCAGGAATCGAGGGCTGTCGCATCCTGAGCACTGAGCAAATAAAGACCTTCCACACATGTGATTTCGCCTGTGTGCTGCATGTGACATGGAAGTCCTCCAGATTTGCACAGAATGTTTCTTTGAGGAAAACTGGCATCCTCTGATTTCTTTTGTAAAGAAATTCATATATTGTTTCCACTTCATTTTATCCTGGTAGATAGTATGCTGTCTGGATAGTCTTTCTGCATTCCTAATTTGATTTCTTGCATCTTCTACAAGAGGTCTCTTGTTATCCTCTGCTTCTTCATACCAGGCATTTCCCTCCATTAATTAAAGCATATTTATATGCATTTTTCATGCACATTTTTAAAAATGTGTGCATGGTGCTAAGCACATTTTTGACCATAAAAGTTGTGTTTGCTTGTTCTGTTTCTGTTTGATCTGATTTTGCCTCTCACGCATCCTTAGCAATTGTGAGTGTTTCTTCTGTCATCCATCTAGGCCTTTCTTCCTCTGTGCTGCAAGACTTGTCTTTTGGCATTCTTCCCTAATGCTGTCTCTGGTTTCACCTGACAGTTCTTTTGGTCGATGCACAATTGAGTTCAGTAACATCAATCTGTGCTTTATGTGGACTTTAAATTTGAAAGGAGTGCTATATAAGTCCTACTCTGAAGTTGTGTTTCTGTTAGTGAACTTTTTCAGCTTCCCTCTGCTTTTTGATACTAATATTTCATGGTCATGCAGCTTCTCCATCTCTTCTTTCTATTTGCATTATCTATTTGATTTCTCTATTTTCAGCTGGTGATGACCACGTGTATGGTCCTCTGATCAGTTGCCTGAAATATGAATTTGCAATAAACCAACCTTCCTCAGCCTTGTGCCTTCCAGACAAGTTTGGACTACAGTATCCAAAATTCCCATCCAGTAAGGCCATTGACTGGGAATTCTGGGAGCTGCTGTCCAAATGTCTCTGGAGGCCACCAGGTTGGGGAAAGCTGCAGTAAACAGATGGCTGGCTTCACAGAATTCTATGAGTTATTCTCCTTCGTCATTTCTGAACCCCTAGGCCAAATTCTCCCACAACATTTGGTTCCACTTTTTTCCTGTTTTTGTGTTCCAGCAACCTGTGAGTATCAGCATGTCTTGTTTTGATGTGTCATTGATTTCCACATTCTAGATTTTCATTATTGCCTATGCTATGCCTTGCCTTAGTATTAGAGCCACTCCATTTCTTCAGAATTTTGCATTTCCAGAGTAAAACGCTGTGTGTGACTGAAGATGTACCATTCCAATGTGTTTTGGTTCACTTATATGAAGTAGTGCAATATTTAACTGTTCCATTCTTGCTTTATGGTTTCCAGTTCACCTTGGTTCATGCTTCTGATGTTCCATGTCCCAGTTGTATGTGTTGTGCAGCATAAGAGTTTCCTTTCTCCTCTCTGCGGGTCAGCCACTAGACTACTTCTTGGCTTTGATCTAGTCCTGATCAAATAGTGCTATTTGCTCCTCCACAGTAGCTAGCCGAATGCCTTTTGACTTGGGAGTCTCCTTTTGTGGAACTATCTCCTGTTACATTTTGGATGTCATCACAGGGTTTACAGAGCAAGGTATATTCGGAAGGAGTTTGGCATTAACTTCTTCTGTGTAGTGCTAACAAGAGTTAGTCTGATTGTTACTGGCACTGCTTATAGGCATATGTAAGATCCAGGGATGGAATTCCGTCAGATTCCCTGGGCTTGTGAACTCCAGTCCTTTTTGCCACGGGCCATAGTCCAAGCTCCTGGTGAGTGTGGTCAGCTTTGATGGGACACTCACCTGGAATCAAGTCCCATGAACTGTGCAAGCACCATCCCTCTCACACACCAGGAACAGCTAATGTGTGTGCCACTGCAACTGATGCTGAAGAAGGCTGGTCATGAGGGATGTGCCAGCACCTTCTTCCTTATGTGCCTGCCCTCCATTTAAGATCTGAGGCAGAGGTTCTTCTCTGGAAGCCCTCTTTGAAGGAAAGTAGGAGGGTAGCTACCTGGAGAACAGCCTTTTCAGCACTGGCACTCCGACTGTGGAACACATTCCCCAGGGAGGTTTGCCTGGTGCTGTCACTTTATTATTTTTGGCAACAGGCAAAGACCCTTTTATTTTCCCAATATTTTGACAGTTAATTGGTTTTATCCTTTTTTATGAAGGATATAAAAACCAACTAATTTATCAGATGCCGCATGTTGTCCGTTGTTTATTGTATATGGTTGCTTTGTTTTTGTTGTTGTTGTTGTTTTGTAAGCCATCCAGAGTCTTCGAGTATTGGGACAGCATATAAAAACTTTAAATAAATAAACAGCTCCCTCCCTCAGCCCCTATGCAAGCAGGATCCCTTTCCTGCACCAGCCGCAGCTGTCTTTTGGGCAGCTGCAGCTGACACAGAAGAAGGTTGCTGGTTGTACAACCAGAGGTCTGTGAGTGATCATGAATTTCCTCTCTTCTTGGCTCACTTCAGAAGACCAGGCTGAACACAAGAGGAAGCCCAAGAGTTCTTGGAGAGACAGATTCTGTTAGGGTGTATCCAACCCTAATTGCTCATAAAAGATCCTCTCGCACTAGTTCCTTCAACTGCTGAAATCTTTTGAGGAGCTTCTCTGCCCCCCATCACCATTAGAGGTATCCATTCTCTTCTGCTGATGTGACCAGAAGGCAGTGGATGCATCTTAGTCTGATCTCTCAACTTTGACCATTCCACCTTGGGTGGCCCTGCTAGCAGACCAGAGTAGTGAGAGTCTGACCCACTGGCAGCATTGCTCAGCTTCTCTGACAATCTCAAGCCCCTCTCCACATTAAGGTCTTTGTCTAAGAGTGGGAACCAATACTTAGAGTATGATACAGTTGTATATCAACCATTCTTGGTATCAGTTGACAGTTGTAACTCACCATGCTAGAAGTACGATGGCTCCGCTTTGGGAACTGGCGTGCCTACTGATTGATAAGTAACAATGTTCCATTGCTGGGAAAGACCAATCACATTACTTAAGTCATTGCACAGTTCTAATTAAGTGGTTACAATATTGTTCCTAAAGAAAGACATCAGGTCTAAGGATGATCAGTTCTTGTCCAGTGTGTTTCCATATACTTTCTCTTTTAACTTCTTCCAAACCCTTTTAGTGCTACTTTCATGCAGATATGTTGTGCATTTTTAAGGGAGAATGATTACGCACATTTTTTCAACATTTTAAAAATGTGGGTGCATGTTTCTATGCATTTTTCAAATTACTTGCATTTTTATGCATCCTCTCATTGATAAGCATGTGTAAATGCTTTTAAAATGTACAAATTTTGTTCTGCACACTCTCAAATATATACATTTTACTGGTATCATTTTACTTTCTCTTCCATGAAATGCAAGTCCTGCACTGTAAGCATTTCTGAATGGAAAGTGTGTTTGGGTCTACATTCCTTTTCTTGTGGTGTGGAATAGATCCAAAGCAGATTTATCAACCATCTCTAATCTTTAAATGGTTAGGATTTTATTTTAAAATGCACAGAGACACCCATGAGAAACAAAATGTGTATTATTACAGAAGTTAATTAAAAAGAATTTAATTAAAAATTATTTGTGCTGGGAATCTCTAACAGATTGCTAGAAAACTGATCACAGTGTTTCACTTTTACTATAAATCCTATTGTCTCTGCTGGTGCTGTTGTTTAATAATAAAGGAAGGAAAAAACATGTCATTCAAGAGCCAGTATAAAATCGGTGTTGCTTCTGTTCACAGAATTGTAATGGACACTTACCTTCAGAGCACACACATTCTAGTTCTGTTGGCATCAACAGTTCCTTCTTCAGACGATTGCCCTGGAAATAAGATTCTTTACAGAAGTTGAAACTCTAATAAACTGTACCGCCAATGGCAGTGACAGCATCTAGATTTTCTGGAAGTCAGAAAATTACATGTTCTTTGCATTTATTATAGAGTTCAAAACAAAATAAAACATGATGTGCTAAAGAAGCTAATGTTAGATAGCTAATGTTAGATAGCTGAGAATATTTGCATCTAAAATTGTAATCCAATTTTTAAAAGTTAATTTAGATTTCAGGAAAATACACATTTTAAACTTTATTAAGGCCCCAACAGTTATGCTGACTTATCAAAAGTAACATAACATTTTTTAGACACTAGAGAAAGACAACTAGTTTCCATCTCCACAGTCTCTTGTTCTTCTGATTTGAGTCCAGGATTCTTGATTTGAATCGGTCAGCGTTGTCACTCTTAATTTGTAAAAGATACCTCTTCTACCTAAGCAAAACCATTGCTTAAAAGCAAGTAAGACTGCTGAATATCACCATTCCAAGACCACATAGAGCTCAGGGAACCAGGGAACAGTAAAATGAGATGCTCCCCCAATTATTTTAAAATACTAATAATTAAAAGACTGATACTAATTATTTTTAAATACTAATACTACTAATATTTTTGGGGCAATCTGGTAAATCCAGCAAGTTCCTCTGAGGACAGAAAGGTTCTCACCAAGAAAGGCTCAAGCTGGAGAAGCTTCAAAGAAGCATTCAAGAGCAACTTCTCAAGATGCTGTTGTTGTTGCCATGTGTTGTTAAGTCATCTCTGACAGATGGTGACCTTCTGAATGAATGCCCTCAAATGTCCTGTCCTTCACAGCCCAGTTCAACTTTTGTAAACTAAAGGCTGTGGCTTCCTTTATGGAATAAATATACCTCATTTTTGGTCATCCCCTTCTTTTTCTTCCTTCAGCTTTCCATAGTCTTTTCCAGTGAACCTTGCCTTTTCATGATGTGCTCAATACATGAAAACTTCCATTTTGTCATTTTGGCTTCCGGGGAAAGTTCTGGCTTGATTTGGTCAAGGACCTACTTGTTCATCTTTCTGTTGGTCCAAGGTTTCCACAAAGCTCTCCTCCAGAACCATGTTTCTGTGAGTTGTTTCTGAACTCCTAAACCAGTGGGGGCGAACCTATGGCACGCGCGCCACAGCAGCACGCAGAGCCCTCTCTGTTGGCGCACGAGCCAAGTCAGCCCAGCATTGCCTCAGCAGCTGAGCATCATATAACAGTGCACATAAGGGCCATGCGCATGCTTGGAAAGGAGTAGAGGTGCCAGGCGATGACATCATGAGCCGCAACTCATTAGCTGCGACTCGTCCACCTTTCACATGGTCGGTCAGTGCACTACCAAGGAAACATATTTTTGCTTGGACTGGCTGTGAGTTGTTTTTTCTTAACTAAAACCTCAGTCTTCAGGTTTTATTGCAGTGCTGACACTTTGCGATAGATAAGTGCGTTTTGGGTTGCAGTTTGGGCACTAGGTCTCTAAAAGGTTCGCCATCACTGTCCTCGACCATATTCTCCCAGATCTCATTTGATCCAGCCTTGTGTCCTGCTCTTGTGTTCTAGTTATTTCCTCCTGTGCTTGGCCCAGTCTTGTAAAGTGAGCCAAACCCAGAGGAAGTCCATGAACATCGTGGAATGAAGCTTGTGCAGCCTACAACCTTCTTCTTTGTCAGGTGCAGCAGCACAGACAAAGCCTGCTGCACATTGCACAGAAGAAGGATGCTACTGATGCAGCATCTGCAGCTTGACTCCCCTTGGGTAGCCCATGCATGCTGGCTGCATTGACCGGAAACCCAAACTCAGGACCATGACAAGGTGGATCTAAGTCAGGAGAGATGAATCCAGGGAATCTGACAGATTCACACCTCCAAACCAATCCCACACACATCCCTAAATGTTTGCTTCAGTTGCTCCTGCTGCCCAGAGATACCTAAACTCCTCTGCTGATGTGACTTTTACTCCCGAAGAGGGTGGATGCGTCTTGGGCTGGTGTCTCAGTGTTGACTTATTCTGCCTTGGGTGACTCCACTGGGAGAGCAGAATAGTGAGAGGCCTGGCCTCCTGGTGGCCTTGCTCCTGGTTTCTCTGACTCTCAAATGCTCTTACCACATTAAGTGTGCATGCAAGAGGGGCGGGGGGCTTATGATGTTCCTCTTACTGTCTTTTTGTGAGATTGTGCAGCTCATTGATTCTTGCAAAAAAGCAGTTGAATTGATTGTTGTAGACATGTAGAAATCTATCTTGAGGCTGATGTGTCCAATTTGATCACCAGCTAAATACATGTGAACTTTTCATATCAAGGGCATATTATCTAACCAAGACTTGAACCACAGTAATTGTCTGTGATATGTGATATCTTGTTTAGTGATATCTGTGTGACAGATTTTGCAGGGATGCCTTAACAAAGTTATGAAGTGCCCTGGTAATATAGACTAAATAGCATTTTTGCTATACCAAGAACCCCAACACAAACAACTGAAAAAAGGAACAGAGAAGGATGCAGTTTCACATTTCAGCAAGGAGAATGCATTGAGTGGCCAGACACTGGCTCTTTGCTGGCTTTTCAGAGACTTGTGCCTTGGAGTCCGAAGGAGTGCAGTTGGGTGGGTGGAGAAATCCAAAGTTTTGGCTGCGCAATGTCAGTTTGCTACCAATCTGAAGGAGGTCCCAGCTCTGTATGTTGACCCAAAGAGGCCCTTTTTTGGCCCTTTGGTTTGATTTGCCAGCTGACAAATGATGAGCAGTCAAGCCAAACAAATGCTTGAGGAATTTCCACCTTCCTTGTGGTAAGACCCTCTCTGGATTGGTATTATTGTTTTCCCTGATGCTTCAGGGTGAAGCACATTTTGCATTTTTTTTTCCAGAGATGCCAGGTGCTTGGGAGAGCCAGAAAGGGTAATCCCCTTTTCTTTGAGTCCTTTTAAAGAACGATTTTTCCTGGCCAATTAGGGGTGGGTGTGAACTGGGATGGTTGCAGCTAAAAAAGGTATCCTTTGCTGTCAAGAATAATTGGACAGTAAGTTGAAAAAAAAGCAGAGACTAGTCTTGTCCATTTTTGTGAAAAAATCATCTTAAGAATGCTATAACAGTATTAACAACTAAGTAATGTTTTGGTGATGGTTTTCTCTTTTCTTGCTGAACGGTAATACTTTTCTTTACCACATTTTGCTATAGATTTCATTGTGTTTTCTCTTCTATGTTGAGCAGGTTTTACTGGTGAGTTCTGTGAAACAAACGTTGGCAGCTGCTTATCACAACCCTGTGGAGCTCTCAGTATCTGCAAGGATGAATCCGAGGGTTACCATTGTTTCTGTGCACCTGGTTTTATAGGTAGGTTTAAACCTAAATGTATTTTAAATGCCTTCCTCAGGCTAGAGAACACGCTCCTCTTCATCATTTTTCTCACCTTTCCAATATATGTGCCCAGTCTTGATGCTTCGATCTCCAAGTGTCCAGTCATGAGACCTCATGGAGTTTCTCTTGTATTTGTCACCCAAGAGATATCCTATAGAGATGCTGATTGTAAGATCTAGCACCTCCCTATGGCGCATGAATAGACACCCCCTGCACATTGCTTAAGCCAGGCCATGGCAATTGTAGTCATTAGCACAGGTCCCACACACATGCCATGGTTGGTACACACTCACAGCCCAAGGCATGGGACTTGCTAAGGCAGCACAAAGTGAGGGTCCCCCTGCTTCAGCTGCACTCACCCCTTGTGCCCCATGGGCTCCATTGACCTGCCCCATGTTAGGAACGAGTGTTAGTCCGGCTCTGGGTATCAGGAAGAGGAAGTATAGCAAATGTGCAACAGAATTTTCTCTTTTTGCTCTTTATCATTCTACCCACATGGTTCTGTGTCACAATTCTCCACTCCTTTCCCTCTTCCAGGTCTACCTTGTATCCTGGGTGTCAAGTTGGCTCATCTTGTTCTCCTGCCCACTGGTGTCTTTCTTCTACCATTGTTCTACCTCAGGCTTTAAATTGATGCCCACCTGCTACTTTCTGAGGCTTCTGCTTCTCAGTTTTTTCCAGGATCGGTATTAGCCCCTCCCCATATGTCTTTTCCAATCCAGAGTTTTTTCTTTCTCTTCTTTCCTCTATGTTCCCCTACACAACCACACAGTACTGCTGTGGAGGAGCAGAACTGATGAAATACCCAGCCATTGCATAGCATTTTACAGCTCGCCAGCCCTTGAACAGCCCATTACCCTTCTTCTTACAAAAGCCACAGGGATGCTTGGCAGAGGCCTTGGGGGAGGATGGCATTGTGTAAAGCACCCACAAACTGCAGTGCATGGGGAATCACAAAAGCACAGTAGATGCAGAAGATCCCTGGCTCTCTGTTTCTGTTTCAGTGTTATTGATTAATCTCACCTGCATGGTATTCCTGTGAAAGCTAGCATTCTTCCAAGATGCATATACCTGGAAGCAGAATGACTTGTGTCATTTTAAAAGGACTAAACTTTTAGGCACTAATCCGGGTTGGAATTTCAAAGATGGAAAGGCGCATTCTTTTGTAACAAAGAATTGTCTTGCCTTCTCCAAGCTGTGGAGTCCCTGATCAGCACTTCATAATAAAATGATAATGCTAACTAAAAGTATATACTTAAAGTAGATGGCTAAGATGCCTTTTGTTTCTTATTTTTCTTGTTCTTGTAAGTCAGTGGAATTCTCAGTAATTTATATTATTGATACAATGTTTAACGCCATATTTCCGTGGAAAATTGCACCTATGAAGGAATGGACTTACTCTTGAGTAAAACCAACAATGCAGCAAGTGCTTAATTGTCTCTTAATGGAATCAGTTTGGGGTTGTATTTGTTTAGACATTGGTTGAATCATTGCTATGGTTGCAAAACAATAAAAAAAATCCACTATGTTTACAAGTCTTACAGCTAATTTTAACAGATATATCCAGAACGCTAATGAATTATCAAAGTATTTTATCATAGACAACATCTTAGATTATTTACAGAGGACAGTATTTTTATTTTCATTTTCTAAAGCAGCCTTCCCCTACCAAGAGCCTTCCAAATGTATTGCATTTCAACTCCCATCAGTCCTATCCAGCATGGGCAACAGTCAAAAATATTGGATGTTGCAGCCCAAAACCAAATTGGGAAAAGCTATTCTAGATCATTAAAGACTGCTTGCTAAATATCTCTGCTGGATGTGAGTTTACCCTTGAATGAAAATGCTGGAAAAAATCTTTTCTTGGCTCAATAAATCACTACAACTACTTCCAAAAACATATTTGACATTTCTCTACTTTGCTAAGGATAGTCTTTTAAACTAAAGAGCCTATTAATAGGTCTAGCAAAGCAAAGCAATTCGGAAAAGCACAGGTATGCTTAAGCACTGCTATAAACAGTAACCATAATCTGGCCATGTTTATTTTTGCACTTTATATCTATGCTTTCTAACCTACTACCTTCAGTAGACTAAGGCAGAAATTCTGCACCCATTAACCTTGAAATAAGTCCCATTTAACTCCTTTTATTTTATTTTATTTTATTTATTTTATTTTATTTTATTTAGCACCTTTGTATACCATCACTATAGTCACATGGCTCACTGGACAGCTTACACAATAAAGCCATTAACAAAATATAAAAACAACATAAACAATTCAGTAATAAACATTGAGACCAGTAGAACATTCATATCACAACAGGAGTACCAGCCAGTTAATCTCATACAGCGTTGACCGATTGGATACATCTCAAAAATAACAGCTAAAATCCTGAGATTCATTTGTTAAAAATAGCAGTCAGATATTAAACATTAAAATTAAAATGATCAACAATTAAAATTCTCTGAGAATAAATTTGTCTTGGCCTGGCACTAAAATGAATACAGAGAAGGTGCCTGGAGCGCATATCTGGGAAGCCAGTTCCACGGAGGGGGTGCCACAATTGAGAAGGCCCTACCCTGGATAACCACCCTTTTAGCTTCCTTTAAAGGTGGATTCAGGAACAGGGCCTTTAATGACAATCTTAGAGTCCAGGTAGGTTTATATGGATGGAGATGTTCTTCAGATATTCAAGTCCTAAACCATTTAGGGCTTTATACATTAAAACAAGCACCTTGAAGCCAGCTTGGACTTCCCTTGGCAGCCAATGCAACTGATAGAGGACTGATGTTATATGTTTATTACTACCAGTCTCCATCTGCAGCCTGGCCACTCTATTTTGCACCAGTTGAAGCTTCTTGACCATTTTCAAGGGCATCCCCACATAAAGCGCTTTACAGTATTCCAACTGAGAGGTTACCAAGGCTTGGAATACTATTGCTAGGTTTTGCCTGTCAAAATTGATGATAAAGTTGAGCTGATAAAGGAACCTCCTGACAACTGAGCTCACCTGGTAATCCAGGGACAGCTCAAAATCGAGAAGCACCCCCAAGCTCTGTAGTGTCCAAGCCAAGTATCCCCCATCTGGACATAGAAGCCACATATCAATAGCACCTCCATCTTGTCTGGATTAAGTTTCAAGTTGCTGGCCCTGGTTTAGAACTATCACTGCCTCACCAGGGTTAGATGAAAAAGAGAGGTAGAGCTGAGTGTCTTCAGTGCACTGAGGACACTTCACCCCAAACTTCCTGATGACCTCTCCCGGTAGCTTCATGTAAATGTTGAAGAACATGGGGGAGAGAATGGAGCCCTGCAGCACTCCATAAGCCACACTCCCCCAGCAACACCATCTGGAATCAGCCAGTCAAGCAGGAGTGGAACCACTATAAATCAGTGCCCCTGACTCCCAACCCACCCAGCCTATCCAGAAGGATACCATGGTTGATGGTATCAAACACCACTGAAAGGTCCAGGAGAACCAACAGGGATGCACTCTCCCTGTCTTTCTTCCAGCAAAGCTCATCCCACAGGGTGACCAAGGCAGTTGCTCTTCCATAATTAGGTCTACCATTGAACTGCAATGGGTCAAGATACTCCCTTTTTCTCCAAAAGTTCCACCACCCACTCAAACTTCTTGTCCAAAAATGGAATATTGGCCACTGGCCTAAAGTTTCTGGATCCAGCTTTGCTTTCTTCAGAAAGGGTCTGATCACAGCCTCTTTTAACAGAGGTGGAACCAGTCCTTTCAGAGAAGAGTTTATATTTTCCTGGATCTAGATATGTATCCTTGGCTTCGATAACCAGCCAACTTGGACCTGTTTGGTTGAGTAAACAGGTGGTAGGATGGACTCATCCAAGTATCTTGACCATGTCCACAAGCCTCAATAATTGAAAGTTATCCAAAAAATGGGACCAGATCATGCACTGGATGCCTCTACCTAAAGAACTACACTCCTTCATGGATCACTGCCTTGCCGTGGTGAAGGGGCTTGCACAGCTCAGTGAAGCTATGAGCTACGCCATGCAGGGCCACCCAAGACGGACAGGTCATAGCAGAGAGCTCTGACAAAACGTGATCCACTGGAGAAGGAAATGGCAACCCGCTCCAGTATCTTTGCCATGAAAACTCCATGGAGAGTACCAAAAGGCAAAAAGATATGACACCGGAAGATGAGCCCCTCAGGTTGGAAGGTGTCCAATATGCTACTGGGGAAGAGCAGAGGGCTAGTACTAGTAGCGCCAGAAAGAATGAAGCGACAGGGTCAAAGCCGAAAGGACACTCAGTTGCAGATTTATCTGGTGGTGAAAGGTCAGATACTGCAAAGATCTATACTCCATAAGAACCTGGAATGTAAGATCCATGAATCAAGGCAAGCTGGATGTGGTCAAACAAGAGATGACAAGGCTGAACATCGACATCTTAGGAATCAGTGAACTAAAATGGACAGGAATGGGTGAATTTAATTCAGATGACCATCAGGTATACTACTGCGGGCAAGAATCCCTCAGAAGAAATGGAGTAGCCTTCATAGTCAATAAAAGAGTAGGAAAAGCAGTACTGGGATACAGTCTCCAAAATGACAGAATGATCTCAGTTCGAATCCAAGGCAAACCATTCAACATCACAATAGTCCAGGTCTATGCCCCAACCACTGGTGCTGAAGAGGCTGAAGTTGCCTGGTTCTATGAAGGCCTACAACACCTTCTAGAACTAACACCCAAAAATGATGTCCTTATCATCATGGGGGATTGGAATGCTAAAGTAGGAAGCCAAAAGATAACCGGAATAACAGGCAAGTTTGGCCTTGGAGTACAAAATGAAGCCTTCCACAGAGTAACCTGGGCTTCAACAGGAGTGCCAACCTTTACAACCAGAAAATCCCCCAAAGCCTTCTGGAAACCATTCACATCCATTAGGTAATGGGGGTGGACCTTCTTAATGGGTCCTCCACCCCTGAAGAGGGAAAGAGAGGCTGTAAGTTTAAACTTCATGAGGAAGTGATCTGAGCATGACTAAGGGGTTAATCTTATACCCTCCAGTTCACCATCTTCCTGACCAGTCAAAAAACCCAAGTCAAGAGTGTGTGTCCTTCCTATGCAACTTAATTCTAGGGATTGCATGGTTACTTACAAATAACTGCACCTAGTTTAGGAATCCAGGTTCAGTTTCACCGATTTCAGAGTGAGAATTAAGCTTGTGCTTAACTTCAGCTAGATGAAGTCCCAAAAAATGGAATTTTAACATAGATACTTAAAGCCATTTGCTCTAAAAATTGGTCACATATCTCACATAAGCAAATGCATTGTTTCATTGTTTGAAAAAGCTCTTAGATATGCCTAGTGTCCTCAGACGATAAAGTACTGAAAGGAATATCTTGGACTGGGAAAGTTACACCCAGTTGTTGAACAAATGGAAGTATTCACTCATCATGAATTATTACTTGAATGGGTTGACAAGGTATGGGAAAACAAAACAGAGCTACCCTGCATGCAAATTAAAACTTGTAATGGTTGAATTACATGTGCAGTGCTTATCTACTAAATTCTATTTTTTCCCACCTGTGCTTTCCCATGTCTTAATTCCCTTGAACTGAATCTTTCACTTATTTTCAGGTAACAACTGTGACATAGAAGTGGATGAGTGCCTAAGTGATCCATGTCAAAACGGTGCAACATGTGTTGAACAGCTTAATGCCTTCAACTGCCTGTGTTCGAAAGGATTCCTAGGTAACAGAACCAAAATACCAACAATTAACAACAAAACCTCCATCTGTTCAAATAGAGGTTTCAATGGATATCCTGCAATTATCCATCTTTAAAATACAATTCATCCTGATTATTATGTATACAGTCCTTTGCATGCTTATTACATCTCCTATCTATTGCAGTCACTTACTCTTGGTGAAGTACACACAGCATGGTGCTCTTCATTTCTTTCCAGGCTAGAACTGCAGAAAGGTTCATCTACCTGTTATCCTAGATACGACTACAGGCTACTGATAAGGACTTTTGATTGACCTTCTTGGGGATAGGGTGCAAGCGTGCTGATATATGAAGATGCTTAATGTAGCAGAGCAGTGCTTGTCAATCCTATTCTTTGGGTAGGATCCAATACAAATCTTCCCCAAACCAAACGGTTCCTTCCATCAATGGGAAACTTTTGACCCGCACAGGTTTTGCTGTGGCCAAATTGGGATGGAGGCAAACATCAATCCTGCCCTCTCATGTTCAGATCCTCTGAAAATCTTCTCTGGAGACTTGCTCCATGGTTGATGCTGGGTCGTGACAATGGGTCTTAGCGAAGAAGAGGGGATCAGCAGGGCCCTTCTGGGAGCTGAAAACCACTGAAGGAGGCTCCCAGAAGTGGAATAAAAGCTTCAGATCCACTCCATAGTATTTATCTTTTGGATGCAGGGAAGATGAGCAAAAAGACAATGACTGCTTATCTGCAGGCCAATCAAAGATGATGTTGACACTATGTAGTAAAGAGTAAGAATATTGCTCTTTCTAGCTTTTGTGCTGGCCTTTCCATAGGGTGGGCTATACAACCTATCAAGCTGTATGCAAACCACCAGCTGTGTATGGCAACCAGCCAAAATTTTGATACGCCTCCTAGGACAACCAAGGCCTGGTGGTTGGAGGTTCTCAAGCATCTGGTGAATGTTGTCAGGCTAGCAGATTATGCTGCATTTTCTGAATCAGAACTGTGATGGCTTTTGATAAAGACGATAGAGGTTGTTTCCATGTATAGTAATCTAGAACACAATCCAGCCTGAGTTAAGCATTTGGAAACTCCAAATATTCAAGTAGTAAAGTTAAGCATGTACTTAAGGAAGTAGGATTTTATCTCATTGAAATCACTGAGGCAACTTAAGTGGGAATCAAAGGATGTCCTGATAGCTGGGCCACGCCCACAAATATTTCTGTTATGGTGGCATTTGGTACAATAAGTCTTGGTGTGATTTTTTTAAATATTTTGCAGGTTGAGGGGAAAAGTTGCTAGATGTTAACAGGAAGGTGAGGGTAGGGCTGGTTGGAGCCCCTACCTGTTGATGCCTTCGCTGGACTTTTCTTTTGCACAAAGATGGCAGAAGGGAAAATGCAGGGATGGGTGTGGGAAGGCACACAATCTCTTGTCCACTTCCAATACTCATTTGTGTGAAGGAGAGCGATGCATAATGCCCATGTCTGAACCGTTCACACAGATGCTGAACGGGTAGATGGTGGTACAAGGCTACTGACTGCATTGGCATGGAGGCAGGTGGGTAGTCAGTGAGATCCCACTTGCTTGACTCAGGTCTTTGGGGGTCGCCACTGGAACTCCTATTTCATTACACATCAGAAATGGCAAGAACTAAAAGAAGGCCGTGCACATTGCAACGAGGGCAGAAGTCACAGCAATTGAGGAAAAGGCAACTCCCGGAAAAGCATCCGCTGCAACACCTTCCTTACTATGGTATTTTGCAAATCATCGGGATTGTTGGCATCAGAACCAGCCAGTATGGCCAGTGGTCAGGAATGCTGGGACTTATTTTATTTACTTATTTGATTTCTATCCCACCTTTTTTCTCACAAGGAAATCAAAGTGGCTTAAATCTTTCTTCTCCTGCTGCTCTCAATCTTATCCCCACAACAACTGAGTGGGATGGTGTTATGTGGTGTCCTGCAACAGCAGGGGGTTGGACTCGATGACCTTCATGGCCTGTTCCAACTCTTATATGATTCCATGAACAACAACCCTGTGAGGTAGGCTGGACTGAGAGTCGGTGCTTGGCCCAAAGTCGCCCAGTTGCCTCCATGGCTGAGCAGGGATTACAATCCAGATCACCTTAGTCCCAGTCCTGTGATCTAAACCACTGCACCACACCAGCTGAATTGTTTGGACTTATACTTCAAAACTTCTAGAGGGCACCAGGTTGAGCAAGGTTGTTCCAAGACATACTGCCTACAAAATTCATAGACTAGTATATGAATGTCTTGTTCGAAATTTCCATTTTATTTTGTTCAGTGTTCATTTACTGCCTTATCAAGAACAGAAGGAAGATTTCCCTTCATGTCATGGCAAATGTAGTCTATTGTATTTCAATGTCATTTCTTTTCTCTTCTCTTTTTATTGATACAAATTGATAAGGAAATTGCCTGCCGTAAGTCTTGAGAATTAATTCAGTGTCAGTGAAGACTGCATTCTTTTCATGCTTTTTTTCCGAAAAAAACAGTAAAATGGTTCAAATAATAAAATATCTATTGAATACTTTAGAGTGACAGGTTGAATGCATAATAACATTACTGACAGAACATTCTTAGAAGTGAGCTACTTTATGTATAGTCATACGATCAGATGCCTGGATGCTGCAAAATGCGGTATTCCTTCTTCTTCCACTTTATAGGCACATTTTGTGAAATCAACATCAACGAATGTCATTCAAATCCCTGTTTCCATAATGCATCTTGCATAGACATGATTGGTGGCTATGACTGCGCCTGCCTATCTGGCTTCACTGGTGAGTATCATCAATGCTGGACCCTTTTTCCTACTGAGGGATAACTTCCAAGACATTAATTAAGACACGGCTCCCTCATTTCCTGTTGCTTTCCTCCATCTTGTTTCTCTATAACTGCCTCCAACTATTTTTTCCCATTTGAAGCAATCACAGATCACTGGCTCTGTCTGTGGAACTCAGATAAGTAAGATGAACAAGGTCATTCATAGCCTAGCAGAGGTCATGCCTGGTTCTGCACCTGCAGAGGATAAATGTGTGCTGAGATATTGTTCCCAGACAGCATCCTTCCTGTGTCCTCATGAGCTCCTTCTTGCAAAAGGTTCCTTTTTGGAAAGGAAGCGTAGAGAATTCAAGCAAGCTAAGACACAACCCCCTTGCAATTCCATACTGAAACCTTCTGGTGGAATAGACAGGGAGTGTCTCCAACCTCTGTAGAGGCACGAGACCCTCTGAAATTGTTCAGACATCCTTTATTCAGACAGTTAATGCTGAGCAGCCTGCAGTAGTCAATTCCTTCCTCACAGTTCCATCCAGTGTATCCTGGCATGCAGCTGTAAATACACAAGCAGATTTCAGAAGACTCGATTTTATATGTGAATGTCCAGAAGGCTGTATTAAAACAGCCTTCTTTTATGTTAAAACACCTACATAAAAGGTTTTAATCAATAAAAAGTCAAAACCCACCATTCTGAACCAGAATGAACCCCTGAAATTGTTCATGCTCAGTCTTCTTCCAATCCCTAATCTAATCAGAGCAACTCTTTATCACCTGTGACATAGCTGTGGAAGATCTCAAGGGTCGTTTACAAAAAATACTCTAAACTCCACTAAAAGCCTAGATAACCTCTCCTTTGTTAAACTGGAAGGAATAACTGACTTACTCTTGTGGACCTTGAAATTGCCATTTCATGACCACCCCCTAACTTTTTGCGAGAGTTCATAGTCAAAGCCTACAACCTTCTTAGAAACCCTGAAATCACAAGCTTCTGGGCCACCTCCACTAGACAAACAGTCATCTGTCTATTGGTACAAGAGAGTGGTTTCTCCTCACAATGGGAAATAGTCCACCAGAATATTTCACCGAAATTGTTCCTAATCCTTCATACCCCAGAAAGGCTTACTCCATGAAAATGGAGAGGGAATTGTATAGAGGACAGATATATGAATAGAAGCACATTTCATGCATCTTTTGCAGATTTTGGGGTGGCATTCAGTCCATCATCTCTCACTACGTTTCTCATTTGCTCGAATCTGTGTGACTACATTGGCACACATCAATCAAACAAAAATGTACAAATCTCCCCAAAATGTGTTTTCATACATTAGCCTTTTGGAGAATTTGCTCATTTTATCTTCAAAATTTAGGGCTGGCTATGCAAAACTATGCAAAACAGAAAAGACCCGTGAGTCCCATGGTCTCTGTGCAACCTGGGAAAGACAGACCATGGCAGAATCTGCAGAGCAGAGACAGAGAAATCCAGACTCATTTGAGTCCAGCATGGATTGCTTTGACCTTCCTAGTATAAAGACATATTTTCAAGAGCAATGTGGTAACATAATTTGCAGGGGAAGAGCAGGGCTGCTTGTGAGAAACTGAAGCAAATAGGTTCTGACAATAATATATGTAAGGTCCTTATTTACCTGATTTGGACTGACCTCAGCACAAAAAGGAGTTGAAATTTTTAGCTACAAATTGAACAATTATCAATTGGCACCTGCCTGGCTCATTAAATTGATGCTTCTTCCGTTATCTTTCCAAAGGTGTGCACTGCGAAACTGATATAGATGAATGTGCATCTTTTCCCTGCAAGAATGGAGGCACCTGCATTGACCAACCTGGTAATTACTACTGCCAATGTGTGGCTCCATTTAAAGGTAATGAACACTGAGGGAGAATAGAAAGTAAACATAATTAACTTTAGAAAGCATTTCTGTCACTTGTCTGAACTCATTTCACTCTTCCAAGCAGCATTATTAGTCCTTTATTTTCTCAAAACAAGCTTCAAAAGTGACCAACCAATTATCTCTTACACCATGACTAATGTAAAAGAAACTTTGTTTATCGCCTACTGAATGAGATTAGGTATTTATTAGAAGAAATGCTATCAAATAAAACAAACATAAAGAAAGAATTTGGGAGATCATGGCCTTCAGCAAAAGTAAAATATAATATCCTCAGTCTGCTGCAATCAAATTACATTTTTAAAAATCCATTTTCTGGAGGATGATTTGTTGACATATATCAGTGCATTTTGTTGCTAATTCTCAGATGTGTCTATGTGTTAGAATATCCTCATATCAGATAAACCAAATCTTCTAAAATAATTCTGTCTACAAACCATTTATGCTAGGATAGTGCTGGAAATATCCATGTTTTGGACAAAAAACTGGCAGGGTATCCACAAATAGACAGACAGACAGACAGACAGACAGACAGTGTGTTCCCAATGGGTTGTCTCTAATCTAACTTAGTTACACTAAGATGAAATCAAGGGGACATTAGTTAGTCAAGAAAACAAAATTTTCATGTGATTTCAATGCAGCCTAATTGTGACTAACATAAATTAGATCTAACTAATGAAATTTTAAAAATACTTTCACAGAAATAAAATCTGCTGGTAGTAAAAACACAGTGGGTCTTCCACTATGCAGAGAGAAGGTGCAGAGAGTTTACAAATTGTGTATGTATGTCAAAGTACCCCTTTGACCTCTTTCATTCCATGAATCGTTCTCTCTGAGTTGATTCTTATTCTGCTAATCAAGGGAGGGAGTGCCTTTACGTTTTTACAGAGTTTTAATTATCTTTGGATAAACTACAACACATTACTGTTTTTATTACAGTTGCTTTGGATTTTTCTGCTTGTAGATTCAGGAAAACTTGGGAACATACCTGTTGAGATCTAGGTTCACCCCTTCTCACTTTCAAATGTAGAGCATTTGCAATGCAAATGCAAAAGCTCTTTATTTCCAATGTACATCCAGCAAACTATAGCCAGCAAAGAAAGAGCATGCACAGAACTGTTTGTTTAACCCAGAGTAGAAATTATTTCTGAGAACCCTCCTTTTGAGTAACTCTTGACCCCATCCCTCTGGGACAGCCCCTCTGGAGATGGGAAAGCCTCTTAGTTGCTAGCTCTTCTCTCCCAGTGCAGTATAATGGGCTAAAGGATTGGACCGGGCTCTGGCTCCTCTTCCATGTCCCTTCTCTGCACTTTCTGTTTGTTCCCAGAGTCTGCCTGAACACCTGGAGGTGGAAATCTTGACATAAGGTATCTCTTCACCATCTCTATCTCAGCAGGCCTTCTTTCCAAGGCTTCACTGAAAGGTTCAGAGGAGGGCAACAAGGATGATCCAAGGACTGGATACAAAGCATAATGAGGAGAAATTGAAAGAAGTGGGCATGTTTAACTTCAAGAGAAGACCGAGGGGAATTAGGATAGCACTCTACAAGTGCTTAAAAGGATGTCACAAAGAGGAAGGCCAGGATCTCTTCTTGATTATCCCTGAGTGCAGGACACACAATAATGGGATCAAATTACAGGAAGCCAGGTTTCAGCTAGATATCAGGAAAAATGTCCTGACTGTTAGAGCAGTACAACAATGGAACCCATAATCTAGGGAAGCTGTGGGCTCTCCCACACCAGAAGCATTCAAGGTGCAACTGGAAACCCATCTGAAAGGGATGATGCAACTTGGTGTCCTGCACTAGCAAGGGGTTTGGAACCGATGGCTCTCTGGCCCCTTCCAAATCTACTATTCTGTGATCTTGTGGGTTAGTGTCACCCGGGCTCTGAAGTGTGTGCCAAGAACAACTGCTCCTTTCATTCCCAACATCACCCAACAGAAATGTTTAAAAGCATGAATGTGCCCATATATAACACATTGACTTTGCTGTGATTTGTGTGAGAGTAGAACTCATTCTCTACAATAATATATGAGCTACCACCATTTCTGCTTAATTTATTGCCACCTTACAGAAAATCAAGCAATCGATGAGGATGAGAGCTGATTTGTGCCATTTGAATAACATATATGGGTTTGTGGCAATGCTTTGAGATGAAAGGTGTATCTTGAAGCATTTTTATGGAACTGGGGGGCCTTGTGAAGAATCACCTGGGTGTGAACACCAATTTATAGAGCTGAAGCACACAAGATTCATTTGACATTCCATCAACAGATGCAGCTTTTAGAAGAACAGTCCAATCCCCAGAGTTACAATCAAGTATCCCATCTGGCAGAGTGAGGGATTTGAAGCATCCCTTGCTGTTCCTTGGCCAGTGTCTGGATGGACTACATTGAGTGGGGGTGTTGGGGCAGTTTGTATTTAAGCTAATAAGAAGGGGCTGAGGCTGCAACAAAATGTCCCCTGATGAATTGTTCCTGATCAGTGTGCCGGCCATGCTTGATCTGAGGATACTGCATTTCATTCCTCCTCCTCTCCTTTGATGTTAAATGTTCACTCCCTGCAACAGTATTCCACGGGCATTGAGCATGCTGAATCCTCACTGAACTCTTTTTGATATCCCATGACCTGGGATTTCCTCACCTATGTATTCAACTTTTACAAAACTTTGGCTTTTCCCTCTCCTGCCAATACTAGCTTTTTGAGTATTGACCATGTTGCTTGGTACAGATCAATATTCAGAGAACGAGTTGGAGGGACCGTAGCTCAATAGCGGAGCACATGCTCTGTGTGCAGAAGATCGCAGGCTCAATACCCATCATCTCCAGGGAGGGCTAGAAAAACTCCTGCCTGGAGTCCTAGAGCACCACTGACAATCCAACTCAGCAGCAATGGGCTAAACGGACCAACAGACTGATTCAGTATAATGCTTCGTTATGCATATCCTACATAAACTGTGATCAAGTTATCTCCCACTTTACTCTTTCTTATCCCTGGATTATTATGAGATAATCCACAATTCTATGGCATTTCTTTATCTGCTTGAGAAAATTGAAAATGGCACAATTTATTGTGATTAGTGGTATTTCCAAAAGAATGTTGGAGAAGACGCTCAAATCCTTGTTGGTCCCAAAATGATTTAGAAACACATATCCACCCTCCATAAATCATGATTGTCCCTGTCCCTGCCCAAATTTCCAGGAAGCAGGAATGTGACTGTTTCTGTTTTGACCATTCCTAACTATTAGAAGGGAGATGGGGGCACAGGGTGCACATATTTTTATGGATATGGTGCTGAATTCTACTCTATAAAAGAAAACCCATCCAAGAAGAATGTCTAGGTTTGTATCGTTTAGAACCCTTCTTTCCAATTTTGTCTGTTTCCATTCCCTAAGAAGAGCCTTATAAGTACAGTTCATCTCATGTATGAAGAAGGCTGAGAAAAACGACCTTCAGGAAGATGAGGTTATAAAGCTGTCACCTCCTTTAATCTTGAGAACAACAAAAAGAAAACAGATTACCACATTTTTCCTACTCAGTGACTACCTAATTGAGCTCTGCAAGTTTTTCAGGTCCTTCCTTTGGGGGCAATTAGCCTTTCTCACTCTTGCTGTAAGCCCCTCACCTTTCCTTCTACCTCCCTCTTCTTCCCTTCTCCTTTACATTCTTTGCTGCTTTGTTCAAGGATATCTTTAAGGATATCTCACGTGAGGTTATTTTATAAATCTCCCTCCATCTTAGTGTTGCTCACAATAATTCTGATGACACCCATCTCTGGTTTCCTACCCCATGGATTGTTTGATTTTCTGCTCTTACCCCCCTTTCCTGCACGCACACGCACGCACACACACAACTGACCCTTTTTTCACCTCTTGTTTTTCACCTCTTGGAGACCTCTTGTTATCTAGTACTTTCATTTTTCATATGACCATCTCATATAGCCACAACCAGACAGGTGTGCTTCAGATGTTTTGAACTATAAATCCCACGAACCTGAACCAGCTATGTCAATGCATGCTGTGGACTGAACTCTGAAAGGGCCCAGGTTGCATACCCCTAGTGGGTCCCAGGAGTCAGTCCACCTTTAGTGTTGTTCCAACTTCATAGAAAAAGAGCATATAAAGTTAAAATGCTTGTCCATTATTTTAGAGTTCAGGAGCATCTTCATTCCAAAGACACATCCATAAAGACATAGTCTTCATCCCAAATGAAGCAGAATACAACCTTATATAGGAACACCAGCCAATGACATTCATCTGGAAAAGTGTCTACCCAAAGCTCTGGTGAATTCATGGTAGAAAGGATGTCAAATTACTGGACAATGTGGCAAAATCACTACAAAACCTCAGTTGAGTTTAAAAGGGGAACTGACTACACAGAATATATGTAACTTAATAATGTGAATCTTGCATATTTGGCACATGGTAGAACTGGAATGTAAAATTTGGTCATGTGTAAGGCAGATCATACCTGGAATATATATTTTTGTATTTCATTTGTCAGTCAAATGAAAGCAAAGATGCCTAGCGTGCTACATGATTCATTGCAGACCAGCTAACCATTATTTAACATTCAGCACCTGTGGGATGGCTGTGTGATTTGAGGTGCAATTCGTTAATTTTTGTCCATAGAGGAGCACAAAGAGTACTGTATTTTGATCCTGACCATTTCATGACTCGGTCAAAAATTTAGATGTGCTTCATTTAAAAGGCAATGTGTGCTTGTTTGTTGCAAATGACACATGCCCCAAATGTATAGAAATTAAGATTAAAGCTGAAATGGTAATTGGCCCATACATGTTTTGTGACAAAAAGTAAGCCAACAAGAACCAAACTGGGGAATAACTAGAATAATAATGAGCAATTTTCAGTATAGGACACCGTTATGGGTGGTAGTAAGTAGAAATCAGATTATAAGTAAAAGCTTTTTAAAAGCTTATGAAGGAGGCAAGAGAGAAGAATACCGATAATGGGCTAAATGAACAATTAGTTTCCAGTGATCACAGGCTACATATTTTGTGATGTGGCTCGATGGAGAGTTGCAGCTATTAGAAAACCAATATCTCTCAGGTCCGGGACTCTGCTGAAATATGAAAGCAATAGCTCCCAATTTAAAGCATTTTATCTGTGGTTGCTTCTCTTCTGACACAGAATCACCAAATACCTCTGTTAAATCTATGCCGTTGTAGAATCTCCTGCAAGGCCCCGGATAGCGAAGGCTGTTTGGGCAGGGACAGACACAGGTGTTCAGCTCACAGGTAGTTCAGGTTGCTCTGTCATGGCTGAGCTTTGGCACAAGCTGGAATGGAAGGCAGAGTGATGGCAGAGACCTGGGGAGCAGTGGCTGGACTGACAAGATATAACAGGACAAGCCATGGTGGGTTTTTTATCAGATTTGGTCTAGCATGTCATCCAAACCCCCTGCGGTAATTCAGCGTGGGCAGTTTGTCTTTAGGAACCATGAATGGGAACAAATGTTTGTTCTACAGTTTTATGTTCTATCTTTTTTTTATGGTTTTCCAAACCAGGAAAACACAACCCATCATTATACCAAGGCCAGAAGCAGACACAGGGATACCTTGTTTTATTGCACTTTGCAGTTATTGTGCTTTCTGGATGCAACCCTAAATCAAGCACACACATCTATTGGTGCCATTTTTCCAACAGGGGTCGTTCACTTCATGTCTCTGCTTCACATTATGGTAAAGCCAGTCTGGCAATTCTGCATTGTATTTCAAACTTTTTCATTAGCACACTGTGTATTTCCTATGGTCATCTGTGATCTTCGATGTTACTGTACTTGCTTTGCAATGTCTTGACTGCTCCACCAACCAGCCATTCCTCTGTGTTTCTCCCTCCCCTTGGGCCTCCCTATTCACCGAGACACAGCAATGCACATGCAGTTCAGCCAATTACTGTAACAGCCCTACAATGGCCCCTACATGTTCAAGTGTGAAGCTAGACATGATTGAGCCTGGTGAAACAGGCATGTCGAATACCGTGATGGGCCAAAAGCGAGGCCTCTTGCACCATGCAGTCAGCCAATGGTATAACTCTAACTATATGTGATCTAAGTTACTGCGATATTCAGCTTACTGTGGTGAGATGGAACCCATCCTCCAATATTTCCAAGGAATGCCTGGAGCTGTTTTGCAAGAGTGGCTATTGCCACTCCCCCAGCCCACTTGGCCACTAGAATACTGTTCCATCAATCCAAGTAATATATGTTGAATTCCTAGCTGATTCCTCAAACATCCCTCCTGGCTGCTCCAAGCTGACACTGAAATGGTTGGCATTATACAAGGACTAAACTATCAGGAACAAACTGAAAATGTGAGAGTATTAGGACAAGCTAGTGGTATATTTCTCTGCTGAACCTCTTCTACAGCAGAGCCAGAAATGTAATAAATAGCAATAATAATAACTACTCCAGGCCCAGTGTCCTAATTCAGCCTTCAGGGTTTGCCCAAAAGGCTATGTCCCCATTGCCTGGCTCACTCCATTTTCCCCTCAGCTGCCAATTGTTTGGATGGATGGATGGTTTTTAATTTGGGATATTTTTGGTCTCCCTGCTTTGCCACTGCTCTGCACCTTTGTGTTTGGTCTTTACCTTCCATTTAAATGCAACTCTAAGAACTTCTCTAAAACTGACTTTTCTCTCAGAACAAAAGTGGTTCCCCACCATGTTCTACAGAAATTGCTTGGTGAAACAAAAGAGCATGAAAAATACCATATTAATGGCTAAATGATTAATAGTGTGCAGTTTTACAGATATGACTGTTAGTAGCATAAGGAAAAAGCAATACTACTTTCCTCTCAAATCAATCAGCAAACTTGCAATGTGGATATATACAGTGCACTTGAAAACAGGAGCTGGTGTCATACACAACTGCATTGTGGAAGGAGCAGAAGGCATTGGAAAGGAGCTGCGTGCTGGGTGATGCCCTTTAAGGTCCTTTGTATATGGGCTTGCTTGTTTGTTACCCATGTGAAGTTCCGATGGAATGAAAGAGCAGAGATATTTAACAGAAGAGGGAAGAAGTTATTTATTTATTATGTCATCCTAGATGTGTGACATCTCAGGGTGGCTTACATCATTAAAATCAGAATACAATAAAACAATCGATACCAATATAATAAAACAATATATAACCAATAAAAATACATTAAATAAAAAGTGACTGGTAAAACCATTAAAATACTAGTTTTTAAAATACCAGTTAAATAAAAAAGGTTTTGACCTGGTGCCGAAAAGAGTATAGGCTCGGTGCCAGGCGAACCTCTCTGTGGGGCAGATTCCACAATCTGGGCGCCACCGCAGACAAGGCCCTACTCCGAGCAGATGATCTTTTTACTTCAAGGAGGGTTCCTGGAGCAGGGCCTCCCCCACAGATCTTAAGGGGTGTAAGGGTGTATAAGGAAGGAGACGCCCCTTCAGGTATCCCGGTCCCAAGCTGTTTAGGGCTTTATAGGTCAAAACCAGCACCTTGAATTGGGCCTAGACTTCAACTGGAAGCCAGTGGAGCTTGTAGAGGACCAGTGTTTTGTGAGAATAATGACCGGTCCACATTAGCAGCCTGGCCACTGTATTGTATACCAGCTGAAGTATCCGGACCACTTTCAAGGGCAGCCCCACATAGAGCATGTTCCAGTAATCCAACCAGGAGGTTACCAGAATATGAATCACTGTTGCTGGGCAGTGCTCATCCAGGCAAGGACGCAGCTGATGGACCAGCCGAAGCTGTAGGAAACCACTTCTTGCCACTGCTGCCACCTGGGTTTCCAGTGACAGCTCCGGATCAAGCAGTACTCCCAAGCTGTGTACCCTGTCCTTTAAAGGGAGTGCTACCCCATCCAGGGCAAGGTCAAAATCACCTACCTGAAAACCTGAACCGCCCACCTGCAGGACTTCCATCTTATCTGGATTGAGGCTTAGTTTATTGGTCTTCATCCAGCCCATTACTTTGGCCAGGCACGGCTCAGTACAGCCTTTGCCTCACCTTGAGTAAATGCAAAGGAGAGGTAGAGCTGCGTGTCATCAGCATATTGATGAGTCCACAGCCCAAACCTCCTGTTGACCTCTCCCAGTGGTTTCATGTAGATGTGTAAGAGCATGGGGGACAAAATAGAGCCCTGCGGAACCCCATGGCAAAGCTGCCATGGCACAGAGCTATAGTCTCCCAGCACCACCTTTGAAAGTCGGCCGGCCTTATAGGAGCGGAACCACAGCCAAGCAGAGCATATCCAGAAGGATACCATGGTTGATGGTATCAAAAGCCACTGAGAGGTCAAGAATTGGCTGTTTCTGCTGCCTCACAAATATCAGGGGAAGGAGAAAGTGCTGTTGCTGATTCCTGTCCTCCCAAATCCCACAGGGTGAAGGGTGAAGCCAGCAGGGGTGGCAAGTCCTTCATTCCCACCAGGCCAAGCAAGCAGATACAGCCTTCTTCTGTGCTGAGCCCCCCATGAGTTAGCTCCACTGTCATGATTTAGTTGCGAGTAAAGCCATTGAAAATAATCTGATTTACTTCTCAGTAGACATGCATTTCAGCTAGTTCTTTCTTGAGGAAGAGGACACAGGAGCTCATCCAAAGGGCTTGAGAAAGCACCGTAAACATTTATGTTGACAGGGGAGTGGGAAGCAGCTTTGCATTTGGAAGGCAGTGAGCAAGAGAAGCCATGGGGTGATGGAGAGGGAGAAATAGCTGAAGGGTCTCTGAGTTGCTGCTAAGGCTCTGATAAGATGTTCCCTCTCCCCACCAGGAAAACATCCAACATATTACAAAGCCTTGAAAATAGAAGAGGTCTGAAGGCATCCAGACTAAATTGGCAGAAAGAGTGCAGGGAGGATGGGTTGGAGTCAGCATCATGGAGATGCCAGTGAGTCAGGAGTTATGCTGCCAATCAAAATGCCTGCTGTAGATGGCCTCAAGATATGGTCTACCTGTTTACCTGAGGTTCTGAAAAAGGAAACTCTTGGGCTTGGCTTGCTCTTTCCTTATTTTCATTCTCGGCACCCTTGAGACTGTCACTGTCTGGACCCAGCTTTTTTAAGCTTCCTAGCTGGACTCCATCCTGCTCAGTTTCTTTCTCAGCAATGTCACCAGTACCCTTTGATGTGAGGAAAACATCTGTATTAATTTTTAACTTAACTGTTACAGGACCACTCTCACATTTCCCGACCTGTACTTCAGCAGTAAGCATTCCATGAACAGCTCCTCAATGCATCTGCAAGCAGTCTGGCAATTTTGAGTGTCACTGTAGAGTTACAAGTTCTAGGGAAAGGGCCTTCATGGCACTTGGTACCATGAGACACCCCCCGAGGTAGCCTAGTTTGCTTACATACCTGCAAACAAACAGAACAGAACAGAAAAGGCAAGCTCAGAGAAGATGGGAGAATGGGAAGGAGGTGCATCAAACCACATCTTCCAGCCTACCGCTTTCCCCAGTCCTGGCCAGCCACTGCTGAGATTGTGCATCCTAATAAATGTATATGGACAACTGCTAAACCAGGAAGCATCCATCCATTCACAGCTTGATGGTAGAAGATTCTCCTGCTGGTGGGTTTGCTACATGAGAAATGATTCGGGAAATCATAAACTTATAATTACAGAACAGTTCTAGACATGTCTGGTCACTTACTGTCAGGTATGTGAAGGTGGTGTTTAGTCATTAAATCATATTTACATAGTGCAGATGTAATATGATGTAATATGGATGTAATACGACTTTGATTTGAGAAACATTTTATTTCTTGGAAATACTAAGCTCGTATCTGTTCTTTTCAGAACTTTATTCAGGTATGGTATTCCACTTCTATTCTTTCTGTGTGGTGTCAAAAAGTATTTTGTTTTCATTGGCATGACTGCATGGCCTCACTGACTTTGTTGATTTGTGACTCTCTGGGGTTTGTTTGCAAGGTGCTAAGTGCTGCTTTTCCTAACCAATGTTTTTTGTTTGCTTGCTTTCTTGGTGGGGGCAGTTTATAGTTTTTCTAATCTTCTGAAAGAAAATATCATCTGATATCGGCCATGAACGATGGCTACAGTGCTTTTTTCATGGCATATTTCACTGAAAGCCTCGATTTCAAAAGTATCTTCTGCTTGCAGCTGAATGAGATGTTGAAAATTTAATGCACAAGAGGCAGGTTATGATCCAAACTTGTCTTGCTTCCACAGAGCAATGCATATTCATTGGACCCTATGGACTGGAGAGTGGCTGTTTACATGAAATTTACTTCATTATTTATTACATATCTATACTGCCCAATGGCCAAAGCTCCTTGGGTGTTTGAAGAAAAGGCATTCCCCCCTGCCAAACAAACAAACAAACAAAACAACTTGATGAGCATATGGGAAAGCAACACTATTGTCAATTGCTATCATATTGTATGCATGTTTCCACCATCTTTCTGTATTTCTGTAATGCAACACTTTTTCCAGACTCTGTATGCACTGTCCTTCAATAATCATGTTAGTATGTTTATACTGTAATGGATGGGATGCATCCTCTAGCTGGTTCAGCTGATGAGAAGCTTGTTGTTGGATCCAACCCCTGCAAAATTCATCAGGACTGTTTTATAAAATGGGCAGAGCAATCCTGAGAAGCAGTAGCAGAGTCCGTGCCAGAGGAATCATTCCTTTCTAAACTCTGTGTGGAAAGTGGAGTGGATGAGTTTCACTCCCTACATTCTGTTTTTAAATCTCTTCTATTTGAAAGTGAGAGGGGAAAATAGTTAGGCTGGCTCTACAACCTTGTTGGAGAGTGTATTTGGGGAATGAGGGGGCTCTGGATCAAGGATCAAGGCTCTCTCCGTCTGCTGGTATGCCTCTGAAATGTGTCTTCCTCACCCCAGCCACAGCCAAAAAAATAAATAAAAATAATGCCTGCAGTATATCTACAATGACAAAAGCCTAGGGCCACGAGGGTCTCCCTGATGGTAGAAAAGCACTTTGGCTATGCCCTACAGCTCATCAGAAGCAACATGGTGGGCCTATCAGCTGCAGCCATAGGCAGGACAATAAAAAAAAAGCCCTAGGATTATTGTTTAGTCTGTCTGAACATTTAAAGAACAAAAAAGCAATAGCAAGAACACCCCTCCCACCCAAAAGAAAATCATCTTAAATATTTGACCCTGTTTTTCTGCTGCTCTCTGGGATGGTGATGTTACTGATGTGTTGCCAAAAAAAAAAAAATTTGATGCTATTAGTCTAAGTCAAGGTTGATTATAAATTATGGTGTGCATTTCTTGTACATGGGCGGATAGTAATAATTGTGGTCAATTTCTTTACAGAAGCTGAAAAGTTCATCCTTGGGGAAAGATGCTTTTTACACAAATCAAAGCCTTCACTTTTAATAGTTGTAAAATCTTGGATGCATGTCACATTAGTCTACATCTTCCAGTGTTTTGCTTTTAAAGTTCATTGTAATAGAAAACATTTCTGACAAAATCATTTTCATTAGATTCATCCTGGAAAACCTTGAGATGATTCACACTAACCTTGAAAAACCTTTTAAGCTCTGTTATTAGAAATGTTATGACAGGAACAGAAAGAGGAGTAAGATGGTGGGTGTGGGAGCACATGCATTGTGGTACAAGGAATGATGGAGTAGAAACATGGAAAATGTTTGGGAAGAAACTAAAGATAAAAAAACCGTGGCACTATTTTACATGGTATAAAAATGATTTATATGTCCTGCCACCCCACCCCCCTAATCATGGCCACCAGAGGAAATCTAAACTGAATGTGACTTTAAATGCCAGTTTCCCTGAAGAAAAACCAAGAGAGCTTTTATGACAGCTAACACTTTTTTTTAAAGATGACAGTTCTTTCCAGTGATAGCTTTGCATAGCTTACTCCTTCTTGCAAAAGTGAGGTTGTCTTAAGTTGTGAGATTTCACACATCCATCAGACTGAATTTGGGTAATGCGTTTGTTCTTTATGAGCAGTAAGGTTGCACTTTTTTTAATCACACTGCTCCAACACTTGTTGCAATTCTGCTAATTTCTTGTGAAGTGAAATGCCACGTTTATAGCTACACAATGTGTTGACGTGCTTTACAGATTAAGTATCCTTTGTGCCTGTTTAACGTAGGTATAAAAAAAGAAGTGTAACCATGTTTAAGTAAATCTGCAAATATTTCCAGTGCTATATAGCGAAGTATTGCGTCTTTTGCTATGTTAGCACACTGTTGGATAAAAATGTTGCTTAAAACAACAACAACAAAGCAAACTATTGCTGTAGAGATTATAGGACTTGACACAGTAAAAAAGAAATAGGAAGTGACAGAGTCTGTAATTTCAGGTGCAACTTGCCCCTGAAGAAATTCCTACCATCGGCGTAGTCCAGGGAGTTTCATATTTTTGAACAGCAGCCCTGTGAAGGGAGCACCTCAGAGCAAGAGAGGGATCAGCTGTTCACCCTCTACTTTTGATTGCTTTGGTGCTTGAATCTCTGTGAAAACAGCTGACACAAGTCCCTCCCAACCCTCCGAGGTGAAAAATTATAACATCATTTTCGGTGGCTCCAATTCAGAGAGCCACAATCTTACAGAGGATGATTTTCACTGGCTGCTGTGTGTGTTTGCTGCCAAAAGAAGGGGAAGGCTTGGACTCCAAGGCTCGTCCCTGCGTGGATGCACTGTTGCATCCACCCTCTTTCACGCAAATACTAAACTTCCATGTGTGGTTACCAATATTGTTCTAAAGGAGTCTTTACTCTTGGCATGCGGTGGGTGAATAGCAGACCTGAGCACCATGCTCTTACCAAAGAGAGACTATCTAGTGCCGAGGCAGAGAAAATACTCCAAACGCTCATTCAAAGTTTGAAGCTGGAGAACACGGCTGAGGGGACCAAGTGCAGCAGAAGCCATTATTAGGGGACTGGTTCCACCATTTCAAATGGGGACAAAACTGGGAGGTGATAGGAGACTGTGCCGCAAATAAATGTGTGATGTCATTAGAGAATCACAAATTCAGCTGTGTAATCCCTGGCAAGAGTCGTCCTGTAATTCAAGATTTCTAAACTTCCTGATGAAGTTCTGGCCTCAGTTCCTCCCTGGAGAGTATAAGGCTGGCAAGCCACTTCATGCATGGCCTCCATTGCTAGATAGAATGGGGCACTTTACTGGGGAAAAAACAAACAAACAAACAAATAAAATGACCACTAATCCAGTTAATGCATTTTAGAAATTCAAGAAATTAAAAAACCAATTTGTCATAGGTTTAAACATTTCAGAGTTTTAAATTGTTTGAAAAAGCCCATAGATTTAAAATTGTATGCACAGACATATACCAGTTTTAAACTATGAAATATTTCAGTGTAAAATACCAGCTTCAGTCTCCCTCCCTCCCTCCGTCCCTCAATCTTACGTGCTCGCGCGCTCTCGCTCTCTCTCTCTCTCTCTCTCTCTCTCTCTCTCTCTCTCTCTCTCTCACACACACACACACACACACACACACACACACACATTATGTTTGTTTTTGGAGGATTCTGTTATGTGCATCACATCACCTGCTCTCAGTTGACTCATACTGCATGGCTTTCTGCCTAAGTATAGTCAGAGGAATCTATATAGGTCAATGGAGCGGATATGTGGGGGACTGGGACAAGCATCAGAGCAGAGTTGAGAATCATGCTAGGAAAAAAAAGCATTGCTAACTATCTCAAAAGGTAGAGAGAGATGCAAATATATTCTTCCTAAAAATGAGACACACCAACATGAAGGATGCCCAAATTTAAAGGACAAGCATTAACTGCCTGAACTCTGAAAAACTTAAAGAGTTTGCAACAAAGAGCTCAATAGTTCCGAAGCTGGATCCAGGAGGGGTTAAAGCGGAGAGAACAGAGGTTTTGTCCTGGCCACTGAATGGAAGGCTCAGAGAGGTTTCTTGCATCTAGCTTACTATACAGAGTAGAATAGTATAATAATCAAAATAAAGGAATATCGTGAGTGAAAATGGGGCAGGTAAAATAATGAGACAGTCACACTGCTTTCGGTATAATCTTGGCCCACATTTTAAACAGATCTGTAAAGGATGGGGGTAGTGCAGGCTGCTAATCTCTACAGATGAGAAACCTGCAATATCTTTAGGCATGACATCCAAGCACTGCTGGGTGTATCTGAGTCATCACCCCCCTAGATCTATACTGCCATGATGTAAGAAGGCTGTCATATCACCTGTCTCAGCCGCAGAAGCAATCCTCAGTGCTTAAGTAGATGAGGTGAATCAGCCGCAGAAGCAATCCTCGTCTCTACACTGGGCCACAGAGCCCTCGACATGAAGCCTCCAGAATTGGCGGTCACCTTGAAATGTTCCCAAGGATGTTCATCACACCGAACCACCACCGAAAGTGGCCCACATCTACCAGCCACAGGGAGCTGTACGTTTCCTGTCTGAGAGGTGGAGTTGCTTCTGAATTAGACCCTTGGATCAGGGTTTTTGAACAGCCACTTGCAAAGCACCCTCATGGATTGGTCAGCAGGCTAGTGGCATAGCAATAAAGCAGGTTCTTATAGGGAATGACTTTTATAATTTAATCAAGGAAAAAACAAGTGTTTGATTGCTGTCAGTAGGCTATGAATTTGGATTATCATCCCCAAGCACATCTTGAATATGGAATGGAACAGAGGACACTCCCTACTGGAAGCACCACAATGTACTTAGTACGCCTGTTCAAACGCGCATATGACTTTATGCCCTCTGCTGTATGCCTCTGTTCCTCATCCAGCAAGTGTTACTGTGTGCAAAACTGTTTATATGTATAAGAATGAATACATTTGGAGACTGAATTCCTATATACCCTAACTTAGAAGTCCCACTGAACTTCATGGAACCTACTTTTGAGTAGACATGTCAGTAAGACTGTGCAGTCAGTCTCCTAAACTGTTCTAGAAACTGACTGGATCCATCTGTCTCCCTGAGTGGACCATGTCATTCATCTGACATCCTAACACAGGAATTGAGGGCTTCTCTTCATGAAGTATTTAACCCAGATTTCTTTTATCATCTTCATGGGCATACCTGCATAGCCCTTAAATGTGTTAACCCTCCCCAGAGGTTTTCTCTTCCTTTTTGTATGTTCTATTGTGGAAGCAAAAGGTGTTGCTATGGTAAAGCACAATAGCAGAAATATGTGTGCTTGTTTTAGCTAGATTTAGTATTTTAGCAGAATAATAGGTCATTATCCTTATTCTGAAGGAGGAGGAGGAGGCGGCAGTCAGGGAACGCTTGGAAAGTATAGGAGGGGCTCTCAGGTATGATGGACACCCTGTAAAGCCCTTGAGAACAACACTGAGCAAAGAAACACAAGTGCACAATAAAAGCTTGAGTAGAGAAACCCCAAAATGCAAGAAGCAGATCTTTCACCAGATAAAGGTCAACCCATATCAGAGTTCATCCCTTCACATTGTGACTGACTATACCCCGGGCACTTCAGAATAGTAGCACTAATGTATGTTCTGTAGAAGTGTTCACACCAAAACCAGACTAAATTGTGGTATTTATGGATTTTAACAAGCTCATTAGAATGTGGCTCTTTTAGGGTGCAATCCTATGGAGATTTAGACAGAAAAAAGACATCATGCCCCAGCCAGTGTGGCTGTTTAAAACATGCATAGGACTGAGCTCTTTAAATGGTTCGGCATCAAGTGTTCCATCCTTGAAATACTGAAAGCTGCATTTCTGTCAGAAGACCAGTGGCCACTAACAAGGAATCTAATAAGTGCTTTCATAAAACTACATATTCCAGGGGTCCTTGAAAGAACCCCACAACAATTACACTAAAACAAGTTTAGTTTATAGTGCGGATGAGCCTTAAAAGTGTTAAAAGATAATAAAAGAGAAAAGATGTCTCACTGAAGCAACATATGAGATAATATTGAACATGAAGATAATGGTATTCTAGTAATAAGTAGTACCCAGAGATTTGGTGGTATTAACTTTTTTCCTATTAAAAATATTTTGCTAAATAATAACAAACAATGTTCACCAGGGAGTGTGTCAGCCTTTTTTTAATTAGGTTTTTATCCACCAGGAGAGCTTTGATTCATGCCTTTTTTCTATTGTATTATGCTTTCTGACTAAAGTGAAAATCTAATTTACTTATTTCTTGTAACTCATAAATCTTAGAGATGCTAGGGGAGCAGTATTTCTTTAAATTTGAGGCTCAATAAAAATTCTGCAAGAAACCTGATATTTTTTAGACATCTCATTAGATATCTTACATCTGTTTCCTTAGTTATAGTTAAAATCCTAGTGAACAGATTATGTATTTCACAAGTCCTATGTCTTCCTCTGAAATTGGGTGGAACTCTGACTAACAATTTAGGGTATGGTGAGATGGTCCAAAATGATGTAGGAATTTCTGTGCGCTTAGGACATTCCTGGATAATTAAGCATGTTCATTTCTATGTTAAAAAAAGAAAAAAAATAGCCTGACAAGTACCTGTGTGTTTTCTGGACCTAAAGGCTCATAATATCCTGATGAGAAAGATTAGCAAATGTTGGTTGTGAAGTTAAGTCTCCCCCTTCATGAATCATGGTATAAGGTGAGGTTTCAGGAGGAAGGAAAAGATATGTAAATATGAGTTCGTGTTTGTGTGCCCATTTTTCACTTCCCAGTCCTTTATCTCACCCAGTATATAGTAATAAATATTTGTGTTAGGCTGAGTGTTTTACCCAAGACTTTTAGCACTTTCTAGAAAGACCAGGAGAAAGGTCCTTTTTCTTTGTTCTCCCCACCACCACATACATGGAAGCTCCAAACAGGCTGTTTGAAGCCCATAACAGTGGCATGAATACAAAAAAAAAAGAACGAGAGGTGTTTTTATACTTTCATTACCTTATCATCAAAAACCAAAGAATGTTTTCAATAACATACCTTCTAATAACTTCCCAGAAAGCCTCAGCTATTCAGTATTAAAATGAAACAAAGAAATAAATATGCAAATGTGATTGATTGATTGATTGATTGAGAGGGTCAGTTTCTTTATACATTTATGTATTCATTTCTCTGCCACCTCGTATCCAAAACCCTTTTTGGGTTCAAAAAGTTACAAGCCACAAATGCAATGTTATAAAAACATAACGCAAATGGATTGCCTGGCTGTAGATCCTGAGCAATACAGATCTCTTTGCTTTTTAGGTTTAAAAAAATAAAAACAGCCAAACTGAAAAGCAAAGATATTTCTGTGTGTGTTTCATTGCTACTGGTAAAAATGAAGAAGCAGCAGAGGCAACAACATCTCATTTTGAGAGTCTTTAATAGTTGAAATTAGCCCGGGATAATTTAAGACGCTGGATAGGTGACAGGAATGGATTAATGAGCTAAATTGTGCTAGCGTTTTCTTTTCCTTTCAGGTTTTAACTGTGAATTCAGGCCCTGCGAGGGTGGGAACCCCTGTGAGAATGGAGCAGTATGTCTGAAAGAGGTGGATTTTGAGACCTTTCCCCTTGGATTCCAGTGCCAGTGTGCAAAGGGCTTTGCAGGCCCACGCTGTGAGATCAACATCAATGAGTGCAGCTCCAACCCTTGCCTCCATGGATATTGCTATGACGGTGAGTTCAGACTTTGTTACTCCTTTTCATGTAAAGTACTCTGGCAGCCGAATTTGAGTCTCTTCAGACAGATCAGCAGAGATACACTTACCAGTGTGCGTGACCTGGCTACAGCTTTGTGTCCTATTCCTGAAGGGAGGAGAGTTTGCCAGAATGTCTCATTTTCTGGCACAGAGGTTTATGTTTCCGGAGGTCACAATTGTAGCTAATGAGAAATTCTAATGAGTTGTCTCTTTCAATGCTTCAATTAGCCCAAATGCCTTTTGTGCGATATATTTGATGGTGAGTAATTTTCAGGTGCTAAAAAGATGCTCCTCCGAGCAATGCAGCACTGCTTGCAATGAGGTTAACAAATATGTATGATGGTGGCACTGAAATGAGATCATGCCAGTGAAAGACGGATGTATGTTCAGTGTCACTGGCTGAGAAGAAAACATCCCATTAGGACTAACTTTTTGCTCACTTCCATCAGACCTCACATTTTTGAGAAAGCACAGAATGGTGAGATAGATCCACTACCGTGAAATGTCCATTGTCAGACTATGCAAAAGAAAGCCAAATATGCAGGCTGAAGCCATAAATTTCACTTTGGTAACTAGTGGGTAATAAAAACAGATATTTTTGTTGATTCACTAGTATATCTTCACTGGGCAAATCCACACTCCATTTACACCCAACCAGTAAGATATTATGACAATGTGAACTGTATTCAGTTGTTTGCCACACGTGTTGTCAGAACATCTAAAGGGATGGCATGAACACTGGTTGCTACAGCTCTGATTGTCCCTGATCCCGTCAGATGCATGTACAGATCTTTGTACTTTGGATGGGGAAAAAACTGAAGAGGGATTCTTTGTCCTTGCAGCTGGACATGTTTAGAATCTCTGTCTGATCAGCTGCTGTTCACATGGAATGATCTAAACATTTTCAGCCAATTTCCCTGCACCAATTTCTGCTCAGTCCTTCATTTCTTCACACTATTTCAACTCGAACTGGTCAGCATAATAACTTTGCAACTGAGAACTGGTGTCTGGTTTTGCCTTTTTCTTCTCCTCCAAATCCCTATTCCCTTTGGCATTTTAGATTATAACCTTGAAGGTGGGGAAGGCTTATTACTGCACTTTGTGAGCTGTTCTGCCCCCCCCCCCCCCCCCGCAGCTGAAGGCTTGGGTGAAATGTTCTGAATAAGCAGTGCTTTTTTTGTCATAGAACACACTGGAACAGAGTTCCGGCACCTTTTTTCAACAGATTTTCCAAGTTTTAAAAGTAACTTTTGAAAATTTGATGTTTGGTCCACGTGGATTTGAATCGCCCTGTCGAGCGTAGCAGGTCGGCGACAAAATCATTACAACGGTGCCTGCGGGCTGCTTGTGTGTCGAGTCCGATGCATGCGTGCTTCATCCGCGCTGGTTGTGATGGCGCTGCTCGGCTTGTGGCGCTGCTCAGCTTGTGATTGGTTGTGTGGTCGCGCGCTGAGTGCTTACTGCGGTAGGTGACCGTTGTGTTCCGTTACACAACTGACGTGTGTGGGTGTGTGTACAGTGATTGACTACGTGTGTAAGGTAAATAATTTCATGAGTTCCGGCGCCTTTTTCTTACACAAAAAGCACTGTGAATAAGTAAATGCACATCTGGCCGAGGGATAGCATGGGACCCAGAAGAAAAGGCTTCATTAGAAGCCAGCAGGGGAGCCCCACTGTCTGTACACATGCACAGTCCTCCCATGTATATGCATGATTTAATACATGATCCTTCCTCTGCCCTCTAGATAACTGAGCAAGTGGCCCTGTGTTTTGTATTTTCTTATGGTGACATCTTCACACATGTGTGCAGTGTAATGGAGTGATCTTGAGCCAATTTAAAGGGAAGCTGGCTTATTCCAGAGCACAGGGCTGAGTGGATAGTTAATCCATCATGACTGATTTGGGACCCAGACACAGACTCATGCATTTTGTTTAGCTATACAAAACACACACACACAAATGATTGAATGCATATCCCTGGAATCAGGTTCCGATCTATTGGAATAAATAACTATTGAAGTGTGCAACTTAAAAGGGAGAAAGGAAAGTACTCTGTTTCAGCTCCAGCTTAAAATGGTGAATTAAGAAAAATCCAAGTGTCTTCTAGTAGTTGGGAGGGAAAAAATAGCATTGGAACAAAGGGCTCCAAGCATTTAATGAGAGTAATAGCAGTTACATGTGCAGAGACTGAGTGACAGCATAGATTACATGGTAAATCTTGGAGATAATGAAGAACCCAGGGACCTGTGTGAGGCTATAATAAATCTACGCCTGTAAGAACTGCAATCATTGCTGTCACTGGGTCCCTTGTATAGATGTAACTCTCTAAAGATACTCCTCTCTTTACATCGCTAATGATGAAAAAGAGGAAGGGCTGATTGTTCGCTCACGGGGCTTGAAATGAAACATGGAAGCACATGAGAAGAGCTGATCAAGGCTGTCAAATGTCAGTTGCTGAGCAGTTTCTTTTTATAAAGTAGCACAGTGTGAAAATGGCACCTCCAGAAAACAAATGCCTCTCTCTCTCTGGCTATTGCCATTTTAAAACATAACAGATGCAAAATATTCAGGGTGCACGTCTCTTTTGCCTTGCAGGGGACAGGCACCTTGGGGAGACTTTCTATCAGCAAAAAGAGAGAAGAATCTCATTCTTCCCATGTTGGTGCAGAACCCACTCTCCTTTTTAAATGGAAGAATGAAAATCAAAGAAAAATCTGGGGTTGCAGAGAAATTCCTCAATAAGCACTGCATGCTGTAAGACAGGAATAGCAGACTTCAACTTGCTTTTTAAATTTAAGGATCATGACCCAGACTTACGTGCAAAAGTCATAGGCTGGCTTCCCATGTCACGGCAAGCAACCCTATCTGCACAGTGCACATGTTTTGGTTAGACCTCCCACTTCTGGCATGTATCCCATCAGCCACCATGCCTGAAATTTAACCCCACACTGGAGGGCTGCTCTTGCAGCTGCCATTCCATCCCAGGGACTCTGTCATAGATACCTACTAGGATCTTGGAAACCATGATGCTGGGTTCAGAAAACTGGAGAGAGCATGGTGAAGAATGGAAACCATACAATGGACTTCTGTTTCTTATCATAGTTTCTAAAAACCAAATGTACCATGCTGAAACAATGACATGTTCAGACAGCACAACAGACCATCTGTAGAAGAAACCATTATGACTTGTGTTGTGCAAACCCACCCATATATTTAGAATGAAATAAGAGGATGCCTCTGAGCCTAGAAATTTCTTCCTTGTGCCTGAACTTCACCAGAACTGACCTGACCTCACTGTCCTTTCACTCAGAGGTCATTCCTGTTTTTTTTATTATTATTTTTATTATTTTTTTTTATTTTATTACTATTTATTATGTACTATTGTATTTCAATGTATTTTATCATGTTGTAAGCCGCCCCGAGGTTTCGGCAAGGGGCGGCATACAACATGATAAAATACATTGAAATACAATAGTACATAATAAATTACCATTAAATACAAAAATACAAAAAATACATTGATTTACAAATATAAAATTAAAATTATCAGTATAAAATAAAAATATAGGAGGAGAAAGAGAAGGAAGAAGAAGTTGCCCTGGCCAGATCATATCTTTCTTCCATTCAGCACCCTACATGGGATAGACAAAGTTTTTTTGTTGCTTCTCTTAAGTGGAAATTAGAAATCATTGGCAGTCTACTATAAATCTCTCAGGAATATACTGGTACATCAAATAAGTTTGCTTCTCACCCCTGCAGAAAAGCAATTTATTTCTTACTGTGCAAATCTATACATTGCTTACAGGTGGGATTGCCAATATTTTTGGGATCCTGGGCACATTTAGTATTTATTTTGCATTTCTTCCTTCTTTTATATCCCCAGTGCTTCTTCTTGCTCTTTTGTTCTTTCAGTCACTGATCCATCTTCTCCCTCCCCATCCAAACAAATCTAGCTATTTTTTCAATTAATTTGTGTCAAGAAAAAGCTAAAAATTGACTATGACAAGATAAAAGTACCCCTCCCAAAAGGACCCATTGTCCCAAGTGGTCCCTGGTGGGGGGAGAACTTCACACCCACCTCGATCTATTTTTTTCAGTGGGGGCACTTTCCCATCTCTATTAAAGCCGATGGACCAGTTGATTTATGGCTATGATAAGAAGGACAAAAACAGTGCGATGGGGGGAGTAGAACATCACCTCTCTTGCAATAGACCCTGTTGCCTCAGGGGATTCTCATCCCCCCTCATTCACTTGTAGTGGGAAAATAGGTTGGATGATGCCTCAGTCTGGTCTTGTTTTATAAGGCCTTGGTTTATATAGCAAGTGTGATGCACTTGTCTATACAATTGACTACGGACCCTTGTTCATCCATGCATTTACTTCCATATGATACAGTAACCTCTGGATAACTTTTCCAAATTCAGTTGCATGAAGATTGCTCAGAAAACATATTTGAACTGTATATTAGGGATGCAATCTTTGTTTTATTTTTATTTATTTATTAAAACATTCTTATGCAGTACACATTCATCTGGTCCACACCTTCTGGACTGAGATACAGATCAGAATATTGTTATGAAGTAGCTTTCCCACTTCTTGAATACATGGAATAAATCTAGAGAATAACAATGTTGTGATTAGTATATTGAACAGGAAGGTGCAAATCAGATCATTTTGTATCAGAATTCATGAAGATCAAAATCCTCAAACTTCTCTAAGTGGAGTTCAATTGCTTTTATGTATACTGGACTCTCTGTCCAAGGGAGGGGGGAGATACATCACCTCTCTCTCAACTGAATCAGGTCAAATGTAAGTGGTTACTTGATTAGCATGGATTACCTCAGAGGATCTTGTCCTCTCCATTCAAGCTGTACCTCCTTTTCATTTTAATGATGCTCGGGCAAGACAACTTCCTATTAGATTGTGCTGTTTTTACCATTTGCATTTTAGAGAAAAGGGTGATATTTACATTTCTGGAGAAGAATATCATAAGATGATGGTGATGGAGATGGTGATTTTAATGTTATTGAAATGTTTGTTTGTTTTTTTGTGCCACCTACAATTGAACCATGTACCAATGTGATTAACACTCTTTTTTAAAAATAATTGCAGTTGTTGATGGCTTCTACTGTCTGTGCAACCCTGGATACGCTGGACTAAAATGTGATCAGGCCATTGATGACTGCATCCTTAATGCATGCAAACACAATTCTACTTGTGTGGATCTCCACCTGGTTAGTACATAATATGTATCAATATTCATATATTTGTGTATGTGGCAGTGATGGCCATCATACTATTTTTGTACAACTATCCAACAAAAACAGTACGCCTCCCCAGACTGTGGGTGAAACACTTTATTGTGTTCCTATAATTGTGCCAGTCCTGACTGATCTAGAAGGAATTCAGTTTGGAATATAGCATATTGTGGTAATCTACAAATAGCTTTCAAAAACAAAGAAGACTCATCAGTATTGTGGAAATTGTGAGAGGAAAGGTATTCCATTGAATCCAGTTGTCAATTGACCAAAAGTGTACTGAAAGGAAAATAGTATGTTAGCTTTTGATAGAAACTGGAAGAAATAGACTCTGTTTTAAATCAATGTGGGACAATGAAAAGAGAGTTGACCTTGTCTTTTAGAGTCCTAACTCCTAGAATTATAGCTTGCTGTTAGTCCCATTAATTCATTAGGCACCAGATTTTATACTACAGCAATCCATGGGGTACCAGAAACAACCGGTCCCAAACAAGTCAATTCCAGCAAATTGCTCAACTACAGCTCTTTAGAAGTGCTTTTGGGGTGGTGGTTGATTCATTGTTCCTCAGCATCATTATCAGTCTCAGCTGTGCTATTTATTTCTGGGAATCATGCACCCTTTAATCTGCTTCATTCTTATTCATTCCGTATTGTTAGTTGAAGGTTGTACAACCTAAAATATTGTTAGCTGCCTTGAGCAACAGAATTGGTACAAAGACAGAATATACATCCTTCTAATAAGAAAGTGCATAAATATCAACATACAATCCCATGTTGATTTCCACTACTGATGCATTAATAAGACCATCTTATCAAGAGATGTGAAACGAATAGGATGAAGGCACACAGGTACAAGTAAGTGAGGGTAGGTGGCATTACATGTCACAACTGGCATTTGCCGCACTCCTAGACATGAGTGAGAGGGCACCTAGGAGTAGTTATAATCGATGACAAACCACTTCCTCGAATGCCAGAACTGGTGTGCTTTGCATACCAGTGAAGGAGAACACCTAGGGGCCAGATGACCTTCAACTCTGATCCCTTGTACTTATTTATTTATTAGATTTCTATTCCACTTTTTCTCAGAGTGAACTCAAAGCCACTTACATCTTCCACCTTCTCCTGCTCTCAATCTTATCTCCACAACAACAACCCTACACAGTAGGCTGAGCTAAGAGGCTATGACTGGCCCCAAGTCACCCAGTTGGCTCCCTGGCTAAGCAGTCTTAGCCATGTAGAAGCCCATTGAAATTGGAGGTTTAAATGTGTCAGATTATTCCTAGATGTTTAGCATGGCAGCTGAAAATGCAAACCTCCCACAAAGTATAAGGGGTAGTCAATATTTTACAGTGCACAGCAGAGTGTCACTAAATAAGACTTCAGATTGCACTTATGACCCCACTGCACAAGAAAGGGTGACTTGACTACCACTGCTTTAATGCAACACAAAAAAATACATGTCTGTTTTATCTTTCTGCTCTCTTGGGAACAACATCCCTTTGCGAATTCACCAGAAAAGAAACATTGAACAAGTACTCACATGAATGGTGCTTGTCTATGTTCTGGGAGGCACTGTGCTCACAATCTCTGCTTTCTTCTACAACTAAATCCTGTCATAAAAAGCCTAATTCACTCCCATTTACAGCATCATATTTTAGATTTGTTTTCTTCATATGTCCAGAGAGGCTCTTTGTTGTTGTTTTGTTGTTATCACTCAAGTCTATCCATTCACCTTCTACAGTAATTTGTCATTTTTCTCTGTCAAAAACATATACCATTTTGTTTTAAATGGACTGTGACATAGTTAGCAAATCAATAAAATCCCCACTGGGTCAGAAAGCCAGGCCAGAACATTCTCCCCTAGGAGAATCCATTCACTATAGAAATGAAAACACACACATACATACTGAAAGTGTTGGGTTTCATTGGGAATATGTTGTTTATGAGTCTTCAGGTCAGCTTTGGATCAACTAGTGCTGCTTTTTACAGAATACATAAACTGTGTATCTCTTGTACTTTAACATCTTACCATGTGACTTAAGCAACTTTTAAAGAAAGATGATTGATCAAGCAATATTTATTTTCACTTCTTTTGTTATTATCTTTTAGCTATCTGGTTTATCCAGAGGTAAAACATAATTCTCTTACTACTTGAAAAACAGATACAAATTGGCCATGTTAGCTATGCCTCTGGACCAGAAAAACGGAATTGCCCACCTCCAATTCATTCAGCATGGTAGCACATGCCTCTCTTTGACTTGCAGTGATGAAATAAGTCTAATGGACTTTTGGTGTCCAAATGTATATTATCAGCATAGTTATGATAGAAGCTCTATTTCAGTAGCAAGTAAGTCTTGGCATTTGGCTAGCGTGTAGTGGATGAGACCATTATTCTTGGAGGACACTTCTAATGTGTTATATATAGGGTGCAAAGATTCCTATAGGAAGCCTGGGAAGAATTTTCTAGAAAATAAGTGTCACATCACAGTAGCCTATTCTTCCAGGCTACAGCATGTTGGAATCCATTTTGGCCCAACAGGTCAAACGTACTGATTATCAAAATTCTGTAATACATCTGCCATGCAAAGTTGTGCTTGCGGAGTCTGCTATGGTTCCATGAAAAGTCTGTGTTGATTTCTCAAGATCTTTTTCTGTGCCAAAATGTAGAAAAAGGGTTGCCCCAATTTGTTTCAGTCTTCTCTCTGGATCCTCTGGAAGGAATCTTTAACTGAACTCCTGTGAGAATGCTGTATGACCATGTGGTGGTAAAGTAGAAAATGTACTACACATCTGTATCTGTAGAGTATCTATATATTCCATAGTGATAGGAGCAGGTCATTTGTCCTTTGATTGCCCCCTTCCCAGGGAGGCCTTCATAGTGGTATCTGTCCTTCCCTGAAATGGGCACATAATGTGGAACTGAACCAGCTGCAAAATTTTCATTACAGGCTATAAAGTTCCATAAGCAAACTGTGCAACATGTGCTTTTAAAAAACAGTCATCTTCTTATTTACCTTTTTAACAATGAATAAGATTTTTAGCAGTAGTTCTTATATTTTAGAATATAAGACTATATTGTATCCACCCCATTGTATGGATTCAAATATTTATTTTGAAATATAAAGTTCTGTGGACCGTTAATAAATGCAGTACTATTCAGTTCGTGGTTTTTAAGGGGATGGGGACTGGGGATGATCAACTTTCAAGACTTATCATCTCTCATATGTCTGTATGACAAATGATGAAGCAGGATAGTATACTGGCAGCTTTCGAGACACATTCTGCCGAAGAGGAGGGAGTGCCACTCCTTTGGAGCTCATGCCACTTCTTTTGAGCACAAAGGACCTGAGCTTTTCTACATGAGGTGCTTAATCAGCTGCATGTACTTTGGTTTCATTGCAGGACTGAATCCAAGTACTCTACAAAGAGCCTTTCTTTTCCTGCATTTCTGCTACTTAGCCTCTAAGTAGCACCGAGGTGCAATGCAATGCAATGCAATTGCACAAGTGAAAAAGTGGCCTCTTTCTGCATGATAATGAAATGCAGCATTTTCTTTGGTCTTTCAAAAAAACCCCTCACTTAACGTGCTCTTCAGATACAGAAGCAAACCTGGAGGATCATGATGTTGTGTAAAGAACTCATAAACAACTGTGGGGAGGGAATCATTTTCACACAATAAATGCTGTGGGTAGAATACCTTTCCTCTGTGAAAATTATCACAGGTAATTCTGAATGTTTATCCCTTGCCCACAGAAATATTAAAGTTTATCAACAAGAAAAGAAGAAGAAAACACAGCTGTGGGTTTCTAACAGCTCAGTCCTATGTGGGTTTACTCAGAGATAAGGTAGATTGTATTCTGTGAGGCTCATTTTCTGAGTTTGCATATTGTAGCCTAACTATTATACATCAAGAGCATCCCTAGCCATTGCCTTTGCTCTCTGCTGGACAGTAAAGGCTCATTGCGACGCCAGAGGGAGGAGATGGATGCCACTGAGATCAGTGCTGCAGAGGTTCACCTACATTTCCTACGAATGGACATAAAAGTGGGCTGATGTCATTTTTGCAACAGTAAGAACCATTCGTCTAGCACCTTTAAAAAATTTATGGCACCTTGCATGTATGTGAAGTGCATAGTGTTCACTTGTACTGTCAACATGACGGATTAAGGCAATGCCGTAACTGAAGTATGAAGGCAGATTAAAGGACTATGGGACTCTCATCTGGAAAACAGAGGAGTGGTCGCCAAACCAAGCCACTGTATTACCATGTGATGCAAAGCTGCATGGGACAGACTGACTTCCGTGTGTTCATTTGCTCCCTCACTGAAAAACTAATCTTAAACAGGCTTATTTAACCCAGCCAAAATGTGATACAGCCAAAGGCTGAGTCAGAAGGGAAACTGACTTTGGGTGTGGGTGGGGGATTTTCAGCACTGAAAAGTGTTCTTCCCCTTCGATATTGTTGGCAATTTTGAAATGCTTTGCTGGTTAAAATGCATTACCCTCACCCTGAGCACACTTCTGCCCCTCTACATCATGTAGGAATGTGGGAAACCTGACTAAACGACATTGCTCAGCACTGCAGATAGTCTAGCACTATTCCTGTGAATTACTTAGGAAGCCTGGGCATCATTCCAAATGAGTGCCTTTACTGATATCATCATATAGTCAAAGCTTTTTGGTTTTGTAGTGTTGTAGCGACACAGCATCCACTATCTGATTCCTGATTGGCAGGAATTATTCTGGAATGGAGGAGAAAGCCTTTCTCATGGGGAAAGGGTGCCCAGGCAGAATCGTGGCAGGGAAGGGAAACATATGGCAGAGATCAAGGCAAATATGCTGAAGGTATTTTTCCCCACTGAGTTTTTATTCAACTTCCTATTTTTTCCCCACTGATAAATTATTTTGCTTCCCTGACATTCCAAGGAATACTTCCATGGAAGATGATAAGGTGCAGGCCTGAATTATATAAACATCATGGAGTGGGAGTAAGGAAACACAGTACAGCCACTCTATATGACCATCAGTCAGCCCACTCACGTACATAAATTAAAGTTTGCGGTTACACTGGAATGAGTGGCACTGTAATTAATAAATTCAATAGCTATATACTGCCCCATAAACACTGTAATCTGGATGAGGTGCAGTATATTAAAAAGGAAGTACAAACTTCACAACAGAATAAAAACAGTGTGGACAACACTGGCTGCACAGAGCCAATACAAATAGCAGCTCCATGCTCTTCTTGGGAACTGCAGTCCAACATATGGCAGGAAAATATAGCATTAACAGTGCGTGCCCAACCTTCTAATATGCTGCAGTGTTAAATGGAACATGAATGTACTTGAGCTTTAGGTTGTACTCCTGGCATTTTTAATGCCTTGAATTCACTCAAGGAGGAAGGGGCAGAAGAAAGAGAGAAGGGGAGAGAAAGAGAGAAAGAGAATAGTTTGTCTTTGGACAACAGTGCAGTGACACACATTTTAATATTGTACCAATATCTGGGCACCAAGGATCCATGCTAGGAATTTTGAAATTCCGTTCAGGTGACAAGGCTGAAAAATATCCTATGGATATAAAGAAAGTATGTTGGCAAAGTATCATAATGTTAGATGCAACAACGGAGAAGTGTGTCTGGTTTCACTACTGATAGCCCTCCCACCCCCTTTAAAGAAAAACAAGGCTCTCTTGAATTGAGCAAGATTAGCCCCCAAGTATTGGCTGCACTCTCTTTCACAGGCCAAGGCCAAGGCAAATGCTTAGTTGATTTGTTTCCTCTAGTGGGCACAAGAACGAATCTGGCAGCATTCTTCCCTTACCTCTCTGGTGCAATGGAAAGTCAAAGATCCCTTTGTCTTGCGTTGCATGGGCAAAAGTGACTGAAGTGCCGTGGGACCAGATTGCATCCGCAGGATGCCAGTTGCCCGTCTCTAGTCTTCATCACATATGGAACAAGCAAATGAGCTATGATACATCCTTATTGCTCAGTTTTAAGACATTGCTTTCTCATTGTAGTTGGGTCCCTTTTTCATTCTTATACATAAATCATCAAATGTGCAAACATCAGCTGGCTAGCTCTTGTCTCTTTCCCCATATTGTTTCACCTGACACACACACATGTGTGCACGCACACACACACACACACAGAGCCACGCTGACATGCACTATATTTTAAAAAGTGCATTCCCTTTTAGCCATGTGACTCCCAGATACTTCTGACAAATTGCACAGCTGTTTGAAATTTATCTCATGTAGTTCATTTTTAGCAAAAGCTGTTTTTGAAGACTTGGTGCTGGTGAGTTGTTGAATAGTAATGCCTCAAGGTGCCTTTATCTTACTCAGTACTCTGGATTTATTTCACCCGTAGAAATGGAAGCAAAAGGATCCAAAGGCTCTTAAGACTAACATTGGAACCCATTTTCTGTGACATCCAAAATAGTGTTTTTCTGATTTATTAGTTAGAGTGATGATATTTTATTCTATAGCAAACTGTGCGATAAATGGAAAAAGAAATTACATAAAATGCACATAGAAATCTAACAGATGACAGAATACCAGAGAAAATAACAGAAAAATCAAATGGGAGCTTTGAAACTTTGCCCTGAACTCAAACTGCGGTATCCCACACATCAGATTGTCATAAACAATGGAGGGGGAAATTCTGTTCTTTTGCTGCTGTATTTCTAGTTATAGTCTATCTGGAAAAAGAGTTGTACCCTTTCTCTAAATATGTGGCATTTGCTGGCTTAATGTGTGACCCAAGTAAAAAGTCATAGGCTATGGACCAGCCAGATAAATATGACATTACTGAGTATGAGGAAGGGGAAATATTTGATTGTATCCTTTAGAAGTCAGTACATTTTGTCTCAATTACTTCACAATCACAATGCAATTTATATATAAAGTTCCATAAGTTTATTTGTATTAAGTGATAGTCATGCCCCAAATTGCAGAGATTAGGGGAGGATTTTTGGAGGATTGTGATGAAGCAGCTCAATGGTGACCCTGACAGCTTCTGGTAACTTTGCAGCCTGCCAAACCCTCTGAATAGGTTTAGTTCACCCAATCATATATTTTTGTCCTGAAAGTACAACCCAAAGCTTAATCTGTTTTAAAAATAGTCTTTTTCAAAACCGGCTGATGTTATTGGCTGATGTTTCAAGAGGGAAATTGGTTAGAAAGGTGGGTCCAGATACCAAATAATATTCTAATTTGCTGGCTAAACCACTGACATGAGAAATGAAGGATATTACAGTACTGGGCAAAATAGTACTTAGATATCCATATCAGTGGGCCCTCTTGTATGCCATTCTGTGTGTCATCTAGCCAGAAGCCAAAATGCTTCTGACAGCCAATGTGAAATTATTTTTCCTTGGGGATCCCTTTTATGAAGTGATCCACCAGACAGAATTGACTTCCTCCTTTCTAACTCATAGCAGGGATGTGAAAAACGATGTTTGGACATTGATGTGCCAAAAAAGTGACGGTGATTTTCATAGCAAATCTTGGTGAGAAAGGTGCTGCGGAGAACATTCTGCAACGGAAGTGATTCCGCAGTGATTAGCAGTGATGCTGGAGGGGCGGCAGTGTTGCCAGATTCCGGAGGACTGCACTGCAGGACTCCAGAAACCTTTCCCTCTCCTGGATGGAGGATCTATCCATTGACAACATACCTTAGCCAGATTTGTTTTCCACAGGGGAAGGGGGGCATTGTTTCCCACGTTTTAAAGTAACGGTGACATTGGCATTTTAAATGAGGTTGAACACTCACAGAGTGTTCGAGCTGGCAGTGCTCCTAAAGCTTTTCTTTTCTGAAATGTGTTTGAATCTCAGCTGTTAAGCCTCCGCACAAAGGAAGATTGGAAATCATAATCGCCAGGGAAGGGCTGGGAACAGGAATCAGTTTTTCTGTACCTTTGCCTCTTCTTACCTGGCATAGGCACACCAGTGCCCCCTGAAGAATTAATTTGTGGAGAGGTTCATTTATTCTCCCTTGCTTCTTACCGAAGCAGCAAGCGGACAATGCTGTGTTGTTAAGCAGCCGGCGTTTTGTTGAGCATCCCTCCGTCACTTGGCACCTTTCCTCTGACTCTGTTAAATGGGCCTGTGATTTTTCAGTCGGCACCAAACCAGCTGAGCATATGGAGAAGATTCTAGGCCGTCAGTAGACTATCAGGCAATCTGAACATCCAAACTGATTAATGAGGGAGGGAATTGCAGCCAGCATATTCCATACTGCTGTGTAGCAAGAATGTTGGCCCTCCTGCAGGCTTTGGCCAAGATAACCAAAACGAATGAACTGTTCTAAATTTAATTGCTCCAGTGGTCATGTCTCCACTTACTTACACTTAGGAAATGGGACACTTCAGCAAAAAGGAGTTTCCCTTCCAACTTCTGGATGGATTTATTTCTTTATTTACTTACATTCTTACGCGCCATTCCTTGATTAGGGTGCTGTTGTCAATAAGCACACAGGCTTAGTTTCCACTCTCTGCTGGATTTTGATGTTTGTTTACTGAATTGTCCTGTGATTATTACATCATCATTTATAGTCAGTCAAGACTTGCTTGGGAGTCTGTTATATCAGTGGAATGGGTACGGGATTCAAGTCTTGTCCTGAAGATGCAGAGTGAGTATAAAGACTTGGTTCAAGTCACCTACAGGTACACTCTTTAAATTTATTCAGCCCTTCCCAGTAACAGCTCTATCAGGATATAAACACATATGCAAAAAAGGATCTCACCACACCTTGCAAAGCTCCAGGTGTATTGTACATACCAGCTCTTTCCTGTTTTTGGCTCATGACTTTCATCTGCAAGCTTCTTCCTTGAAGCCTGCAAAATTCCAGATGATGTGTTGATTGCAGCACAAGTGTTTCCTTGTGGAACAACAGCAACATCTGTTACTTCCCGAAAATAGTAGCAAATATCTGCTAAGCCTATTTTGCTTTGCCAAGCATCTCTGCAAAATTCCAGATGTGTCATTTGCAAAAGTGGACCTGGTTCCCCATACTGGAATCTGGTATGGGGTTGGATGTCATTCCACAAATAAGAGACTAACACCATGGTAAAACAAGCAGAGCTGTCCATTCGAAATATAATTGGAAACCTCCTTGCTGCTGTTCATGGCTGGCACTGGGATATGAAGTGGTAGAAGGAGTGATAACTGGACCCAGCTCTTATTTCTAACTAATTTAAGGGATTCACTAGTGAGCTTCGGACACCAATCAGAAACATATGGAAATGGTGACTTTGGAGAGCTGCATGTATAATAGAGGAGGTACATGTAGTGGGAATGATTTGTACAATCCCTACAGCTCAAAGGGTCATGGTTATTTAAATCATGGTGACTATATATCGACCTCCCACATATAGGTGCCAAGGTATAGAGCTAGACTCTCCACAGAATCCTGGCTGAGTTATGACTCCATTTGGAACACGTAAGAGAGGCCAAATGTACAAGCCAGTTATTTATATGGCATCATTTGTTTTGAACTTATTTTTACACAGCAGGGGTTCCAAAGCTTAGGTTTCCAGATGTCACTGGGCTACAACTCTTGACCCTTGGCTCTATTGGCTGGTGATACTTGGAGCTGCAGTACAACAGCACCTGCAGTTCTAAATTTGGAAACCACTTAGGCTACAATTATAATCACAGTTACTAAAGGGTAAGTCACACTGAACGCAGTGGAACTATTTTCAAGTAAACACACATGGGATGTGCTGCTGGGGTATCCCAAAGTCATATTTACTGACCAATTGCTCCATTCTGGAGGTTTGACTTCAAGAACTTATCAAGAGTCAAGTTTGACTGGGCAGAATTTTTAATTAATGACCGTGTTATGGAATAATATTTCTTTTCTGTACGAAATTAAGAATAGCATTTAAAATGAAGTTTAGAGAAAGATTGCACACTGCTTGGCTTTGGCTTTGGGTTTGGGTTTGGCTTAGAGCTGAACTTTTAAGCCACCTTAGTTATTAGCCCTGTTTCAGCAAAAAAAAAAAAAAAAAAAAGGTTACAATGTGGTTAACGTCTCACTTCATTTATCACATCTGCAGAAGACTTTAAAGTCAAGTCAACTGTATAGTAGCAGTATTTTTAAAATTTTAATATCTGTTTATTGTGATTGGAATATTTGTATGCTGCTTGTAATCCTTGAATGGATTTGTAATTTGAAAAGGGACATAACCAATTAATAGCCAATCCACATATCTCCCAAGAGGGATTTAATACCAATAGCTGCTGTTATTGAAGAGGGGTCCTGTTCTCAGCCAAAGTAACTCCTGGTCTTAAAGGGACCTGATTGTTGAGTTCCCATTCCTCTCTCAGTAAGGGAGGCAGTCGACTGGTTTGCTTCTAAAATGGACACTTCAGAGAATACCAAGGCCTGTGGGAGATCATGCGCAATAGTCAAAGAATGGGAGACTCATCAGTCCAGATATGCCCATTCTGCACAGCCTGTTGGAGATTATGCATAATAGCCAAAGAAACAACATAGCTCCTTCTTCATGGATAGTTAGGTGCACATTCTCCATGAAGCTGAAGAATGTGCACAGTGGCATTATGCACAGACCATTTTTTTCTTTTTCTTTTTCTTCTTTTCTTTTTATTGTTCCCAAGGAGATTTCCTGATTGGGAAAGGAAATCAGTCCTCACTAAAAAGTGAGATGTTTATCAAGCAAAAGAGCTTTCTTGAGTAACAAATTTATTTAACGGCAAAACATATGTCCATACTTAAAAACAAGTTAAATTAGTCCATATTGTATTAACTGAAACACCTGCAGGATTGGCATGAAAGGCACACTGACAATGTAATGCTCATAAGAGATGAAAATAACTTTCTCCTAGAACTGCCAGATGTCTTACATTTAAAATGAATTCTTCATTTTAGAACAAGCACCTCTGCAGCATATAATAAACACCTCTTATTTCAAGGTTTCACAGACCATTTCCCTCTCCTTGAAAATTTACACATATGACACACTCCACACTATCCCTTATTTTTAAATGTTTTGAGTCCTGTTATGGGCAATATCCAGTTTGCTGCTATTACTAATGCAAATTGCATTCGTGTGAAGGCTGAATCAAATGTTGTCAGCATATTCACTGATTATTCTGTGGAAGTAAATATACCTGACTATTTCCATGATGGGCACCTACCTTGTTTCCTTCGTTTAGAAGTGTATATGGGTGGGCATCAGGGCCAGCAATAATCTGTAGGAGACCAATATATTTAGATTGACCTATGTTTGGCTTAATGAAAGATAGGGGGATTTCTCAGTGAAAGACATCAAATAAAAACTGTTTGAATAAAAGGGAAAGTTGAGACTTTGAGGACAACAAAGAAAAAGGAGGAAGCCAGCAAAATATGAGAGCTAATGTCCTGGCACGGATGGGATTTCTTGAGGATGAAACAGAAAACCATTGGCTGGATTCACATGACACACAAACAGCCTGCACTGTTTCTATAGTGCATGGATTTTTGTCCAGACTCTCTGGCCTGATGCTCATGGGGTTACCCAGGCAGCGTGGCTTCTCTGTTCCCCACTCCATCGTCCCAGCTTTGCCATGTGTCCCGGCAGCCTACACAAGCAACGTCCTTTCCCCATCCTTTCCCAATGGGAAATGGGAATTGGCAATGGGAACTGTGGCTCAGCACACACTTATATGTCTGTTGCTGTGGAGCTGAGGATAGTTGAGATTGAAGGCTAGAATTGGACAGTTCTATAGCCACTCTGCCCAGGAGACTCCATGGTCTTTCCATACCAACAATGGTAGAATGATGATCTTGGGCCCAAGAGTCTAGAGATGCTGGAGTGAAGAATGGAAACCCTAGAACAGACTATTAATTCTCTCCATGGTTTCAGAAAAATAATCCTAACATGCAGGAACTCCAGAACTAGAGCTGTCTGTCTGTCTGTCTGTCTGTCACATTTCTGTACTTCCCCACAGCTAAAGCTCCCTGGGGAGGCCCTGACACTCTGTCTGGGGAGGCCTGTAGCATATAATAAAAGACCCACAAAAGACCCAGATTTCACCCTGGCTTCCTGTGACGTGCTAATCTGCCCATAGAAAGAAATTCTCCTTTTGAAAAACATTTTCAGTAGGCACAACTCAAAAGGAGATTAAAAGAGTACAGTAGCCAAGCAGCATAGAGCAAGCAATCACATCACATCGCATTTCATGTATTACATTTTAATACACCTTTATTTTAACTCAGCTTTGTAAACTTCTCTCTGGGCAGTTTACAAAGGTTAAAAGCTTTAAAAATGCCTTATTGTACATAATATAAAATATGCATGACGACAACACAAACACGGAGAGAGAAACACCCATTAATTTTAACAATCAAGCGGGGAGATACTGGATATGGTTGCTTCTGGCAGGGGTAGCTCAGTGAGCGGAAAGCTATGGTAGCAATAGTCATGAAGTTTTGTCATGCTTCCTTGCTGTGCTTTAACCTTTGTCCACAAGCCTCATGGCATTGCTCTCCTTCTGTAAGTGCTTTCAGGATATTTATTAAATGTTTTAATCCATGTTTTAATCATACATTTACTACGTTTTCTCTATGTGATGCAGGCTTTCTTAGCATCAAGGAAAATGTAGCTCTCAGAAATCAGACACAGACAGGGTAAACATGGTTGGGCCCCTGCCCGGGCCCACAGTCCAGCAGGGGCCCACATGCAAGACTTCCTGGAGTGGCTTCTCCCTCGCACGATGGTTAACCTGCTTGCTCACCTGCCTCTGAATCTGCCCCAGCCAGTGGTGCTGGAGAGAAGGAGGAGCAGTGGTTTCCCCTGCCTGCTGGCTCACTGGAACGCTGCATGTCTAGTAAGCAAGAAAGGGGAGAGACACACTTGAACATAAGTGTGCCTGAAGGTTAGAAACACAGAAACATAGAAACTGAGCGAGTCAGAAGGGGCCTCCCGGGTCATCTAGTCTAATCCTCTGCTCCACTCATGACTTGCCTACCATGTGCATGTCTAGTCTATCCTTGAACACTCTCACCGATGGGGCTTCAACCATCTCCCATGGAAGCCCATTCCATACCCTCGGGGTCCTAACTGTCAGGAAGTACTTTCTGGCGTCCAAATTGAATCGTGGTTCCTTGAACTTGGCTCCATTGGAGCGTGTCCTGCCTTCCTCTGCAGGGGAGAACAGGTCTCTATGCACTTCTATGTGACACCCCTTCATATACCTATATGTCACCAATTTTTCTTATTTTTTTGTTCAGGAACAAAAAATATTGTTGTATTTGGGGTTTTCAGCAGCTTGCATGAGGAAGGAAGAAGGCAAGCCAGCCCAGTGGCAGCCCAGCCCAGCTTTGGGATGGGATAGGATGGAATGAAGGCAGAGAGGTCCTAGCCAAGAGATGAAGAACACGAGTTTTTGGGCAAGTTAGAAAGGCAATAAATGAATACTTATTATGCCTTGTAGGCAACAAGGAGGAGCAAAGAACACAGTGCACCCCCCTCAAAAAAAAACCAGGGTGGGCAAAGTGACAGAATTGTTTAAAAAATTTAAAAGGGAAACACATGTTGGAGATGTGTAATAGAAAATGGCAGAACTGTAAACACTGTCAAAGTGGAACAGAAGCACTAACGGGATCAGCAAAGCTGCACCGCTGTGCTCCCCTCCTCGCCAAATGCTCTATAACAAGCTAGGTTGCACTCCATGCAGGCTTGTCCCCTTCATGGATCACTGCCTTGCTGTGGCGAAGGGGCTTGTGCAGCGCAATGAAGCTATGAGCTATGCCGTGCAGGGGCACCCAAGATGCACAGGTCATATTAGAGACCTAATGAGAAGGAAGGACTCCCTGGAGAAGAGCCTAATGCTGGGAACAATAGATGGCAAAGGAAGAAGTGGACGGCAGAGGATAAGGTGGCTGGATGGAGTCACTGAAGCAATTGGCATGAGCTTGAGTGGACTGTGGGGGATGGTGGAGGACAGGAAGGCCTGGAGGAGTGTTGTCCATGGTGTCACGGTGGGTCGGATGTGACTTCATGACTAGCATAGCATAGCAGGCTTGCCATCCAGTCCACACTCTCCCCTATTATGCCCATGACATGCAGAAATCACGCTTTGGGTAGGGGAGTGATGTCCGCCACATCACCATTACAGTCCATGGAGGCCTCTAAAAGCTTACCTGCAGCATGCAGAGAAGATTGGGCTCTCGCTAACCTTCCCTTCCTCATGAGCTGTGAAACAAACCCAAGCACAGCAAGTAAGGTTTTTGCCATGTCTGTTGGAGCCAATGGCGCCATGTCAAACCTAATTACATCATGGGAGGTGCTTTGTGGGAAAGTGGCTACTGGGGTAGGAAAGGTCACGCTCACCCTCCACCCAGATTTCATCCCCAACCTCTTTTTAACCTGGGAAGGGAAGAAGAGAGACAGAGGGGGAGAGAAAAGTGGAAAGAGAGCCAAGGGGAGAAAGAGGAAGTGAGAAAAGAGGGAGAAAGACAGAAAGGAAAGGCTGGATGAAGACTGTGAATGCATGTGTGAAAGAGAGAAGCAGGAATGGCCTGCCCACTTTTGGTCCCACTCATTACCACATGGCCACAGTAGGTTTCTCACAAGCGGAGGCATTTGCAGTCCAAAAATGGTTGAGAACCCTTCCCAGAAGAGACAGAAAAGGACAAGGAAAAGACAAGATTCCTGTGAGTTCTTGCATAGCTCCTTCGTAGGTGTCAGCTAAATGAAATGTGGCAGTTCTGGAGCAAGCGCCAGAGTGGAAGCAGGCTCGTTGTTGCTAATCCAAGTCAGACCCTCCTGCTACACTGCAACAGCTCCCTTTTCGTTTGGATTTTTTTTTTTTTTTTTGGAATAAATGGAGAGTTGAAGACTGCTTATGAAAAAAGGCACCATGGCCCTTTCAAGGAAAATTAAAATAGTCCACCAGCCTACAGCAAGACTCATGTTTGATCCTAAACAGCCCTTTGGGTTAGTGCATTTCTGTGCTTAGTCTGGAAATAGTCTGCCTCAAAAAAAGAAAAAGAAAAAAGGAGAAAATGATGCCCTTGAATTGTGTGGTGAGAAAAGAGATGAGATAGGAGAGAAAGAGCTATAAAATCCTGGATGTGTGATTAGCAAACCCTATCCTGTGTAACTGGCTAAAAAGGAAGTGGGCAGAGGCAGTGGGAAAGTAACGATGCACATCACATTCGTGCCCGGAGAAAATGACAAGTTTAACGCTTGGATCATTTAGGAGTAGTTTATTGGGAGATGACCTGTCTTGTCAATTTCCTGCTGATGCTGCTGACATTTATTGGCGTGGTGAGGGTAGTTTAGAAGATGCAGAGAACATCAGTACAATGTGGGGTTGTTGCTGCTTAAAAAAAGAAAAAAGAAAAGAAAAGCCCCAATCTGAGAAAGTCAGTCCACACCATATCTTAGTAAGTATAATAAAAATAAATCAAAGAGGCTTTTGTATATGCCAGAAGCTGGGGCAGATCTAGTGAAGCAGCTGGATTTTTCCATTTAACAGCATATGATTTTCTTCTTCTTCCTAAAACTTAATTGCAACAATAAGGGACAAGAAGCTAGGAGCTTAAAAAGAGACCTTGCAAATTGGAGAAAGCACCCCAGATAGCACCAGATACTTTCCCAAGTATCACTGAGAGAAAAGAAAAGAAGCACAGTTGAAATTTACACATTTCCAATTACTAGTAAGTCTTTAAATTGCCTTCCTTGGAGAAAGCAAGGGAAAAAGGTTGAGCAGACATTTCCCATAAGATATGGAACAAATAGTAAACCACATTAACTCCTGTGATCCTGAAAGCACAGTCTAAAGTACAATGTAATTCGTTTTGATTTTCTCCTTAAGAAAAATACTTTCTTTTAATCAATTGGATGTGTCTACCTCCCTGCCCAAATATTTTATATTTTATGGATATATAATTAACTGCATATAATTACTAGCAGGGAAGACAGGACAGGTGTTGATATTTATGTATGACCCATCTCCCAGCCAGAAAACAACCAAGATGTGGTTGGTTACATCCCTCCATCATCCTTGTTACCAAACTACTTAAATAGCCCTGTTTTCCATTCTTTTAACTGTACATTTGTTGACACAAGACATCTTATGCCGTACTTGTCCTCAAAATTAAAATTAGAATTGTTGTTTACTCGCAAAGTCATGCCTGACCCATCACGTCCCCGTAGACAACATTCCTCCAGGCTCTCCTGTCCTCCACCATCCCCCAGAGTCCACCCAGGGCAACATCCACCATGACCCCCTCTAGCCACCTCAACCTCTGCTGTCCCCTTCTCCCTTTGCCATCAATCGTTCCCAGCATCAGGCTCTTCTTCAGTGAAAATAAGAATTTCCCATATTTATTTGTGGAAGTCTAGGAGTTCACTTCATTTGGGACATTTTATAATGATCCCCGACCTGCTCAAGGTCAGAGCCAGTATGAAACCTGGTTGAGCCATAGAAATCTTTAGGCCCTGCCATGCAGAAATGGTGTTCTTTCTGGTCTCTCATCAGGATATACTGACAATCTTGGCAGAGTCCTGCAGCAGGATCAACTGTGCGGATGCTGAAAAGGTTGTCTGAGAAAGTATTTCATGTGTTATTTGAATCTGATATCTGTCTGGGGCTGGGGGGATTTGTAACGCCATTCCTATACAAAATGCTTTATCTATGCCCCCTTTCCATGCAATGTATGGATTTCTTGGAAATATTTTCATGGAAATATCTAGAAGTGTCTCCTCACCCCTCTTTCATGAAGGAAACTGCATTGCTTCTGTGCATCATTGTTTTTCAAATGGTGCATTGTTGAGGTACCTAGGCTTAAAACAAAAGTCAACTTGTTATTGCCTCGGGATGCACTTGCTTAAAGTTCAGACTAGCAGATTTATATGCATAATCCTGGAATCTACCTTGCAGTCAAGTCCCATGGCATACTTCAACGTGTTAATTGACTGGAAATCAACCTAAAGTAGATCAGTTTTAGTTAACAGCAAAAAGGCCTACTTGAATGCACAAACAGACCAATGGGGGAATCGAGGCCATTCTTCCCACCAGACATTCTGCCCAAGGAACGTGATGCCTCTGCCACATGCAGGCTCTCAGTCCTTAGTCTTCTGTCCTGCGGTTCTGCTGAAGCTCAATGCATTTTGGAGCTCAGTCTGTTTCCCATTTCCTGAAGTTTCCTAAAGTCTGCTGCATGATTCTGCTTATACACTTGAGCACTTATTGGCATGTTGATACACATCACCACTAGTGCAAACCTAAACAGATTCCCCCACCCGCCAAGTTAAAACACAGTGCACAAATCTATGAAATACCTCCACAATTTTGAAAAAGGCTACCCATCACAAATGTTGCAGGTCAGATTCACAGAAATCCATATTCACCCGAATCCATTCTGTACATAGACGGGCTGCAGTTTGTTCTGAGCCAGAGAAAGGCTAAGCCCTGAGGATGAGGTGTCTGCCTCGAATTTGACCCCCACACCAGCTTCAGATGCCTGAGATCCTAGCCAAAACAAGATTACACTCCCCAGGGCATCCAGACCCCTTCCGGATACCCCCTTTGGCAGGACCTACAGCTAGGGGATCCTGAGGGCAGCAGCTCCTGTTGCTGCTTTCTGCCACCCACATGCAAGTCAGTCATGGGAAAGGAGGGGGCTTCCACCAGAATCCCTTCCTAATAAAAAAGTACATTCAGCTCAATCCTTTAGAAATATCTCTGATCACAGAGCTTTGTGTTTGATGTTTAAGCACATGCCATTAGCATCTCTTGGGGACGCTGCATGTTAAAGTTACCTGTAGGACTGATATAATTAATTGTTATCCTTTCTCCATGTTAAGGGTCTAATGTTATCTGCATAAGATAGAAAAATAGTAAAGGAAAGGGACAAATGGAACGTGTTGTTAAGCAAAATACGTTTCTGAATGCCACTTTTCCTTTAAACTTTGTTGGGTCCAGGGATTTGAGAACAACCTGAAAGTTTGGCTGTCCGTACATGGAGAACTGAATTCTTCCGCATTTGTGTTTGACTGCTTATTTGTGTAGCTTATGACCTTTTACTATTCACTGAGCAATCGAGGTAAATGTCATATCAGATACACTGATCAAAGCCTCGATATTTTAAAGGTCCCTCAAAATCTGGATTGGTTGTTTGGTTTATTTGAGCAAATAGCTTAAGGTTATTGTTTTCATTTGATTTTCTTTCCTATGCGGAACCTGCCAGCACAAGGACCAGTTTCACATTGTTGCTTTGCCTATCACTGAACATGTAACAGCATAGAAATAAATGAACAGTAAAACTCAAAAACTTCAGCCGCAGAATAACTCAATTGTAATCAGTATGATTAGAGCAACCTGCTTCACACTGTAGTTATTTCATTTTTTAAAGTATGACTCCCTTGCCATTTTTAATGTTTCTTTTCTCAGAATTCTATTTCTATAAGGAGAAAAGACCCCAACCTGCCAACTGACCCCCAGAAAGGTTCCCTTTAAAGATATTGCTTTTCTAAACAGCAAGCTTTTAAGAGTTTCATTTCCTCAATAGTTTTTTTTATGATTGCTCTCAATTATTTCCTGTGGTGTTTTTAATGCTTATATTTGTCACAAGCCTAAAATGTTTATTGCAGCAAACCTATTATGCCTTCTGAATGTTCTTACTCTGAGCTATTTTTTTTCTTTTAATTACTGCTTTATTCATCCTATCCGAACACAATGAAAGCTAGCGTATTCAACCTCTGCAGAAATGAAATCTATAAATCTTTACTTAAGGTTTTCTGTGAACTGGAATGTTTTATATAAGTTCTTTTATGTCTATTTTAAAAATCATGTCGTTCTGCTCTCCAAATGGCATAGGGATGTGCCCTCACCCACAAGCTAAGGATGACATCATGGAAACAGGGAGCACAATGGTTCCTATAGAAACCCGGTACATTGAAATACTTAAATAGACAGGAAAATACTGCTTATTCAATACATTTCAAGTGTTTGTTTCTCTACTTGCATTACAATCCCAATGTAGTTCAACTCTTTCAACTCAATACTCAATAATGACTCCTCCTCCAGGGTAACCAAATGAATTTAGCAAGCTTTACTCATGCTCTCAACTTCAGTATATCATCTTCTGCTTGTTACATAAGGGTTACATGGTTAGTCCACAGCTGTTTTCTGCGCACTAAACTGATGGCTACAGCAGTGTTGATCAGTGATCAAAAGTGAGGGGATTAAGGGGGGATGTTATCCCCCTATCAGATATATAGACTTCAGTACTACCAGTTTACCACAGCTAATCAGTCTAATCAATTCCATAACCAATTACATAAATTTGCCACATCAGTCAATGGAAGATTGACACAGAGGTTCTACCCAGACACAAGGACACCGTGATTATCAACTGTAATCAGCTTACTGGTTTGGTTGTTTTTCTGTTCTCTAGTAATGTGCATCATGTTGCAACATCCTGAACCAAAGGAATTGTCATGATCGCTATAATCCACTATATCAGCCCAAAATATGCACATAGAAGGCAGAACATTCCTAGTGGGCTTTTAAAACGGATTTTCAGAGTTTTGGTATGGGGAATGTAGGAATCAGTGGCAGCACCTTTTGGATTACACATTCCATCTCATAACACTACCTTCTTTTCCTACCTATAAAACTTATATTTGTCTGACCCCATTCTTACTCTTACTGAAATTTCTGCCCAATGCATCTCTTCTTCTGTTCCTTGTATTCCTGTTTGTTCTATTGTGTCCTACCTGCAGTGTTGATCTCGGCATATTCTTCTTGGTTGTACTTTTTTGCCAGTCACTCCCTTCCGAAAAATAAACTGTCCTGGGGTTTTTATGGAAAAGCAATATCAACTCGCCTTAATAACTGTATGCTATGTGTGAAATCCATACTCTAAATTGGATGTAATCCTTATCTTGTTACTTCTGCAAGATCTTTTTTTCCCCTTCGCTGTGTTTCACTGGGTAAACTGAGATGCACGGTGGTGACAAGCAGGGTTAAATAATCTGCTGTAGTTTTCATGTGTCTCAATTGAAAACAGACTAGCATTTATTTCCTGGTTCTGGCTGAAGATGTTACTGCATGTGTTCCAAATGAAAGGACATCAGCTAACTAGAAATTAATCTTAGATCATTACATCAAGCCTCTGTAACAGTGAGCATTTTTCACTGAATAGTATCTTGGAAAGGCAGAAAAAAATATAATGCTACTCAGTCATGTGAATTATCCAATTCTGCTACTCAGGCCTGTGTGAATCAACCTGCCCAACTTACATTAGACTTCCAGCAAAGTAACACTCATCAATATACAATTCTACGGCATTCTGCAGAAAACCGATTAGATGTGAAATCCAATGTGTTTGGAAGTTCAGTGGTCTAAATGTGTCATGTCAACCAAATAAAACCAGTACACATTGTTCCACCTGTGCTCCCATTTATATGTAAGTTAATACATTTTACCCCTATAAGTTTTGAGTGCCTTGGATATTGGTGCAATAAATAAATATCAAGGATTCATTGTGTCAACTACAGTTGCAGTGCCACTGTACGAAATATTACTTCATTCAGTGAGTACAGCAATAAACATAAACTGGAGATAAATGGAGCTATGGAAACTGGTCCCATCTGTTCCACACTTTCCGGGTGCTTGCTGTTTCTTGATTATGAAACAGAAGGGCTTGAATTCGTGGGGCATTCCTCTCAAATACATGCATCTTTCCAATGCATGCCTTGGAAACAAGACCAAGATATAATGACTGCAACTTCATATTCTTTCCCTTGATCAGTAAGTGATCAATCAATATGTTCATTCATCTGCCAGTTAGTTTAAATGACTATGTGAAATTTGCAATGCCCCCACTGGTTCTTGAGTTTCTTCACTGCCATAAGCTTGCCCAAGCACAATGCTGCAACATTAGTAGAAGTCAGCCAGCCACAACTATTGGAATTCCCTGCTTTGCAACTGAAATTAAGTGTAGATGCTTAACCTTAGCAAACCTCCTGTGCTTGGCATGCACAATTCTTTCCCAGCCTACATCATAAAACTAAACACTTTAAGATCTTTATGTCTTTAAATCCTAGCTTCACCAGTAACTTAACTTTCCTTTCATTATAGACGTTGGTCAGAGTGAAGTGTGATAACACCTTTGTTTCTTATAAACTAGACTGTTTTTGAACATTCTGTGCTGCTACATTAGCTCAATCAGTAGATGACCAAATTTTGACTTCCACAACTGCAATGAAGTATATACTGAGCCGTTTTCCTTCTTGCTAGAAGCCCCAGTGTCATGCCAAACCTTATGAATCTTTGCAATAGTTAGAAATAGCCCTTGACGTATACTTTTGAAAGGGTCTTTATAGTCACATACCTAAAGTATAATGTTGTACCATTTCTTTATAGGTATGCAATGGTTAAATTCAGAATAAGAGTTAAATAATTCACTGTTAATATATGGTATCTTATACATTATTCTGTGTAGGTCTTTTTAACAGCATGACTTTCTGAAAGAAGCTTCACATTACGATTTTGAAGTAGAGATGATGAGGTCTCCTGATATTTTAACAGTTTCTGAATGTATTGATCTCAATGTCAGCTGTCTTAAGTGATGGAAATAATGGGGTTTCAATGTGACCTTTTCAATCACTTTATTGAGCTCCATATTTTGAATATGGCTGAAAACAATGATCATTTTCAGCAAGCTCATGTGGTTGCATCACACTCAGACTGAGTGAACTTGCAGACTGAGTAATATTGTATATTTAATGTAATATATGACCAGAATCTTAAAAAATCCCATGTGAGTGTGGAAGCTATAGCCCTCTAAGCATGCATGATTTTTGTTCCTGCTTGTAACCCCTTGTATTTCATTGGACGGTACAATGGAGGCCTTTCCCACTTTTAAGAATGACTTCCACTGCATTAATGCTTGCTCTGAATTCATAAAAATTCATATGAAAGTCTGTGTATACTTGTGTACATGTATCATTTTCAGAACTTGGATTTAAAGTCATTAAATGCAAAGAGGAAGTTGTCTTTTGCACTTACAGCAATATTGCCAAATTTGTTGGGAAATGCAGCAATTCTTGGATCAAGAAGAAGGTGTAGATATCTTCAAAGTATAGATAAAAGAATATATATATCAAGGGATAGTTAAAGATCAAGGTATAGATAAAAGAATATAGATATTCTTAAAAATAGTGAGGGGTTAATGAAGATAAAAGCTTAGTCAAAATGGGAATACTCATGGACTGTATCATGACCCATCAGATTATTTGATCAGATTTGCAGAATTAAGCTGTGGATGGGGGTGAAAGAAAGAGAACCTGGTGAGTTATGATGTGAAATGTGGAAATTGGATACTGCTACATATCTAATAATTTGCATGGGAGCAAATAGGGCAACTCAATAGGGCAACAGGGCAAACTCAAACTGTAAATGGCATAGAGTTTGGGCAATGGGAAAGGGAAAGAACAGAGTGTGGTAAAATTAAAGAGAGAAATCTCTATGAAGCACAGATATTTATCTACCCCAGAGGAGAAGGAATGTGCTCACAACCTGTTGCACCACATATTTAGAAAACATTATGCAATTTATTCAGAAAACCACCATCTGGGGGTCTATGTTAGTCCTCTGGGTGATGTCACGCAGGCGATAGAGTATCAAAGTAAGAAGTTTTACTAGTTTGGAATTGCAGCTGTGTATACGCCACACTCACCCATAATTAATCTCAAGCTTTTACATAATTGGAATGAAGACCACGTGTTGCTCATGATGAACATTCTGCCCACTATTCTGATTGTGTGCCAGATGCTCCGGTGCCATTTTGCAGTAGCATCAGATTGTCAGAGGCTTCTGCAATGATTAATCCTACTTCTTCTGTGCCATAAGAGTGAGGGAGATGCAAGTGTTTAGCGACAGCCCTTTCTTAAATGTGCAAGCACTTAGTTAGAGAAAGGCACACAGGTGTGCCTCTGCAATCCCCTCTCTTTCACTGTGCCTGTGTGTGTCTCTGCGTGTGTGTGCATGCACATGTGTGTGCGAACGCTCCTTCAATTTCTCTTGATTTGACCCTTTCTAGTTTAGATTAACATTTTTTTTTCAACATGAGGTAAAAACTGCTGCTCTTATAATTGCAAAATTACTGTACTAGGCTTGTTGCTCAGTAAAGGCTATGTCGTTGGCAAAACAACTTGGCTTTCTATTTCCCCACCTGCTGATCATAGCAATTATCTTGTTCCTTTAAGAATATTAAAAATGCTGATTTGTTGGACCACATATAGTTATACATGTATTGAAGTTTGCCGTAGGAGGTGGGGATAATATCGTTTTTTCCCCTTAGTTATTTGCACACAGATACAAAGGAGCACACAGCCTCAGTCATTTTCTAGTCTTTCTCATGGTGAGCATTCAAACAACCACTTTCACACGCTCAGTGACTGAATGAATGGATCAGGGTTCCCGAGAAATGAAGGAGGTGGGCAGATGAGGAATACCCTAAGTACAAATTCCAAAGCAGCCTCTCTGATGAACATACAGGCCAGCATCTTCTTAAACTTCAGAACTATGACTTTGGGAAACTTTGCAAAATGGTACAATGGAGGTACAATGGATGCCTTGCCTGCCTGCCTGCCCTCTGCTCTTCCCTCCCTCCTTCTGTTCTTTCTTTCCATCCTTTTTTTCTTTTTAACATTGTTAATGTTCCCAATGCAGAAAGAAACAAACTTTCCACACAAAAGTCTTGAAATAAAAACGCTAAGAAATATCTCCTCTTCCTTTCTTTTCTTTTCTTTTCTTTTCTTTTCTTTTCTTTTCTTTTTCCTTTCCTTCCTTTATTGCATCCAATATATCCCTAGCGTCTTTCCTCAGAGGAACTGTTAAAAGGCCTTCTGAGAACTGTCAAGACCAGTATTGCATCTAAAGACAAGCAGGTGTCTTCAAGTGCATGAGACAGCTCTCTATTTTTCCCCCACCACCCAGCTGAGAGTTGGCATTGTGGAAAGTGAGCAAGACTCTGTAGGCTGCATGAAGAGCTATGGAAGGCAACAGGTCCCCTGACCTATTGCGATGGATTTGGTCAAAAGAGAGGTGGGCACATCACAAAATTCTGTGCATGTGTGATCTTTAAGGAGGGCTGCATTAACAATTTCCCTTCATGAACACCAGTCTAAAGCTCAGTGCACACCTGCCTTTTTCACTTGTGGATTGCATGATGACTTGCATGTGTGAAAAAAGTGTCTCTCAGACCAACTGCCATCTTTCAACACACTCATACACCCAACCAAAGTTCTTCCTATGCACCAAAAACTAGTTTGGAGACAGATGTCTAGGCTAGAATCCTGTGCCATAACGTCTGTTTTCTAGACAGAGGAAATCTGCTGTACAAAGGGGTCATGATAAAAGAGCAGTAAGCAAAAAATGCAGAATACTGTGTTGGGCAGTCTATATATATAATTGTAGACTATCCTATTTACTTCCTAATTTATGAATCAATACTAGCAAAAAGTATTGCTCTATTTCCCCTATTGCTCCTTTTAACAGGAGTTGAGAGCTGTTAAAAACTATACTACCTCTTTATAAAGACCTTCACAGTTCTTAATAAAGGATGGAGACAAGATCTCTAAAATCAATCTCTTTAGATACGTCTGTAGGTCTGAATGTTCTATCTTTATTCCTGAGTTTTACAGCAATTGCCTCTACTTGATTAACTGGTCCATACCGTTTAACAATCTCAGACAGAGTTGGAATTCTTTCCTCTATAATCAGGACTGCACATTTTGTTCTTTTCCATTTAAAAGGGCTATTCAACATGACAGATACAAAGCATGATATATTATTGCTACATAAAAGATCTTTTATTCCAAGAAGTTGAGTTTTGAGAAAGTTCAGTTCTTTCACACAAGGTCTATTTTAAGGGTGGTGATTTAGATGCTTTTAACCAAAACTTAGATTGGCAAACAATTTAAAGAAGAATTATTCAGCCACATTTTCTGGTCAGTCATTCTATCCCCCTCCCCGATTTTTCTTCCTAATATAGACATTATTCATTAGAAGAGCAGAAGGGAAAGAGCTCAGGTCTATTACACAAGAGAAGATAGATTCTCTCTAACAGTTTGGGGAGTTCTTGCATCCATTGGGCCACGTTATCTCCCTTTTCACTTTTTGTCGAGTGACTTTGAATGTTTCAGCAAATACTGTGCATAGTTTCACTTTTTATTTATTTTTTCCTTCTTGCATTTCCAATGCAACATCCAAAGGGGTTCTCATCTAGGAGATACCATTTGTGTTCTTAACTTGGGGCAAATAAATCTCATCTCTTTCTTGGGTTCTACTTGGGACATTACAGTGCAAGCTCAATCAGAAGAAGAATGAGTCATGCATTCACTTGTTTGTCAGTGCTTGCTATAGTATGCAATCTTATTCTCAGCCTGGGGGTCCTGTTTGGCCAACAGAACTAGAGGCAGGGTCAGCAGCCCCTGCTGCTATTACCAGGATGAGGCTGAAGCAGCTGGGAAAAGCCATGGGACATACGGTTCCTATGAGAAGACCACTGGCTACTGTGCTGTTGCATATGCAATTTTAGGAAAGAGGCCTGCTCAGCCCTTCCTTGCACGTGCCACTGATGGTCCAGTTTATGACTCACACTGAGGACCTCTCAAGGTCAGGCATAGCACAGAGGACCGGCCTAGAATGTGCTGCACCAAGCACTCTCCAGCTGGGGCAAAGGCAGAGCAGCAGTCAGAGGGGTGATGCCTGGCTGTGAGGAGTCCTCAGGGCGAGCCCACCTAATCTAGCTTTATTTCTTCACCTTTGGTGTAAGCGAGTGCAACGTATCCGGAAGCAAGCCTGTGGCAACAGCGAAGCAGAATGGTGCTGAGCAAGGCTTTCTGTGTGATGCACATATCGGACAATTCAGCAGATGTTCTGCTTTCGGTTTGCCCAGTCCAGCATGGGCAATGAAAATAATGTTTTGTTGCAATTAAATATGGGTTCAGATGTATTGTTGTCATATAATTCTTTTCTACACAAACATATTTAGATTTTGCAGACGCAAACCAACAAATACTCTGAATCAGGGTTGATGGCAGTCTGCCTGTGAGAATCGTCAGAGCTGGCTGTAAATGACCCCCTGAAATTTGCCATTTGTTTAATATGCTTAAGCCATTTGGTAACTTGCCGGGTCTTAATCCTGTTTTAATTATGATGATTGGTATTACTGCCTATATTTTGGAAATCTTTGGTCATTTCTTAATTCTTAATGATCTGGGATGTAATTTGTAGACAGTATCTCTTATGCGCCAAGCAGTTAACTGATACTCTACCATATTGCTTTTGTATGGATTATTCATTAGGTACATTTCCGTTAGGCCCTTCCATTCTAAAAAGCTCAGAGCAGATTGCATAGGATTCCCAGTTCCTGCATCTAATCACCAACCAGACGGACCATCCTCATCTTTGTTGGCACTGTCGGATTTCATGATCTCCAGTCATTCAGTGGGTTGTTTCTCTCTTGCTGCACTTCAGTCCTGAAATGTGGCAATGGAGGTGAGCAGGTACATCACACGACCGCACCATCCTTCCACACTAATGACTGCACTGAGCACTGGGGGTGAACTTTCCAGCTCGACTGTTCTATGAGTCTATGAAACGTTTGTACAACATTTCTGTATCTTCCATCGTGAAATGTTCACATAGGACCATGGGAATGCTCATTAGGACCAGATAGTCAGTTATTTTATGCACTGCTATTTTGCATGGCCTCATCTCGTGTGGATACATTGACGTTTGAAATGGTAGAGCAGCATGAAGGTTCTAAACACGCAGTTCAGGAACCCCTTGCATTGTTGCTTTCCCTCCTCATCAAGTTTACAGTTGGGGACAATGAACTTGTGCAGTTGGCTTTCCCATGTGGTTGTCATACACCAGTGCGTCATCTCTGGAGGAGTCCATGGGAATGTGCTTCCTGCGCTAATGAAGGGCCCTGTGTTAACACTGGGCAACTGTTATTTATTAATTTCAGGATCTTTTAACTTATATTGGACCAGCAAATATTGCAGTTCAGAAAAACATAGTTTGCTCTTTAAAATGCTGGATAACGAGCCCAGCAATGATATTGCAATTTAGTCAATTATATTGTCAATTCAGATATTGACAAAAAATCTTCTTCTTTTTTTCCCTCCCCATATCAGGGCTACCGTTGTACCTGCCTCCCTGGATGGGAAGGTCCATTTTGTGAGTCTGAATCCAATGAGTGTGCCTCCAGTCCATGTCAGAACAATGGCACTTGTATTGATCTCTTTAATGACTTCCGGTAAGAAGCACCATCTCTACCGCCAGCCAATCTGTGGCATTCCAAAGATGCTTTACAATTTCTGTGTATTCCTTTATTTTCACATTTGCTGGTTTTCAAAATGGCAACATAACATTATTTTATAATTATCTTGTTAATTTATTTATTTTTGTTCATTTATTAGCTTTATTATTATTTTAATCAAGTTTTTCTTTTTCTAAAAATGATTTTATGCCAGTTTGAGTATTTATCTATATCCGTATCCATATCCATATCCATCTATCTAGAAAGAGAAATTCTGGGTACAAATAAAATGAATACTGAGATAGTAACATTGTGAGTATGGGGTTAATAGGTTCTTGTGTCTCTAGGGTAAGTGGTCAAGAAAGAGACTTTGATATGGTCTATTGTACAGTTATGCAAGGATGTTTAACACTCCAATAACTTCCACTAACAGCCCCTCATTGGGGGCTGCACATTCATAATTATGAAAAGCACATGACGGAATTCCTTGAGGCTAAATGTATCCATGACGGTCTGGCACATCATGCAACATGGTCCAGTAACCTTTTGGTAAGTGCGCAGGTTGGTATTTATCCTTTTTTATATTTACAAGGTGGGAATATTCCTCCTTGGACAGTCTTTCTTCTTGTGTTGTGACCTGTAGTTCAGGCACAGTGTTTTAGACAGATTATGTCTTTGTTACCCGAGATGGTTGATATGAAAGGCAGCCTCCCTAACCAGGTTTTTTCAGGCAGAGAGTAGTCAATATTTTAGCACTTGAATTACAAGAGGCCTGCACAGAGTTGGTGCCCTTGACCAATGGTAGCATTCCGTACCTATTCTAACTACAACTGCGCTGCAAGCTTTCCTGCTGGAAGAGGTGAACATGAGAAGAGAAAACAAAGGGTGTTCATGTGTAGAAGCAGCACTCTCCCAATGGTTGCACCACGTATATTGTTCCTGTGCTCCTAAAATGTGTTTTGAGGGCTAACTAAAAGGCCATTCATTGTAGCACCTCTGAATAGTTAGTATAAATCAATACCAGATTAGATGTTTCAGTCGCCTTGCTCTTTCCATTTCCTTTCATTTGTTTTCTCCTCTCAAATGGGTGAAAATGCATTTATCTTTTCATTCAAAGCTTTTAAAGCACTGCCACAGAGTCATTTTGCAGTGTTCTAGATGATCGCATCGACTGGATGAGGGTCAATAAATTGAAACTCAGTCCAGATAAGACGGTGGTGCTGTTGATGGATGCTCTGTCTGCCCAGAGGGTGGGCCTTCAACCTGTCCTGGATGGGACTGCACTCCCCCTGAAAGACAGGGTTTCCAGCTTGGGGGTGCTCCTGGACCCAAAGGTAGACTCATTGGCCAGGAGTGCCTTCTTTCAGCTGCATCTAATTTACCAACCATGGCCCTACATGAACAAGAAGAGCCTAGTCACAGTTGTACATGCTGTGGTAACTTCTTGGCTTGACTATTATAATGCACTGTGTGTGGGGCTGTCCTTGAAGACAGTCCAGAAACTTCAACTGGTACAGAATAGGGCAGCAAAACTGCTGGTGCAAGCAAGTTCCTGCATCCATATCACCCCGATATTATATTGTTTATATTGTGTACCAGTTTAACTCCAGGCCCAGTTTAAGGTGCTTGTGCTAACATATAAAGCCCTAAACAGCTTGGGATCAGGATACCTGAAGACCGCCTGCTCCCATATATACCTCCCCGTTCTCTAAGATCTGGTGTGGAGGCCCTTCTGAGAGAGCCATCCTTTAAGGTAGTAAAGAGGATGTCAAATAGAAGAGGGGCTTTCTCAGTGGTTGCCCCCCAGTTTATGGAATGGACTTCCAAAAGTAGTTCACCTGGTGCCATCTTTACAGTCTTTTTGGCACCAGGCAAAAACAGTCCTCTTTTCCAGACATACTTGTTTATTATTTATACTGCTTTTACCTGTAATATATTTTAACTTATTGATATCTGACCTTAGATGCATATTTCTGTTTTATTGTAGGTTGTTTTTATTATTGTTATTTTATGAAAAATATTTTATGTAATATTGTAATCCACTTGAAGAGTATTCAGACTAGTATAGCAGAATATAGTAGTAGTAGTAATAGCCCCCATCATAAAAGTTTCTATACTTGTTTACAGCTCTCTGTTCATCAGTAGAAGGCCTTTTTGTGCCAAGTTTTCATTGTCAGAATCAAAGAATCCAAAGGTATTCTAGGAGTGAATCTTACATTCCTCTCATTCTATTGGTGACAACAAGAAATTATGCTGCTGGTAGGGAATGGTTGTCATGGACTACTTAAGTGCACATTCATAGCAAAAGCAGGGGAAATTGAAAGTAAATTTCATAAGCTTTCTTGAATTACCTTATTTATTTAATTGCCCATGAATCGCAATTTGCTTGGTTTGCTTGATGAAAGTTTTTCCATGTTCTGTTTGAGTAAATGCCTAGCTTTTAATGCTTCTTATAAGACTAGGTGATCTGATATTTAATCAAAGAGCACCAACACAGAATTTTAGGATGAGTTCAATGAGTATCCCAAAAAAGAAAGAAAGAAAAAAACCCTTCTCCTTCCAAGCATAGCAATGGCGTGTCTTACACTAACAGAATAACCCTATAACATATGTTTAGAAGTAAGTCCCACTGAGGACCACAGTATTTATTTCTGGGTAAATTTGTACAGCAAGGATACAGAAAGTATTTTAGTTGGAGAGAGCCAAATCCCACTTTGGACATACTATCAGGGGAAGGGTCACATCCCAGTGGCCAGTGGGACAGGTGACAAAAGGGATGAGGCCAAGAAACTCAAAATGCTGGCTTATTTTAAGCTCCTACTTAGGCTTTAGGAGAAGCATTTCAGCATCCTAAAATTGGGGGAAACTGCACAAAAGCCAGGAAGCCACCAAATGGTCCATAGTAGAGGAAAAGGCATATGGGGCAAGGGGGCAAGGTAGTCTGGAGAAACTTGGGGAGCTGGATTCACCTTTGGGCCTGAGATGTCTACCCTTTCTGTGGAGGATTGTGCTCTTAAGCATAGAAGGCTTAAATAGACTTTATTTAGGAGTGTTCATTCAAGCCTGATTATGTATAGTCAGAAATACAAGCTGGATGCCACATCTAAGGTCAAAACAACTTTCAGAGGAAATAACTGAGCTAAGAGTTGTAAAGTCATGTGTGTTCAAGTGCTATTCAAATTATTAAATTATAATGCTAATTCTATAATACTTACAGGCATTGATTTTTAGCTGGAATAGATGCCTAATGTATATAAGCAACTCATTTTCTAAATCTTCTGAATAGCAGTGTTGCTTAAACAATGATGTAGGCTGGAGTATTTCCATCTATGTTTTTCTAGCTTTGGATTATTGAGTTTTCAACCATCTGCATGCATTAGGGAGTGCTTGATAACTCTGAGAGGAGACTACAAATGTTTAAATATGCTTTTGCAATTCTTGAGGCATACATACTCAACCGGTGCTCACCAACGCAACCATTTTCTTTGCTTCTCCACCTGAAGGGAAATAAAATAGGTCTTTTTAAATATTATTGTTTCCTCATACAAGATACCAGGGGCACCCATTCTGTTTTAATAGCAGATATAAACAGAAACATTGGCTTGAAAAATGTTTACCACATTTTGATAGCAGGTTGTTCTAAATTTTATGTTAGACTAGGGTTTTTATGTAAAAATACCACTGTTCTGAGAACACATTGAAGAATAAACAAAAATATACCCTCTGGGCAGAATGCAATATAGTGGATGTTTAATATGTCTCATTGAGTGGGGATGGGGAAGTCACTCTTTTCAGTAAGGGCGGCCAAAACTAGAGACTCCCTAAATGTTACACTGCGGCACAATACACAAAGTGTGGTGTAGCAGTAATCCCACCTGGAAAGAGATGAATGCACCTAATTGCCGTTGATCAGTTTTTATTGAAATATATGAAATTGCTGTATGGTGATTACTTCAGGCCTGGGGTACTTTCCAAATGCATGGGACTTTGCACAATGGGCCAAAAAGAGCAAAAGCATTTTTTTTGCAACTGCATGTCTTACCAACCAAGTGGCAATTCAGTTTCTCCAATACTGGGGAGTAGTACATGACAAAAGGTCCCACGGGGTTTGTGGGAGCAAACACTGGTCTGATTAATCGCTGATTAAATTTCCTCATTCCACCCTGGTGGCCTGAAGTCGCAGTGTGGCATCCACTGTGCATCTGAGGCTGAGCTGAAGGAGATCACCTGGGAACCATCTCTATGGGACGAGGTCTAGGTCCACACAGTTCTCTGGTCTTTTCCTGTGAGTCTTCCTGCCTTTTCAAGGTGTGCACAGAAGGAAAAGACATTTGGAAATGAGTTCAGTGCTTTGGACAGGGCTGCTTGGTTTCGGACCCTTAAATACTTAGATTTATATCTGAGGCAGAACCTCATTTGTGTTCTTTTACTGAAGCATCCATCGGTCCCTATTAACTACAATGGGAAACTTAACAATTGACTATAATTTTGACAAAATTGGGTTACATCTGCAGGAACAGTCCCCTCTTCTGAGGGGGAGAAGCTTGCCAAATTCTAGGCAAATGGGAGCAGTAAGGAGGAACTGCAAGGAAACTTTAGAATTTGTTGTTTTTAAAGGTCTCCTCTGCCTTTGCTGTTGCCATGTGCACTCTTTTCATAAACATGAGATGGGAATGTAGAAGTGCCCCTGCAATAAAGCAACACTGCCTGAGACCTGATGGAGCAGATGGGTAGGGAGGAAACACTTTACTGAAATATATGAAAATTTGTTTGTGCTGGACAGATACCGTGTGTGTGTGTGTGTGAAAGAAACCATTGTGCACTGATACATGCAGTAATATGTATTTATGCATAGAGAACTACAATTTACAATGAAGCTACATAGGGCCAGAAATGGGTGTTGGTGATGACTAATAGCTGAATAATAGCATTTCAAAATGCGATGCAGAGCCTGGGATTTTGGGAAGGGGTCAGTCAGTATTGGGGTAAGGGGGGGTCACTAAGGAAAACTTAGTCACTAACTCTGTTTTGCTTACTTTACATTTCTGTACCACTTAGGTGGCCATACAGTGAAAGAGAATTTCCTTACTGTAGCCCAGCCCTAAGCCATTTAAGGCTCTGGATCTTAATTCCAGCTATTTGAATGGGACCCAGAAATGGACTGGTGGCCCGTGAAGATGGAAACTGCTGGCACAATTTGATCACATTGGCCAGTTCCTATTAACAATCTTTGCTGCCCTATTTTAGACCAGCTGAACTTTCCAGATCATTTCCCATGGCACCCTTATGTTCCCTCAGCACATTGCAGTCGTCTAGATGCTTATTCAAAACATTTTTGGATCATGGCATTTGGAGTATTATACTATATGTATTGCCTGTTTGGTAACAGTTTTAACTTACATTATCTTTGGCAGTATATATAAGCTTTCTGAAGTTTGAGGAACTGTCAGGGACTTGAACATAGATGAATAGATGAGGCATTTGCAAACATATGGCAGAAAACATAAAACTCTACACTGGCCTATACTTTTCTGCATCTGAGCCGCTCTCAATTATTTCTTGCTCTGTGGCAACTAGATCAAAGTTCTCTTTAACTTACCATGCAAATCATGAAATCCGTCTAT
>NW_025335349.1:3776762-3807350 GCF_004798865.1 Varanus komodoensis | reverse complement strand
TCTGTGCAAAACCAGAAGAAGAGCTGGCCACGAAGCATAGACGGATTGCCAGGAAAACAGCCAGATGCTGCTAGCAAGAAGTGTTCCAGAGCTTGGCATCTGGGACGAGTAAGCACTCTACAGATTCTCCATCTGTGGCTGAAGCTGTTCACTGCTGCTGGAGAAGGTGCAATCGAAAGCGGTAGGGCAACAATGGTTGAAAGCCGTGCCAGGAGAAGCAGAAGGCAGGCTGAACTCAGCACAGAAATTAACATTTATATTCCAGTTTACTTTCCAGCTCTGTAGCAATGCGAAAAATCCAGTCATTTAGAGAAAAGCATGTTCTAGGCACATTGATTTTCAAGGGAGCTGATGGCCAGTAGAAGCCGTTTCTTACAACAAGCTGCAATGATGTTTTACTTGCACTTTTTAAATCAGCTCTTTGGCTATAACATTTGTTAATAGCAGCTGGAGTGACAAACATTAGGAAAAGAGCAAGACACTACTGAAACATAAAAAGATATAGTAAACAACTATAGGCAAGAACCCATTGGATTTTCATCCCCAAAGCTCATACAATGGAATCCAACATAGTGAATACAAGGGGTCACTTGATGAATCCAAGACACTTCCACTGGAAAAAGGCTGGTTGAACTGACAGAAGAGATATAAGTGAACGCTCCTTCTGTTCATGAAATGCCTACACTGAATCCTCTTCAGAGTCATTAATGCTCAGGGGAAAATGGTTTAATAGATACCATGGATTTTGGTCCTATTGACTGGTTTTAGTAACAGTAATAGAAGTTGATATGTGTGTTATTCCAGCAAAAGTCAGTTTGAAACCTGTTCATCAACACCAAGCCAGGATTTTAAAAAAGCACAACTAAACTCTGCTGAACTTCTCCACCCAGCCACGTGGCAGGCATAGAGCAGAGAGAAAACGTAGGGGTAGCATTGTTAGAGAGATCTACAATTGACTCACATTTAATTTCTGTGGAGCTTGTGAAACTTTTGTCTTATTTTACATATTCTGTGCACATTTAGCACAGAAAACTACGTGACATAGAGGGTCATCAAAATGCACAAATCTTCCCATAAACTGTGGCTTCTCAATGGCCATTCTGGCTTGTGAATAGACTTAACTTCAGATTGGAGGTAAGCGAAAATTAACCACAATTGCACTCTGTGGATTTTTTGGTGGGTCTTTCAGACCCAGCAGCTGCCTGCTCCAGGATAATGTTTATATGAAAAATAGCCCTTTCTCCATAATTTAGAGAGATAGAGATCAGACGTGCTTGATTCCTAAGGGAAAATTTGTTCTGTAAGAAAACAAAATGTGATGTCACATTATATCCTCAAAAGACTAAATGGTCTATTTTTTATTGTCTCACTCATCAGGTGGCAGGACATTTTGGAATAATAATATCAATAAAACTTTAATTTATTTCTGCTTTTTTATTTTTTTGAAATGAATCCAAAAGTGCTCCCAAATTCTTAACTCTATCTTTAGTCAACCACTTGATAAATTACTTTTTACTTTCAACCAATATTAACAGATCTCACTTGTATTCAAGTAAAAAATATTGAGTAAACCATTTTCTTTCCTCACAAAAATGTAAAATTAATCTCCAGTTGTGATAAGTGTGAATAAAATTACACTTGAAACATATGCTGTTGCTTAGATTGACTGCCCAGATGTATGTAACATCTGCATTTATCAAAATTACCAAATGAGTTTCAACTTTCTCTAGTCAGTTCATGTGGATATTAATGGCTTTCAAGTATAAGTTGCCTGATTATCAACTAAATCATTAGTTATATGCACTTTAGTTAAATTGGTTCCATTTGTATATCATGGATTGTCAGGTACATTTCCTTCTATCATCTATACATTTACAGAATAGGATTTTTTCAAATGAGAATTGTGTTTTCTTAGTGTTAATTCACATCAGTGTAGATGAAGATTTGCACAAATTCACATTAAGCATGCACACTTGCACAAAACCGCTCCCTTCCATCCAAGGTGAAAAGGGAGTCTGCATGATTTAGAAGAAATTGAGCTAATAATCATAGAATTATACAAGTCAATTATTAAAAAAGTCATAATCAGCTGAAGTTTCATAGAAAAACTGATGCTATTAAAATACATCTCACACTGGACATTTTCTAATTCTAATCTAATTTCAAAATACACAGGCACCAGACCTGCATGGATGTTTATTATCTTTATCTTGGAAGAGACATGGCCCTTTAGAATAAATACTAGCTATGCTTCTCATATTCATTGTTTTCAAGTATTATGAAGGAGTATTTGTCTAATAATGCACAAATGTACCTTTCACAGAACCTGAATGTAAAGTGTCCAGTTTGCCACATCTCCATCTTTTAACATTATTTTTAAGTGGCAACCATGAGGTGCCTGATCCTGGCTGGTACAGTGGTGTCTGGAGACAGGGATATAACATCCCCCTGTGTCATTTTCTCAATAACAATTCCCCTCCTCCATGGAGCTGATATACGACCTAGCATGAAAAATACAGAAATAGCTTATGCTGGCCAAACAGGCATGATATTGCTATGTGTACTGCCCTTGGTAGCCTCTCCTGCCTAGATTGAAGGATGGGAAGTGACCAAGGTGAGAAGTATCCAGGTGAGCAATCCATCCCTTATGGTCCCATCATTCAAACATTTCTGCAGACACAAAGGGAAATGGTAGCTGGACAATTTTATTAACGTATGAAGCAGATCTAATATTTGTTACATTGCATCCAATAAACAGCGACACTGTTGCATGAAAAACACGATTATTGTCAACTGTAGACCTCTCTTTGTGAAGAAAGTTGAACTAGCAGAACACACAACAGGTAACTGAAAAATAAGAGTGAAAAGTGCACAAGAAAACCTTAGCAACCTCATTATTTCTAATCTAAACCCTTTGTAATGGATGTCTACTGCAGATGAGTCATAGCAAAATCAATTCTGTTTGTTCTTTTGCCCTTGATTCAATGGTTTTCTGAAAGCACAGTGACATCTTTAGAGAAATTCTTAAAAATGTTTAAACAAACAAATATAAAATAGTGCAGGCACTTTACAATGGCTCATTAGAAATGAAAGGAAAACCCATCCATCAGTGTTTGGTACAGATGAGATTTTTCATGCATGGCCAATGCGTATGACATACACAAAGAAGCAAAATTTTGAAAGTATTACAGGAATTGCCACTAGCATTAAATCCTATTGAACCATGGAGAATGAGTAATAAGCAATTTCATGTAAATATACAATATGTAGAATCACTGTAAAAACCAAAAGTAGCTTTTTGCCAAAAAGTGGGCGGGGGGCATTAATAGAAAGAGAAGGTTGTTTTTCTCAAAACAGACCTGATATTTCTCAGGAATGTTTGGGCACCAAGTTCCTAGAATCTTTCTCTCTCTGCCCTGTTTCAATTAGTTTAGAGCTTGAACCCTTCTCAGGTACAGATACAATCCTAACTGAAATCTCTTCAGCCTCCATGACCCCAAATGAGCTTCCCTGCCTCTTCATTTTTCCTGTGTTTCAAAGTGTGTGTGTGTGTGTGTGTGTACACATGCATGTGCATGCATCTGTATGAATGAATATATGCATGTGTAGAGATAGTTCACTTTTAAGCACTATGGTAGGGCCTCCATTCAAGTGGATGCTCAGACACCAGAAAAAACAGGGACTTTCTTTCCCATGGTTTCTAATGTCTCTGATCATTGCAACACATCACCAAATCAGCATTGCCAGAGAAAAAAAAATACCCTACTTGGCCTTGTGGCAGCCTTCACTCTGGTGAGATAGGGAGAAGGCCTCTACTGCTGTAAGAACTTGAATCAATATTGCAGTAGGGAATTATCTGTTATAGACATTATTCAGAAGATGGAAATTCAGCAACAACAAAACTGGATTCCCTGAATGATTTCCCAGAATGAACAGAAAAGGTCTGACCAACATCAGTTCCAAAACATCCCCAGCACAACTGTTATTGTTGTTACATGTTGTTATTTCATCTTTGACCCTATGAATGAAAATGTTCCAAAATGTCCTATTCATGACATCCCTGCTTAGCTGTTCTAAAGTCAGAGCTCCAGTGTGCCTTGCCTTCTCATGATGGGTCCAAGGTATGATAGCCTCATTTTTGTCATTTTTGCTTCTAGGGAAATCTCTGGCTTGATTGGAATTGTTTGGCTTAGACATGGAATGCTTCGAGCCTGTGGGTCTTTGTTTAGTTTTCCATATTTGATACCATATTCTTGTTAGGACCCACTGGTTTGTCTGTTGAGGGTATTTGTAAAGCACTTCTCCAGCACCGTGTTTTGAATGCATTGATTTTCTTCCCATCAGATTTCTCCACTGTCCAGCTTTCATACTCATATTTAGTGATCAGAAATACAATGGTGTGAATTATATTGGCATTGATTTCCAGTGAAACAGTCTTACAGTGATTATCTTTCCAGTTCCTTCATTGATGCCTTCTAAACCTCAGTCTTCTTCAAACTTCCTGGCTGCTGTCTCCCTTTGAACTGAGCCAAAGTATACAAAAATCTTCACAATTTCAATTTCTTCATTGTTGACAATTGCATTGTGTAATTGTTTTGTAGTCATGATTTTTCTCTTAAGGTTCAGCAACAGTCCTACTTTTGCACTTCTCCAATCCTCTGTTACAAGGACTTATTTTAGGGACATGTTAAAGATTTCGGTAAGAATGCCAGCAATTTCATGCCTGAGTTCTTTGATAACTCTGGAATGGATACCATCTGGACTGGGTGACTTGCTGACTTTCAGTTTGTCAATAAAGTTGAGGATTTCATCTTTTGCCACTGCTGTCTGGCCTAATTCCTTGGACTCCCAGAATAAATGAGCCCAGGGACAGGTATTTGCTCTTCATCCTCTTGTGTGAAGACTGTCAAAAAGAATCCATTCAGCTTCTCAGCAATCTTCTCATCCCACCCCACTGCCAGTTCCTTTGATTGCATTATCACTGAATGGCCCAACTGCTTCCTTAGCTTTCTTTCTTTAGATATATTTAAAGAATTATTTGTTGCTAGACTTGATATTGTTAGCTATTTACTCTGCAGACATTCTTTGCTTCTCTGATGGTCTGCAAATCTCCCTTGTGCAAGCCTGTAGCCTCATCTGTTCTTTTCATTTGGACAAGACTTCCATTTCTGAAGGAAGTTTTCTTCTCCCTGATAGTTTCCTTGACTCTACATATTAACCATGATGGTGATTTCTTGGACTTTCTGCTACCTTTTCTCCTTTGTGGCATGCATATTATCTTACCTCTAGTATTTTTGAATAATCTCCAACACTTTGAAGTGATTTAAACACCTTGATTCTCCTCTTCAGTTTCTTCTTTAACAGTTCCTTAATTTTTAGAGCTTTTCTCTTTTGAAGTCAAACACAACTGTGTTCCACCTCTTAGACAGTCTTCAACTGAACTCTGTATTAAATCACTGTCAACAACATCTACATCCTGTACCATATCCTGGGCAACCCTGCCTAAGATTAAATCCAAGATTGCCTCCCTTCAAGTTGGTTCTCTTACCAACTGCTCTAGGGCACAGTCATTAACAACATCAAGAAATGTAGTCTCTCTGTCAAAACTGAAGCATGCATTTATCCAGTGAATGTGTGGGTAGTTCAAGTCCCCATTATTGCAGTTCTGCCTTTGTTGAAGGCCTCCCTGATTTCATTTTCCATTGTTTCCTACTTTTGCATTCCAGTCATCCAGGATTATTCATGTCTTGTTTTGTTGTGTTTTCAGTTTCTCCTTCGACACTTGAAAGTTTTCAGCTTCTTTTTCTTCAGCATCTGTAGTTGGGGCATAGACTTGAATCAACCTGATTTCTGTTGATAGGTTTTCCACTAATTCTGATTGATGTGATTCAGTCGAATTTTGCCTTATAGGCACTTACTGCCTGTGCTACATCTTGCCTTGATATTAGAGCTACTCCATTTCCTCTGAGTTTTTTTCATTTCTGGAGTAAAACATGTTGTTTTTTTCTGACTGAAAATGCCCCATTCCAGTCCATTTTAGTTTACTCACACCAAGTACTGCAGTATTAAGTCTTGCTTTCTATTGCTTCCAGTTTGGCTTGGTTCATGCTTCTGATGTTCCAGGTTCCAACGTATGTCTTGTGCAGCATCAGGCTTCCCTTTCATGTGCATGTCAGCCAGCAGACTTCCTTTCGGCTTTGATCTAGTTGCACTATTAGAGATAGCACTATCTGTACTCATTGGTTGCTCTTCCCCAGTAGCAGGTGGAGTGCCTTCCAACCTGGTGGTCTCATCTTCTGTTACCATCTATTTTTCTCATTTTGGATGGTTTTTTTCTGCACAGTATTAAATAGAATTAGCTTGAGCTTCACCGCCATTGTCTGTGAAAGATCTTCTGCCAGTGTTGCTTTCAACTACTGCTGCTGTTGAAGTCTCTCTGGCCCCATCACCATGAGAGAGAGAGCGCGATTCTCTTCTGCTGACATGACCTTTGTTCTTGAAGAGGGTGGATGCATCTTAGTCTTGAATTTCTTTTTTGCCCATTCTGCTAGGAGACCAGCCTAGTGAAAGAGTCTGGCCACCTGGCCACATCGCTCTTGGCTTCTCTGACTCTCTAAATCCCCTCACCATGTTAAGGTGTGCATCCAAGAAGAGGAACGAATGCTTTATACATTCTAAGTATTTGGAATTAAATCCATCTTCAGCACACATTCAGCTGAAGATTAATTGCTCTAGTTTTGCTAAGTTATGAAATGAATGCTAAGGCAAAACAATGTTTTTATGACAATTAGCCTTTCATTTTTAAAATTGCTAACCTGTGCTTAAGTATTTGTGGTCAAATCAGGGAAGGCCAGGGAGAGAATTTGTTTGGTTTACGTTTTCATTTGAATTAACATAATTTGCACAAGCTGAATGACTATATGAAATTGCATTTCTCTTATTTTTTCAATTCAATTGCCTGATCCAAATGATGCACAAAATGTGTACTTTAAGGAATATGTATCAAATGCATTCATTAAGAAAAAATACATGCAAAATGCAACCACTGGCAAAAATTTCATAGAAAGATGCATATATTAGGGGAAAATGCTTGTAATTTTCATGTGTTTTCCTTCAACAGATTCACTCTACATTAATATTTTACTTCACTGGTTAAAGGCCAACAGTAAACTGTTCAAAAATCATTGTTCAGAGAAAAGTTATTAGTTTAGGAATCACATACATAGGAATCACATACATTACTTTACTTTGGAAATGGCTTTTTAAGGAAATATATTAATAATCTGAAAGTCTGTCAGTATAAGTGAACTTCAAAAACCTTACCTGCCCACCTCCACATTTCTATAGATAATTAAATTTTATTTTATAGCCCTCTTGTTCTTGGGTGGAATTTAAATTGTCCTATTATGTCAGATCAATAAGTATTATAGAAATGTCTACCACAAACAATGAACTAGTAGAAATCTGTTATGGAAAAAGAGGCAGATTTTTTTTTACAAGTAAAAGGGAGACACATTCAGAGCATGTAATTATCATTTGCCCCCCATTAAACACTATTTTGGCAGTGCAAAGGAGGCAATAAAAGTTTTTAAAAGGACGTTATCACTAAAAGTTCATGACGCAGAAGAAAAAAAGAACTTTCGTGTACAAAAAGTGCACATCTGCATAAGAACGATGATTTTCTTTTTGCTCCCCTTCCTTTAACCTCTAGAAGGAACAGCAATAGAATATGAAAAGGAGTGCTCTTTAGAAATAACTTACAAAGAAATCCTGAATTTAAAATGAGTTATTTCTATGATGAAAGGTAGAGAAAGCAGTTTGAGCAATAATTCTGTCATGGAAAGTAATTGGAAATTACTCTAAATATTTTCTTTACTGCTTCTGTTTCTTCAAGAACAATGTTTATCAGTCTTGTAGGTGGGGAAAGTGCCTCTTCTTTTTGTCCTGCTTGCTTCTCTCCCTCTCCCTCTCCCTCTCCCTCTCGTCCTATCTGTGGATTGACTGCTCATCTGGAGACATTGGCCTAATATGAGTCCTTTATAGCCAGTGGCTAACTTCTGCTTCATATCCATCTGCCTCATATCTGTTGGTTTTGTTAAATAAATAAATAAATATTCCATTCAGCCTTGGATTGCCATAACACTGTTTCACATGTCATTGCACATTATGTGACACTAAGCTGTGTTTTTAAGGGCTCGTATTTAGTTGTTTTGCCTTTTGTTTATATGACCTGTAGCAATTCGAGTGCTCTTTTAAAACACTTCACTTCGCTACTTAAATGACAAACTTGCTATTAAAATTTTTAGTATCTACTCACAGCCTAAAAGCTCAGTTAATTATGAAGTTTTGTAAATCTTGTTAACAGTTGGGTGTAATCTTTCCTGAACACAGTGGGAAAAAACATATTTTAAATTAGGGTGGATTTTAAAACTATTTTTGTGTCTTTTAACTTAGATCTTCAAGAGTGCTTCATCCAATCAAGTGATAAATGATTGTAGTTGGATGCTTATGTTCCTGTTAGAAAATTTTATAATTCTTTCCAGCAATCCTAAATGTGAATATGAATTCATTCATACCACTGTTTTCATATTTAAATGAATGCCTATGGTAGCTGTATCAATTTCTGGGGAAGAGAAGCACCACAAAGCATGATATTATACCAGTCATGTATGGCTACAGGCCACATTTGAACAAGAAAGCTGCCATTTTCTTGTAATTAAGGAAGGAATAATAATCAGGTGACCTGTGCAGACAGTAATTGTATGTGTGAAGTAGGGAAGGCATCAGAATGGTGGCTGGCACTACCATCTCCTTGCACTTGTTGCCCTTGCACTGATCCTAACAGAGGTAGAGCACCTTCAATTAATGGATATCAGGAAGCAGTGATCCAAATCACTTGAAATCCTGGAGAGAGGCTGCATGTAAGAAAACACATCTCTGGGCAAGACGGACTGGCAAGGCAGATGCCTTACATCAGCTTTGATGCCTACATATGCCGACCCTGATTGCAGTATCAGTACCAGAAAATTGCAACATAGCATTTTCCAATGGAACGTTATGCACACGGCCTTCTACACAAATGCTATGATTACCATATCAATAACAGGTGAATGGAGAGGCCAAAGCCTCATCGATATGTTTCTTGACCGTCTTGATGGAGCTGGTGTTTAAGGATGCTTCCAGATAGATGATTCCTTGTGCAAACAGTCAAAAGACTTGGTGCAACGATTCCACCTTTTCCTCCTTAATGGATTGTCTGAGATGAGAAAAAAATATGGATGGAAACAGGAGAAGGTTACAAATGAGAGGAGTGGGGCAAACCACATGATACCAGGGTTGATACAGGGGCTTAATAAGCCTTTCCTCCGGTTGTGTGCTACCTGATTTATCTAATTACTCTCTTCAGCCATCACGATATCTGTGTTCTATCATCTGGTAACAGATTTTTTTTAACGTTTGGGAGATCTGTCTGTCTGTCTGTCTTTAGTGCTGTACAGGAATTTTGTTCCGCTTGTGCTATGACCCCTCCACAGGTCTCATTCGGAAAGTGCCAGTTCACTGCAGAATGTGCAGGCCAGAGGCACAGAAATCCACATTCACTTGAATAGGTTACATGCAAATTGGCCATTTTTTTCAATAGCTTTGCAACTGGGAGATTAATGCTTTTAATATTAATATTCAAAAATGCAATGGTTTTAGAGATGAGATTAAACTGCAGGTAGAAGCTAGACAAGAAAAAGGAATGTGCTGTGCTTTTATAGGATTCGGCGAGTTACTGTTTTTCTCCCTAAACAAGAAAAGGAAACAACTGTAATATTTTTGAATGACTGTAAAAACCTCTAAGGGATCACAATCTATTTACTTGTTCTGTGTTTGAGACAAATTCGCCCATCAAACAGAGTATCTACTTTATTTTTAATATGCTTTCCAGTTCTCTGCCTTTCAGAACTATAAAACAGATCCAATGTGTAATATAGTGATATACTTGCTTTAAAGCCAGTATTTCCAGTGCATATGTGCTGTATATATATTTAAAAGATATGGCATCTCATTATTGGGATTTGTATAACAGCTGACCAAATCTGCTACCCTGTTTTTATCAATCCTTTTCAGAGCCTATGATTAGGACATTATTTTTGTTCATGGGATTTCAAATTGCAGCTTAAGAAAAGGACTTTGCTCACTGTGACCAGAGGGGAAGGGGAGGGCCCTGCCACACATGGAGAGCTTGGTTTGCTGGACCAAACACATTTTGCACAGTGTTTCTGAAGGCAAATTACTGTTGTGCCACAATTTCATTGAACTGGATTGTGTGCATTCGGTGACCGGAGCACAACCACACAAAATTGAACTCACAGCAGAAATCTAGGTATTGCTCTTTTATTTCCAAGACCCGTCTCCTCTTGGATTTTGCCCAGTGCCTCCCAGGGCCACTCTCCATTCCCCAGTGCCCTCCTCTTGAAGCGCTCTGTCTGTCTTCTTTGCATGTGGCAGCAATGCAGCCCGCCAGGACTGGCTGCCAAATCTAGAACTCTGGGATTCCCCAGATGGCGATGCCCCTTTCCCTGATCACCCCTCTTTTGGCAGTTTCCTGGCTTTTGTACATTTTCTAGCAGGTCAAACTTCCCTTACTTGCCGTAAGAGCTTTCTATTACAATATGCTGATAGAGACAGTACAGTACAGGGGTTAGAGTGTTGGACAAAACTCAGGAGATCTGGTTTATAGTCCTTCCTTAGGCATGTTCCTCTCTGGGTGACTATGGTCCAGTCTCTGACTCTCAGCCTAACCTACCTCACAGGGTGGTTGTGAGGATAAATTTGGGAGGATTGAAAGAAGGGAGGAAGCTGCCTTGAAGGAGAAAAGTCTGGATTTAAGTATAGTTAATTAATTACTATTTCTTGTCCTGCTGCAGTTTGCATTTGGCCCTACTTCTTTTGCCACTAGCCTGAGCCCTGTAAAGCAGCTATCAAAAAGTGGAAGCTGGCCTCAGGGTGAGAAAAGGTGCAAAGCCGCTTCTGCATGCATTTCCCTCTGCCTCTGTAATTCTCTTTTCCACTCCTCTTCAGCCTTCTTCACATTATAGAATTCTACATTTGCCAGCAAGTCATCTTTTCCAGAAACCGAGTACACTGCAGTCCTTCATTCCCCAAGCAGTGTAAGGATTGTGCTTATCTTCATATTTCTAATTGTGCAAATATTGTCATGTTCATTCATTCATTCATTGAAAAGACAGTGGGAGGGGTAATTAACATACATAGGAAACAAACAAAATAGACATGCATATAAATCAGTCTGCCCCTGTCTTGGAATATTTTTCCTGGTGCGCTTTGTTACTGAACAGACAATGTATTAAACCAATGCTTTTTCACTGTATTTATAGAAGAGATTATGAGTGGGGATGCTAGGATAAGGATTGAACAGAAAATCGGAAATGAATCCTAGGAAATTAGAAAAGGGACACGGTAAAAAGGGCTGAACCAATTAAAATGGAAGGAACCAATTAAAGAGGATGAAACAGAAAATACATAAGTCCTCTAAGGTAAGAATGCACATATAAAGGAATATAGTTCACTGCAATGACGAAAGATCTCCTTTCTTTATCTCTCTCTCTCCAGCTTTCTCCTATCAAATGCGTTTCTGCTCTTATAGGGCCAATATCCTCTTTTATCTTCAGCTTTGCTAAGGAACGGAAATGCTAGAAATACCTGTGTTTGGAAAAGTCTTTTTATAGACTTCAAAAAGGGTTAATCCTTGTGAATTCTGGAACTTAAAAATATATAATAGGTAGGTTTGAAAAGCAAGCTAGAAAGGAAATGTGGATATGCCATTGTACTTTCAACATATGGCAAAGATCAATTTTAAATACAGAGCTGGTTTTTGAAAGGGTAGGAATGAAAATGAAGCCAATGCTAAGAAAAGGCAGTCTTAAAATGTAAGCAACACAGAAATGATATTAAAGATCCATTACCAATTATCATTCCTTTGAATTTCCCATTATATACATTTCAGGGGTTAGAGGCAGCAGATAAATGAGTCATACACACTGGTTTTTAGAATGTAGATTTATACCTAATAGAATATGAATATAGTGTCTTTGGTGATGTGACTTCAAATGTCACATTTTAGTATGCTTTAGCTAGGGATAGCTCTGTATCTGAGATCCATATCTGCTCTGTCTTAGTTTTGAATGTATTTAATTGTAGGTTCATTCAATCCCATTTCTGCATAGCTCTACATGAAAATTGGCATTTATTTTCATATTTAAATTTCCTTAACTAACAGCACTATGTGCCATTTTTGTTTCTAAATGTTAAGCAGAAAATTACACCTCAAAATTCAGAAAGGTTGAAGAATCATAAGGACAGGCATGGGAATCTTCCAGGCCATGGACTAGATAAAGCCCCCAAAGGGTCCCCTGTTGGCACCCACCTCTTCCACAGAACCTGCCCTCAAAATGTGTCCACTCCTTCCCCACATGACCTTACCTACTGGCCAAGCCCACATTATCTTTGCTTGTCCTACCCAGCAAAAGCGGAATGTGGCACTAAAGACTTTTCCCAGACTGGAATGCGTCCTTCAGACTGCAAGTGGTTTCCCATACCTACGGAAGGATAGCCCTGCTCCCATACACATATTGGCCCGGGAAGTGAATATTAGGTCAATTCATTCAAAAATACAGAGCACGCAAGAGTCTCTGGCATCTCCAGCTAGTGATGGCTCTAATATTAGGCAGCTGTGGTTAGTGTTCCTGGGTCATTAGGGCATTAGGATCTACAATATGCTGTGCAATATTATCTATATATTTAATGTTTTTGCATCCCACCATTTTTCCTGCAAGGAACCCAGGATGCCTTCCAAGTTCTTCTTCTTCATTTTATCCTCACAACAACCCTTGTGAAGTAGGTTAGGCTGACAGTGCATGGCTGGCCCAAAGTCACCGGGTTAACTCATGACTGAGTGAACCTGGATCTCCCAAGTCCTATCCAATGTTCTAGCTACCTGCTCACAACTGCTCTCCAAGAATGAAATGATGGATAGATAAAAATGGCATGTAAACACCTCTTAATTCAAGTGAGTGACTGCTTTTAAGTGTTTTGCCATCTGACCGAGATGGTAAAAGGGCAGGTTGCTTTTTCCATTGACAGATCCAGGCTTCTTTTGAATAGAAACACACAGAATGATAATAATGAAGGAGAATAATTGAATGTATTTAGTGTCAAAAGCGTTTAATGTATATGGCCTAAAACTTTAAGCCAGATGTTCACTTTCTTTCCTGGGGATGCTTCAGAGTAAACAGATTTGTGACTGCTTTCTTGCACTTCAGCCTTGAAAACTTCGTGGAGAAGAGCCTGTAGCCATGGCAAGGACAATGCTTTGACTGATCCTTCAGCAGGCTTGGCAGAAACGCCCAATCTGAAAAGCCCATTTGCTTTTGTTTATTTCCCATCAGACAATGGAGCACAACGCATCTCTTCCAGAAAGCCTTAGCATGGTCAACTCTGCTGGCTTCATGGGGTTGTTTTGTCAAAATCTGGCAACTTTTTTCTGATGTAAAACATCATTTGCTACTACTAGCAGCAGATTTCCTTTGGCAGGCACTTAGTGCCTTCGCTTTTCAATTTGGGATAAAAATGCACTGAAAATTTTCAAGATAATAAACACCTAGTAGCTCCTTGTCTCAGCAAATAGAAATATGACATTACGGCAAGCAGCAAGCCAAGGATTCACTAAACAGCTTCATCAGCTCTGTTTAACAGTAAATTAATGCCACAATGATCAGAAGGAGAAAACCCAGTATTATAATGTTGACATGGCCAAGGAACACCAAGTGAAGCCATGTGGGGAATTCTGATAGGAAAGAGAGTAGGTGCTGGAGGCAGGAAGCTTGTGCCATGGGCCCCTCTCCATTCTCATTTTGACCCCAAATGTCTCTGTTTTGTGCCAGTTCTGCTACCCACATTGTGACATGAAGTATTCAGAACCAAACTAAAAATTAAAGCTTTCATTATGTCATAACTGGAAAGCCTGGCGAAGCCGTCAGTCATAGCCGGGTTGCACCTACATGTATTTTGGCGCCTGTCACTTAACTGGTCACACAGTTCAAAGAGCTGATTCCATACTTCATTAGCTGCTTTGAGTGACCCTTTTGTGAGGGAGAAGTAGGAGATAAATGTCTAATTAAAAATATCCTTCTTGTGAGTCACAGTGTAAACTATAATGCTCAGGCTGATGCAGAATGCAGCATCAGGACATTTTACCAGCAGGGATGGCAACTTCTACCACCCACATAGAATCCCCCATTCCCCTTGAGCTTAGCTGCAATCCTAAAAGTTGCCCAGCAGCAATATTTTAGTCTCTGAAGTAATGCAAAATATCTTGATATAGCTTGATTCAGAATGGGCAGTAAGACTCATCAGCTTTCCAACAGACTTGTTCTTGGTGAAGATCAAAACTGATAGAACTGGTTTGTTGTAGGACCAACGCAACTACTTGTAATGTTGGATTCTCCTTGGTATCTCCTGAGATACCACCTGGGAGCCTGAAATGAAAGGTAATGGCAAGAAGGAAGAGAGTTACCATTAGGAGACTGACTGTCTGTCAGACAATCAACACATCTCTCTGGTAGCCACACACATTGCTTATCATGATGTGTGAACCCAGCCATGTGGTTATTCACTTGCCCAACAATATTGGCCCAGGGACCCAGAGATGTGCATAGCCTATCCTGTCACCTATACAGCCTGCATTAGTTTTAAAAGAGGCAAGTCTTGCATCTGTTTCTTCTCTTCATCACATCACTCCTTCTGCATTCCTTTCTGTACCTGATATCTAAAACTAGGACCTGTGGTAAGATGGGTGGATGAGAATTCCTATATACCTATCAAAGCCAGGGTGTCCTTGTTTGCTTGTTTAACATTTTAGATCATCCTTTATCCCAGTGGACTCCAGAGTGCTGTACAATGGTAAACAATATAACATAATCAAAACAATATATGAGACAAAAGACAACGTCTCTAATAGAATTCTGTCTTAGTACAGAACTTTGCATGGCAGGCAGCATGGTATCAGTTCTTAGCAAGGACAAGAAAAGCGTGTGTGAGAGAGTCTGTTGGAGGACTGGAGAGCTGTTGGTTTTCCATGTTGCAGGGCTGTTTCCCACCTAATGGTGGTTTGTGTGTACTTGCTTCTGCACCTGGAATCATAGAGCCGAGTAGGAAAAAGCTCCTTATCCCATATACATGGTTCCATTGTCAAGCAATTCTCACCATTACCAAATTTCTTCTAATTTCCATCCAAAATCTACCTTTCCCCTTTAAAGCCATTCCAGTTGTGGTATCCCTTATGGGATTAAATTCCTATAATGGTAATGAATTCCATTGTTCGATTAGGTGCTATTCGCCCTTCCGTTGGACATGCTGTTTCCATTTTATTGGTACATAGCTAAATGAATAGCAGCAAGATGTGTGAGAATATTTGTTTGTTCTCAGTTTCCTGAGCTTACAAGCTTCCCCCATTCCCTAGACAGGAGCTCTGAGGAAAACAAAAGAAAAGTGAAAAACAAACAAAGGGAACTGGAATCTTTATATAATGTTCCAAGTTGACATCTGGCAACATCCATGAGGCAAGTATGGCTTGAATGGAGCTGCTCCAGTTTCTGGGCTGTCTCTAAGCCATAACTGAGCCTTATTGTGCAGTTTCAGAAATGGCCCTGTGTCAGGAAATCCCGGGATAGTTGCCCAGGAGAATGTATGTTTGGGTCCACAGGGAGATGCTTTTGCCTCGAACCTCAGCAGTTTCATTGGTGAATACAACCCAGGTAAACCCCTCTGCAGAAACCAAACTTACAACAGCACTGCTGAGTAGAGAAACTCCCACCAACTACAAGTCTCCAGAACATATACAGAGTATTTTATAGGTTTCTAGTTGCATACACAGGAACAGGGGAGATTATGGGGGAAGAATGGACACAAATCAACAGATAATGTATTCATGAACATAAAAATGTGAGAAAACTGCAGAGGGGACAGACGTAATGTTATAGTAAATATGGAATCATAGAATAGTAGAGTTGGAAGTGGCCATGAAGGCCATAGGGTCCAACCCTCTGCTTTTGAAGGACACCAATTTACACCATCCCACTCAGATGACTGTCCAGTTTCTCTTTGAATGTCTCCAGTGTGGGAGAAGCCACCACCTCTCTAGGCAGCTGGTTCCACTGTCCTATTGCTCTAACAGTGAGGCAGCTTTTCCTGATACCTAGCTAAGCCTGAACGTATCAGTGATTAACAGGTATATGGCAAACAGAGAAGTACCTGAGTCACAATAGATCCTGGGAGTGGGTTTTCACATGCAGGAGCAAGCGTTTGCTGCAGCCCAACAGATAACAAGATACAAAGCCTCCATGCAGTGAAATGAGGAAGTTAACAGTACAACTAACTTTGCACCACAGTAGCAGGCACCTCAGGCAACCAGACAGCCTTAGTCTCTTAGAGGAACAGATGAATAATCAAGCCTCAGGGGAAAGGAGCCTGGCTAAGAGTTCTGATTCTTTCTGGGCCATCACTGCAGGTTTGATTTTATATCACAATGGCATATATAAGCAACCTTTCTCTATAAAGATGTATTTGGATTTCCCCAACACATTAAAAACAGGGTTTCTGGAGCATGGGATTCAGCCCCATCCGTGAGGGTGTTTAAGGATAGGCTGGACATGCACATGGTAGGCATGTCATGAGTGGAGCTGGCTGCAGCCAGGGTCAGACTAGATGGCCCAGGAAGGCCCTTCTGACTCACTCTGTTTTTATGTTTCTTCTTGATTCTACTTTCTCCAGGCACTGAAGAAAGGCCTTGACTTCAGGATTGATTTTGTGGGGAGAGGGTATCTTTTGTGCTGTTTTTGTCCATATCCTCTTTATAATAAACCATTCTCATTCAATATGAATACTGTTCAAGGGCTGCCTAGATGGTTCAGTTACTCATTTCCTTGAGAAGTGCTTCATGCCCTGGTTGTCAAGGGGAACCTGGAACCTTGGTTGGAGCAAGGGTGATCAAAAGCCTCCAAGCAGAAGCAGTTTTCCCCTGTCATTTATTTTAAGGCATCCAAGTGACCCTATCCAAGAAGATGGTGTGGTTACTTAAGAACATGATTGGACAACACGCTTTACTCTCAATGCTTCAGCAACTAGAAATTGAAAAGCATTTTTAAAAACTTTACGACATATCATAGAACTCAGGCCTGTCAGATTCTTCACCCTGCAACAAAATTTGTAAAGTTTCGCATTATCTGTTGGACAAAAGGATGATGTTTAACTCCAATAGCACTGCGGTAAGGAGAAGAATAGCAAAATCCTTTCTGTTCCTTCCCCAAATAGTTGAAATATGACATTTTGCTTGAGTGAGGCATAGAACAGAAAATAAATCCCCTTCCTTCCAAAAGGCATCCTGTTCTGAAATCAATACATTGATTTTATTTCAGTGCACTGGAGCAAATGTCTCCCAGATTGTTATTGTTCATGAAAATGTAGAGAACTACAGTATGAGAGTAAAGATAAACAGGACCGTGAGGGTTATTCGGTGAGAAAACACAGGTGCAAGCTATTACCCTCATCTGCATCATTACTGTAAGTCATCTCGCTGCAGAGAAGGACAAGCCTGCAGAAGCAATTCCCTTCCTTTTATTTTTAGAATCCAGGCATGCTGCAATACACCCTTGCCTACCCTCCCTCTTCTCTCTCCCCCGTGTTTGAATAGGGAAAAGCAGCAGCTTCTAATATGTGTGGAGAGGGGAGGGCTCCATTTGCTGAATTTTCATTCAAACGGCGTTGGAAATGTCAATTGATCTGGTGGCTTTTTCTAATGTGTCACAGCTGTCACCAAAACACTTTGAGAGCGTAATAATAAAGGTTATCAGTACACTGCATATTTGTGTCACATAATTAAAACTGGCCATGCAGCTTCATCAATATGCCTTTCACAGGCCTTGTGAATACTTTATTGAACTGAATTCAGCTTGCATATGCTCCGTTCCAACATCCCACTTTCTCCATCCAGGATGCGCCCTTTCTGTATTTGATTGAGGGTTGCGAGGGGAAGTGTGGGGAGCACACAGTGAGAAAGAATATAAGACATGGAAGCCCTTCCGCTGCAACTGTATCTCCAATTGGTCCTGCCCTTGCCTTCCAAGCTTGGGAGAGGGGCATCTGCAAGGTAGCTTTCCAAGCTCATGCTGTCCAGATGTTGAAGATTTCAGCTTCCACCAGCACCAGCCAGCAGGGCCAATGGTTAGGAATCCCAGGAGCTAAAGTCCAAAACTTCTGGAGGGCACCAGATTGGAGAAGAGCGATGCAGACTCTGCCTCTGATTGTACTACACCTTGCTCGATCTGGTTTTGTAGTCCAAGTCTACATACTTCCAACAGATCCCTTTAAGGATGCACGCCCCAATTCATGGCTGGCAGGGGACATAACTGCAGAGATAGCTAGTACAGCAGGGGAGCTGCCCTTGAAAACAGTCCAGAAGCTTCATTTGGTGGCCAGATTGCTAACAAGGGCTGGTAGCAGTAAACATATAACACCAGTCCCCTATCAATTGCATTGGCTACCAGTTGAAATATGGACCCACTGAAAGTGCTTGTTTTAATATATAAAACCCTAAACGATTTAGGACCTGAATATCAAAAGAAACATTTCTGTCCATTTCTACCCATGTCTACCAGACCCCACAATCTTAATCAGAGATCCTGCTTCAGGATCTTCCTTTAAAGGATGCTAGGAAGGTGGCCACCTGGTGTAAGGCCTTTTCAGTCATGGTACCCATCTGTGGAATCAGCTATCCAGAGATGTGTGCCAGGCACCTTCGTACACATTTCAGCACCAGGCAAATAGTTTTTATTTTTCCCGGCATATTTAAACTCTCAATAGTCTTCATTGTAATTTTAATTCTAATTTGAGGTTGGCATTTTAACTGATGAATTTTAAAATATTAATCATTATTTATATACAAGATGTTGCCTAATCTGGTTAGTGTATGAAGTCAACACTTTGGATGTTCCTGCTGATGGAATAGATGTTTTTTTTTTTTTTTTGGAATGGATGTTTTATTTATGGAAATTGTTAATGTTGTTGGATTTTTATGTTTTGTTTGATGGTTTTTAATTGCTATAAACCATCCAGAGAGCCATGTGACCATTGTGACAGTCTATAAAAATTTGAATAGATAAATAGAATAAATAAGCACACTCTCATGACTTCTGCCCAACAGATTTTCTTTTAAAAAATCATTAGCTTTGTTGACCAGAAAAATTAAAACATCCAGTTGTAGTGGGTAGGGAAAGTTTAAGTGGGAAAATAAGTCACTTGTACTCTTGGTTTATTGGGTTTGTTTGTTATTAATCAAAGGACTGCACAATGACCGATGGATAGGACAGAGGTGAGCTAAGGGCCAAAGTGACTGTAGGCAAGCACACTGGGGAACGCGTGGCAGCATCCAGGGAGACATCCTGGGGAAGCCATTTTGATCGCTGTCACAGTGTTGAACAAGAGAGGTTTAGCCTTTCAGCTCCTAATTATATGTTAGGATTTTAAAAGCCAAAATGCTGTGCAGTGGGACGGGGAAGTAGCAAGGAACTCTTATCTTCGACTGGAGATAAGAACCTCTCTGGTCTGGAGGGCAGGTGAACGGTCAGTGATCCTGGAGAAGCTGGCAGCCTGAGGAGCAACCACTCGTGGGCCATATTCAGCCTGCCAAGTGGAAATCCCTTGTTCCTGGGGAAAGAAATTCAGGAAGCGATGTAGTTTCCACACCTCAGATAATGCATACCGTTCAATCTCTAGGTGCCTGGCTTAATATGCACTTCCTAGACTTACACTCTTTTTAATATTCAATTTTAAAACTGAACCACAAACCCTGAATTCTTAATTAGGAGAAGCTGAAGACCGAAAAATGCACTAAAAGACCTAAAAAATGATCCTACAGTGAGCCTGAACCAAAAGCTAAGCCTACACATTTTATTTTTTAACAGACTTTCTGACTAGCTGAGTCTGCTTCACGGCCCTTGTCAAGGCAGAGCTGTAACTTAGGTGTACTCTAAGTACTGGCTAGTGTCTTCTTCAACCACTCCATCTTCTCTACTAGAACAGGGCGACATGAACTGCCTGTTTCTTCAGGCTTTTCTCCCCTTGGATTTAGCATCCCTTGCTTTCCCCTTGCTTGTTGTCCTCAGCAAATGATTTATGAATTAGAAGTTGACCTAAATGAAGAATGTAATAGCCTTTGACTTATTTTCACATGCCTGTTGAGTTTCTTTTCACTCTGAGACTTTGTCACCAGGGCTTCTCCTTGGGTTTGGTGGATTTCCTCATCAGCACATTTGCTTGGTGCCATTCCGATTATCTTTCAGTCACTCTGCAGCATCTGTTTGGTTCAGTCAATCTTTAATGGCAGTTAATATGGATCTTTTCTTAGCCATTGTCTATTTGTTTCTTATATGTTATTTGCTTGTTAAATGTATGTTATTAATGAGATTCTATAATGGTATTTGAAAATTAACTTGAGCTCTTAATGATGGAAAGGCAGGATATGCATAATTTAAAGTCATACATGTATGCTTAAGTATGGTTGGGAAGCCACAGGAATGTTGTGTATTAACATTTGAGCACCTTTCTTTCTCTGAAATGGATTCCTTTGGCTTATATTTCCACTTGTTGGGAAAAAAAAGATCCTGGGGAGCTTTGAGTCAATGCTCATAAAAATACAATCAAAATAATGTAGCAGACATAGCTGGGCATTGAGAGTCAGAATGATTTTACCAGGGTTTATTCTCTTCTGTTTTCTTGTTTTTTTTTTTCTGTTTTTTGTGTTTTTTAATTTTGTTTTGTTTTGTTTTGTTAGTTGTGCATGTGCAGAAGGCTGGACAGGACAGAACTGCAGTGAGGATATAAATGAATGTGATTCTGAACCATGCTTGAATGGAGCCACCTGCTATGAGTCCACGGTCCACGGGCAATTTCTCTGCGCATGTGCGCCATTTTATATTGGAAGAATTTGCCAGTATCGCTACAACCCATGTGATGCCCCCTACAATCCTTGCATAAACAATTCTACTTGTTTGGCACAAGTTGATGGGAAACCACTGTGTATCTGTCAGAAAGGTAAATGGCACTGGTTATTGAATGGGCCACATGCTACCTGATTCGAGATATTGCCTGTTTGGTTGCCTGCTGAATTACTGTAAATGACAACATAAAGTTTACACAACCAATGTATGTGTTGGAGCACATGTCAGGCAACTCTTGGCAAAACAGCTTTCTCAACGCTTCAGAGGCTTCTTGCTTACAATAGAGTCCCTAATCAACCAGAACAATACCAGGACCCACAGACTGGGAAGAGAGCAACTGCTGACCAGAAATACAGGGCACCCTCATGCATAGGTGGATATAAAGCATGGGGAGTCCCAGGCTGTCCGGCAGTTTTGTTACCGTATAATCAGCAACCGATATGGAACACTGGACACAGTGCAATGCTGATGACCTTTCTAGGTATAGATGCTTAGCACCTCTGGCTCCTCACAGGTAAAGGAGCAGACTGTGAGTTTCATGCTGTGGTGATCTGAGTTCTCCCTCCCAGCAGTAATGATCTCACGAGCAATCACTTGCCAAATTAAATGTTGAACCTTCTCTGGCATTCTTCACCCAAAGCTGTCCTTCTGCATCCTTCTGCATCTGTCCCTGGGGGAAGGAATGCTGTGGAACTGGGCACGTCTTCACTCCCTCCTCTGTCCCTACTACTGTGATGACAGACTATTGGGTCCACCTTCCGCCCAACAGACTCCCCATCTCTAAATCTACAGATGTTGTTGCTCTTCCTTGTTTCCATGGGCGGGTTGACTGGGCCTCTCTGCTCCCTTGAACTAATCTCCCCCTTAGCAGGCACAGGCAGGGGCCCAGGCGGGGGCCCCTTGGACTGCAGCTGGAGCTGGATCTGTTCCAACAATTGTCTCATTCTCAGAGTCAGAGCTGTCAGTCCATCCGAAATGGCCAGCCTCTCATGCGTGCGTACTAGTTTGCCAAAATGTGCACGCACAACACCTGCAGGGTGAGCCACAGCAAGAAATGAAGAGAGCAGGGAAGAGGTATGGCTAATGAATGAGGATGATGTTGATTTCTAAGGTGCTGCTGCTGCTGAGTAGATGTGCAAAATGCACCAAAGAGTTCAGCGGTCACATTGGTCAACACTTTGAGCCATATAGGGAGCAAACTGTGGTTGAAAGAAGCTGGGAAATGAGAAATCTGTTTAGTTCTCCTTTCACCTTCCCCCTCCTCCTCCCCCACCCCCGATTGCATTCTTTCTATCTTGTTTACAATGAAGAATGTATCTGGGTAAATTATTAGAAAAAGCCTAACAGAGCCAAATTCTCACTCATCCCTAAAAATGGGGGTCTGCAGGCACAGGGGTCTGTGTTTTCTTCTGTGCACATGGGCAAGTCCTGAGCCAGCTTCAAGGCACCTGGTGTCTTGCACATCGGCCAGGACAGAATGAAGCTGGAGCTGCAAGCCCAGCCCAAGCTTAAGTGCCACTGGGCTCCTCTCCTGCTGGAGATGCAGCTGGGAAATCAAAGCAGGTCAGGTTGCATCCTAGAATGGTTGCAGGAGGTGAAGTGGGAGAAAAGGAAGCACAGAACAGAATGGGACATATCAGGTAGGAAAGGGAAATCTGTCAAGCTGAACCTAGTTCAAGTTCTCATTTGTTGGTCTCTAGGCTTGCTTCCCCCTGGTTCTGCATGTCTATATTGATTAAAGGATTTGTTTGCACAAATACAAATTTGAATGAATGCATGTTTTGAAAGTTTTTCTCTCAATTTAATGTACAGCTTTCTGGCTGGAGATGGCATTTAGTTCTGGGACTCATGAATGGGATAATCTGGCCTAAAAATGCACATAGGGGTGTTTTTGGGGGGGTTGGGGGCATAAGGGGGATAGGAAGAAGTTTGTGCATTTGCTGTGATAATGCATCCAGATTATATGGCTCTGGAGCAGGAATCTACAAAACTGGGTCTGTTTCCCATGTCTTAGTTTATGTAGAGATGAGATGACAGGTGAAGTCCGTGATCTTGTCTGTTCACCTCACTCTATTGAAATATGGTTCTACCCTTGCTGTGTTTGCAGTGGATCATTCTATATATGTTCAAAAAATCTTCAGTAGTTCCTGAAAACTAAATTTGTTGCAGATCAGACATGGAAGTGGTTCCAGGATTATCGCCTCATAGCATATCTGTGACATTACTTTCCCAGGAGCTCTTCTCCTTTAACTTTTCTTATACTATACCCATAAAAATATTAATGTTTTAAAACAAGAAAGCATTATACAAATCCAGTATCACCAAAGAACAGAAAGGGAAAGTTACAAAAAGATGGCTAATAAGATTGGGGGTGGGAGGAGGACTCAAACAATGATGATATGATAAATAACTCCCTCTTAGAATCACAATGTGCCAGTACCAAATTTCTTCCCCAACGATGCTGACTCCATAAAGTTTATCTAGTATCCTGTAGCGAAGTCACAAATACTCACAAATACACCATTGTATGTTGCCAAGCATGATGTGAGAAAGTTCTATCAACTCTCTGCATCTGCTTATATATGCTCCAAAGCTGCTATATGTCCACTTGAAGCTAGGCAAACCTTAACTGATCTGTTACAAACTGTAGCATTCAGGATTTTGGAAAGATCATTAATTAGTGCTTCTTGGTCAACAAAGATATCCTGGCAAAAAACTCCTTAAAGACCTATTTTCGATTGCCTCAAGGACCTAGAAGATTGAACAGCAAAAGCAATCATTAGTTTAGCTAAGATTCTTTTCAATGACCTCAACCTATTTTGATCTTTAGATAGTTATATACATATGGAGGCCATCATCAGGTTCATCAGCTTAACTAAACTCAAATAGTCCTGAGAAAGGGCCACCATAATTAAAAAACCAAAACAAATCATTAATATTGAATTCTATAAACGGAAGCCATCAAGATTTGTTTATCATGTTCCTATGGAATGTCTTATCTTAACATCATGAGTAAAGATCTAGATTGCTTAAACAGTATTTGATGCCTTTCTCTCAAGTATATTTTTGGATCAGGACATGGGTAGTATTTGTCTTCTGTCACAGCTTGCAAGCAGGAAAGGCTATTTATTATTTGCTATCGAATGAGTAAATATTTGCATCTAGAATTTCACTAGGTTCCTGTCAATTCAGTAGGTAATACCTGTTTACTCATTGAAAAGTCTGCAAGGTCAAACCATTGAAATACAACACAGAAAATATCCGCAGGTTCTTTCTCAAGAATATCCTGCTTTGCTTGGAAATGTGGCAATGTGCAAAAGCTACCTCCTCCTCCTTGTTTTTTTTTTTTTTTAAGTGCCGTTCTCCAGGGCTGTATCAGATCATTTCCATGCACTATTGATTTATAATTTGTATCCTGAGCTAGACTGATTTGCATGACCACCAGCAGCAAGTAGTTGCATTTAAATGTGCCTATTACTCTGATACACATGCTACTAAATATCATTACCATAGCAATACAATACATTAGCACTAAATGTATATTTGTGGGCACTGAATTAATATGCCAATTTACAATCAGCTTTCTGAAAAATAAAAATCATTCTGTTGTATAACTTAAATGATTAAATGATATTTACAGCCAAAGACATGAATTAGGATTTACATGATGATGTTTTCTGAAGACAGCTTTGCGCAAATAATATAGACATTGCAAATTGATTGCGGCTGATGATGCTAATTTGTAATAATGCTGCTAATGTTTTTAAAATGTGCTAAGCAGCTCTAAGTAGCAGATGGAGACTTTAAAAACTGTCCAGTCAGTTCTCATCATTTTGTGGTAGATCACCTTAAATTAGGTGAGGATATAGCTCTAGTTACGTCTCTTCAATTTATGTAATTACCCACACACTCAGTGGCATCACCCTGTTCGAATCAAAGGACCTGTTCTGGGGCTACACAGGAGCAGTACAGTCAGCCAAATACCTGCAGGCTAATTCCCTTGCCCCAGAGTAACTTTGCTGATTGGTAGAGTGGTAAAGACTAGACGTGTGGCAGAAAGTAGACTAAATTACCACATGCTTGGTCGCTTTAGCCCTTTTGGGACATCCTGTTCCCCCTCCCATGCTCCCAGCCGTTCTCATACTGGGGAAGACAATGCTAGTTCCACTTTTCCATCAGTCCCCATGAAATGCAGCTTCTGTGGCAGGTGGATTGTTCTATTAGTTTAGACTCACAGGGTCTTCTACATTCCTGATCTTCGAGACCCCTAAAATATGTGGGGAGCCTACATGAGTAAAGCATGCCCCTCAGTGAAGATGTTCACCTTCTACTTCCTCATGATGGGCATGACAATAAGAATGGCAGTGGAACTCATGCGTTGCCCCTCTTCTCGTTCCAATTGCATGGATTCTAGAGCACCTAAACTGGGCCAGCCGTGGGTGCAGCTTTAGTATGATCCCAGAAGTTGAAAGACACCACAACAGCAGACAGTGCTGCCAGTCCACTTCAGCCGTATCTGTGAATAGGCCTGGATAACATTTTTCATACAACCAAGCATGTCTCCAAACGTGCTCATGTAGGAACATCCAGGGTAAAAAGAGTTACAAAACTGAGAGAGGGGCAGTGCAGCTAAGGATGGATAGAACAGCCTATTCCTTTGCATGTGAGTTTCACACATTAAAATTTATTTAATTAATTTATGCATGTATTTATAGGCTGCCTATAACTGCTGAGGCCTTCCTAGGTGGCTTACAATACATAAAACATATTAACAAAGTAAAACATATAAAACCAATTAAAACACAACGAATTAAAACATCTGTAAAAGCAATATAAAATGGGTCACAGCATTCATGCTAAGTGTTAAAAAGACTCCTAAAAGGTGTGTCTCTACCCTGCTCAGTTTAAAAGAGATGCATAAAAAATTACGTGTGTGTTCACAAAACATCAATTTTTGTGTGTTATCCTAAAATGCATATTTTGTACAGATTTTATCTTAAAATGGACTTTTATATTCATTTTAGTGTTTTTTGAGCTGAAAATTGGATCACAGAACTTGAAGATGTTAAAAATCAAATGAGTGTTTATATCATGTTATATTTGGGGAGAAAATCCTGTTTTTCTCCTCCTTACAGAGGTACTCAAAGTAGCTTAGAGAATCCAATAAACAAACAGAATTAAAATATGAGTAATCCATATTATTAACACCATAAGAGGCATAACACAAAAACAAGGGCAAACAGCATGAGGAAGAACTTCAAAGGCCAATCAATAATAACACTTAACGACTTCTACCACAACAGAGTTGTGAGTTTGCTGAAAAAGAAAATGTTCAAGAGCTGGCAGAACACCAGCAAATAATCTGTAATTCTTGAGGCAGAGAATTTGACCGAAAAGGCCACGGTTTGCCAACAACTGTGTCTCAGAAGACCTCGGTGTGCACAAGAGGATCAGTAGGAAGTACATGCTGCCTTTTGGGGCCAGGTTCTCTTACAGCAGTTCATGTAAATAATTCAAAACACAAAACACAGTTAAAACATTTTTTTTTTGCAGTTGGAGAAATTTAAAAAGCACTCTAAAAGCAATATACAGCCCAGTACATCAATTCATATAAAACATATTAAAAGAAAGACAGCAAGAATTTTACCAATTAGCAACCCAGCTCAGCATCTTCATTGAATGAAAAAAGACATAATTAACTATTAAGATTTGTATTGTTAATGTCCTCGTGGCAACTTTACATAACCAGTTTCTGTATAGAACCATAATATGTAAAAGTGAAGCTCTGCTTTCCATCCTTTTCATCCTCAAAAGGAAGTTGGGGTGGAAGGAAGGAAGGAAGGAAGATCAGCTAAGTAAATGGGAAAATAGAATGGAATGGAATTGGTATCTAGATTTTTGGGTGCTTGCATCAAGCATTCATTCAACAGGGCACTGAAAAGGAGATGGAATAGTAAATATAACAATGTTTTGTCTAAGGAGAAATGTGTATCATGGATTGTTGCTAAAACATCAAGAAGTAAACCTAACCCATTTTCAAAAGTTGCAGTGAATGGAATGTGTTAGATAATGTATATTACATCTCTCTGTGTGTGTGCATACCAGAAATTGCATGTCTCCATGATAAGAATGTCATTACTTATTTCTATATTGTTCATTCAGAAATGGATGTTGGTCCTTCCATAAGGCCCACTTTAGATGAAAAGAACCTGGAGGAATGTCATTTCATGCTGAAGTACTGACTTAGTACTGCAGATTATTTCCCTGTGTTTCCTACACAGTAGCAATGAAGCACACTGCTCTGCCCCTTGAACACACTTTTGTCAATATGTTTCACTTTCCTCTGTTCAGGGCCCATCTCCTCTTTGTCTGTCTACTTCTTTCCCTCAATCCCCCCACCTTTTTTAAGTTAGAGCAGCATCTTCCAAGATAAACTATTTGCTCTTCTACATCTGTACTTTTCAAACAGATTCACACAGTTCTGATAAATGCATGACAACAGCTAGGACTTCACTAGGGGCTAAAGCTTTCTTATTGCATTAATGCCGAACCCAGCATTGGTGACAAATTTAATAAAATTATAGGCTTATTGTATGGTGTTTAACCACCATGTTGTTAAACATTATGTGTGACATTGTCCAGTTGAATCAACAGAAAACCTGCAGCATCTTGTGGCAAGCTATCAAATTTTCTAAAATGAGGTGCCCTGGAAAAGAGAAATGCAGGCTCAATAGTAGAGGAAATAAAACACCAGTACTAAGCTTACCACAATTAGTAGCTAGATATCGGCACTGGAAAGGGTCTGGATGAGGTTGGTATTGATGGCATGGGCAAGTGAAAGGATTCAATCAGCTCAGTTGAACTTTACAAACTCTTATCTTAGATTGCCTTAAATAATCCGAGTGAGCCTGAAGGGAGGCTTCTCAGATTCAGTCTGAAGTAAGCAATTTAAGAATTGAGCTGCACTGGGATTGAGGTGAACCCTTTCAGAATCTATCCCACTCTCACACTGGTCTTAGTCTGCTCCTGCAAAGCAAGCTGAGCTGAGAGGACATCCATGGCCACCTTCCCCATCAGGTCCCTTTGTCCAAAGAGCGGCTGCAGGCTGCAGAAGAGGAGCACTGCAAAAGGCAGCACCAGATGCCATTCCTGGTGGCCAACCTTCCTCCTTGCCCAGTGGAGCTGCTGGTGGCAGTGCCTGACATGGAAGAGGGCACAGAAAGCAGCGGTGCGGGCACCTTTCCCAGCGACCTACCTTCTTCCGCAGCCTGTGCAGCTGGCAGCAGCAGATGTAGGAGACGGTGGCGGCAAGTGGCCATGCCAAGTGCCATTCCTGGTGACTGATTTTTTCCCTGCCCGCAACAGCCAATGGCACCAGCCCCAGGTGCAGAAGGGGGCACTGCCTGAACATGTGGGGCTCAATTCCTGGCAAGTGCCCCACAAACCCTGGCCCTTGCCAAGGACTTGGGCTCAGATCTTCTGCAATGTGGACCAGGATCCGGGGAGATGAGCCCAGGGAATCCCACCTGCCCATTGATTCCTCATGTATCCCTACGTGTGCCAGGTTAAATAAACTGCATGCAGCTGAACTCCACCAGTTTGCTAACCTTATTAAGTGATGGGCAAGACTACACATGTGGGTAGAGAAAGTTTAAGCCATCCCAGCTGGCCAATTTTCCTTTTGTCCTTTTCCTCCCAAATGTCCTGAACCTCTACTGTACAGATTACAAAAGGAACAAACTCACAACACTTCATTGGTGCCATTAGATCTTCTGGAAGGGGAATTTGGGAGGGCATGGCCCATCTACCACATCGCATACCACTTTTCAGTATTCATTTGCAAAATGGTTTCAAATATAAAAGATGGAATCGATAAAAAAAACCCTACTCTGTTAAAAGTCCTAAATTAAACTCATAAAACTATTCAAGATGTGATAGCTTGTATTACCACTGGGAGACACTTTTCACAAAATCCTGCCCACTCATCCTCGCTAAGGTGAAAATGTCTTGGTAAGATGCTGATCTCTTTTGATACCCATTTCTAACTACTGTCCCTTTTGAGGCTAAAGAGAAAGGAAAATCTTTATGGGGATGTGCAGAAATTTCCTCTCTGACTCCAATAGGTCACTACTGAGATGCCGGATTAAATCTTATCATGCAGAAGATATTCTTTGCTTTTGGAGATAGCATCCCTCTTTTTAACAAAACATTTCCATGGCTTTTGGAACAGGCTAAACTTCCCCAGAAGATTTAATCAGATACTCATTTCTTCCATTCCATCCTGTTTGTGCCCCTCTGCTATGATATTTTTAGACACATAATATTCCCCAAGGGGACACATTTCCTTTTGTGTCTGAGGGATAAAAATGCTTCATGTGTTTTAAAGTTCCATTTAGAAGGCATTCACCTGGGCCTTTGTTATCACTGATCCCTACATTCAAACTGAGTAGCAGAGATCGCTGATCCATACCTGTTTCATCTATCTTTCAGGATTCGAAGGTACTTACTGTGAAACAGACTACAATGAGTGCATCTCCAGCCCATGTAAAAATCAAGGTCACTGTGTGGATGGGGTTAACAGTTATAGGTGAGGAAAATCTGACAGATAGCGCATTTGAGTTGGGGACTATTTCAGAAAAAGATGAAGGATTACAGCTGGCAGGGGTTGGGCTGATTTGTGGATGATTACATCACACATGTTCCTTCGAAATTTCTTCAATTATTGATTGTATCGTGGTGATCAGTATAACCAAGTGCTTTTCAGGTCACCTAAATTATATGTGTGTTGGAGTAGGGGGGTGGGGGGAGAGATGTTGCAGTAACCAGAAAATATAACGCTAAGATTTTTGTTCTCCTGGTGTTAAAAGATTCTTTGCAGTTCACTAGATGTCATCTTTCTCTCCAGGTGCTTCTGCAGAGATGGCTTTTCTGGGACACTGTGTGAAGTGGAGATTAATGAGTGCATATCCAGTCCCTGTGCAAACAGTGGAACATGCATAGATCTTATAAACAGGTTTGTGAGTAGAATCAAGTTTAGTGGGAAGGGGGAGGAAGGTTCTGAAACTGCACTCAAACGGCTTTGTACTGAAACTGCTGATATAGCATGTGTGGAGCCATATGAGAGAAAGTGTGCAGCCTCTAGTAGCCTAGAGATCTCTCTGTCATAGTTGTGGTATGGTAAGAAATAGGAGTGGACAAATTGAGGAAGGCAGATCTATCCAGAAGCACAACAGCTCAATGGATCCTCTGTGTTCAGAGAAGGTGTGTGTACCAGGTGCTGGAGAGTGGAGTCAGAAACCTCTCTCACCCTTAGATCCCAGTTCAGTTTCAGAGAATCTCGCAGCCTGCATTCCACCGATGGGAAGGACTAAAGGCAAAGGTGGTGGGACAAAAAGACCAAAATTATCAGCATATGGTAGCTTACTGTCAGTATGAGAGACTTAGAAGGTTACCTTGAGCTTTTTAAATGGGGAAAACATGCACAAAAGATGGGAAGATACCAAACAATCAGTGAGGCAGAGAAATTGATTTT
>NW_025335349.1:3639967-3776662 GCF_004798865.1 Varanus komodoensis | reverse complement strand
CCCCTCCTGGACATAAACAATAGGGAATGTCTGTCATCATCGTGTCCTGTTTGTGGGCTTCTTACCACATACCTGTTTGTACAACACACACACACAAATGCAGAAAAATCCATTTGTCCCTACCATCCTGTGAAGAGAGAGCTTTCTGAAAGAGTTGAAAAATATGTGTATTGTAGGTTTATCCATAGCCATTATATGTATTAGATTAAAATGAAATACTTTGGAGTAGGGTTTGATGGACTCAGCAGTTTAAGGTCTAAGTCAGCATTGCGTGTATTCATCCATATGGCTCTTCTCTCCAGTTTCTGCATCAACCTGCAGTTTGTACATTTTAATGCGCAAAATATGCATGTTTTGAACATATTCTACACATAGGCAAAAATAGTAAGTAAGTAACCCTAAACTATGCATTATGTTCATATGTCATCTTAAAATATGCATTTCAATATGCATTTGGGCATTTTAGTTTTTGAACAGATTGTAGCAGAAAATTAGAAAAAGTGTGCAAACCAAAGTACAGCTGTGTTTCGAGTGCAAATCAGCTTGGTTCCCATTGAAACGCAGATTAAATGAGATCCTTGAAGAACGCTAGCTGAATGGCATTGCACCTCTAATACCCAGATACTGGGAATAAACCACTGGCATAACTATCACCGCTCTGTGCTTGCTTGAGCATTTCCTATAGATGTTTGTCTGCAATGTCCAAATGGGAAGAATCAAGAACGCGTCTGGATTCATTTGCTAGATTCAGCAAAACAGTGTTTTGACAGGCCACAGTTCAGAGCATCTGCTTTGCTTGCAGAAGGTCTCAGGTTTAATCCCCAGTTTCTACTCTGCCTGAAATCTTGGAGGATGCTAGTCTATCTGGAGAGTCCTGGGCTAGATGGACCAAGGGTCTGACCCAAAAGAAGGCAGCTTCCCCTGTTCCAGATGTCTTTCTTTCCTCCCTTATTGCTAAAAAACCTTCAGTAAATGTCCTCTGGAAACAACAGACGATCTACACCAGGGATCCCCAAACTTTTCCACCAGGAGGCCAGTTGAAATCTGCCAGTGCTGGGCACGGGCCGGAAAGGTGGTGCCGGCGGTGGGCGCGGCATGTGCAGGTGCATGCACTGCGGTGGGGGGGCGCATGGCGAGGGGAGGCACGGGCGGGTGCGCGAGGGGAGGGGAGGCAAGGCATGGGCAGGGACACGCTGCAAGGCGGGCGCACGAGGCAGTGGCTTGCTCTCTTGGAGATCATTTTCTCCGAGTGAGCAAACCGCTGCCTCCCCGCATGTGGGGTGAGGTGGGCGGTGGCGGGTGCGGGCACGGTGGGTCCAAATGGGCATGGCAGGCCGTAGTTTGAGGACCCATGATCTACACCGTTCAGGCTTGGAGAACCTGCAGGACCTCAAGCCAAATGCAGCCTATTATCCATACAATAAGACGCTTGACAAACTCCTCAGCCCTTCTTTGCAGTTGGAGGCATGCAGCAAACCTTGGATTTTTCTGAGCCACTGGGGAGTCTGCCTCCACATTGGTGCACTGGGTTTCCTTGGGCTGAAGTCCAACTGACTTGGATAAAGCTTATTTGTTAGGCTCTTCAAATGCAATGCTGTGGATGTTTATGCTGTGGTAAATCCCTCTGACTTCAATAGCAAATGCTCCCTGATAAATATGCATAACCAGGGTGGTGAACTTCAGGCCCAACCTTGTCCCAATCCATCCCTTTAGGATTTGCCAGGTGTCTATTCCTTATTCCCAACATGTCTAGGTTGTTCCTGCTTTTCCTGTTACTCTTCAATCCTTGGATGGCTTCTTAGCTTTTTCATCATTTTCTCCCATCTTAAACCTTGACTACTGGAAGAGTCTGAAGCTAAAATACACTGGCATTGTTGGTGACATGTCCTCACCAGCTTTTGACTTTGATTCCACCCTCCACTGCAATGCAGGCTCCAAGACCTTCTCTGAAATGGACTTGAGCCCTCAAACTGTGACATGACTATTTATGAGCAAAGCCTCGACACTGAGCCAATGCAGGAAAAGTGAAAGATGCTTGACTCCTTTGGAAGACAAAAAAGAGTAATGTACCTTTTACTGACAGAAGATTCTTTCATCCAGCCAGTAGCTGAGCCAGTGATTTTCACTGTTCCCCTGCTTCCTTCTGCAGCATCCTTTGTATCCTCCAAAATCTGCTCCAAAGTATTGAGAGACCTTTCAGAAAAGCTTGGGAGGTGGCACAGGAGGCTGTAGGAGAAAGGGAATTTATGAAAATCACATCTTCCCACTTCCACTCATGGCAGCCTCTGCTGCATCAAAGAACCCTCTTCCATCACGATATAATTGGATACAAACCAAAGGACTTAAATTTAGCCAGTGATTTCAAAGGAATTTAAGCATGTCTCATTCTTCCTTTTCTTCTCTGGGTTGAACTAATTCTGTCTAGCTTCTTCTAACAATTACAATTGCTATGAATGCAAGGGAGGGAGGAAAAGAGAGAAACCTACCTTCCTTGAAGCCTCAGGAAAAGATCCAGAACTGGGGCTGGGTGTGTGGGTGGAATGATCTGTTTTCCCACAGGGAGGTTTAGGCTGAACACATGGCTGTGACAGATGGTTTCATGATCTCACATAAACATGTTGTTGCTCACTGCTGTCCACTGAAGCCTTCCTACTCCATGTCTTGATAGGTTTCTTTGCCACTGCCCACCTGGCTACTATGGCGCGCTGTGCGAGCTGGATGTAAATGAGTGCGAAACTCTTTCCTGCTTGCACGGAGGAAGCTGCTTGAACAAGCCCGGGGGCTACCAGTGTGTATGTGCTCTTGGTTTCACAGGTAAAGTACATTTACAAATGTTTGGAAACAAGCCAAGCCACCCTGTGATATCTTGAGAGTTTCTGGCATACTCAAGGAATACCAGTATAGCAAGGATGAGTCCAAAAGGTCGTATACATATTGAAAGACAAATCAATGTTTCCCCCAGCGATCACTGGATCTGCATCTTGTTAAGCACCTGTGGACCTTATTTATGTCATTTCTGATTTATTGGTTCTTTACCAATTCAGATACTTAGCTGAATTACATTAAAAGAGAGGTTACATAGAGCAGAGCAAAAATCAATATTTTGTGAATTCAGCCAAGAAAAATAATTATTAGTATAGCTACTGAGTAAGTTTTGCAAATGCATATATCACAACCCCTTTTTCAGTTCTGTCAATTTTTATCACAGTTTGGATGCCTAGCAAATCAACATAACTCCTGGCTTATATAAAATAAGTAAATCAGAAGATGACATTTTAAAAAAACACTTTACATCTGAATTTCTAATGACTGAATAGTTGATTTTTTTTTTTTTTTGAAGTGTGCTATTGAAAATTTTGCCTGTGCAGTGGTCCTTAAGCTTACACAGAAGGATTAGGGCATTATTTGTTCCTCATAGGATGATGATGATGATGATGATGATGATGATGATGATGATGTATATGAGCGAGGGTGGGATTAAATGCATGTAAAGTGGTGCAATTAATATACTACAAGATATATACTCTGTGCATGTGAGCTACAGATTAATCGTATGACTGCAGCATGCAATTTCTTTTTTGTGGACTTTCTTGCTTTCAAATGTTGATCTGTTAACTGTTTCTTTCTGATGAAGTTCCAAGCTGGTCCCTTTTATGATTGTCAATTCAGGCATTAATTCCTAACAGCAGTTGTTATTGAGTTTTAGTTTATATTACTTCTGACAAATTATGGAAAGCACTTGATACTCAGAATGCAAAATGTTTTCATTTGACACTCTGAAAAAGTGGCTCTTTCAAGGAAGTTATAAGTGATCATACTCTGAGCGAAAGGAAGTTCAGAATTCCCATCATGCAATGGGCTGACAGCTATTGCAGGATGCACCTTATTGATAACTTGAAAATTTGAGAAAAGTGTGTTTTTAGAAGTGTACTATATAGCTATGATGATGCATGACTACTTTCTATGTTTTATTGGCTTTATGTCACCTAATTTATAAGAAACGAAAACATATTGTTTGCAGGAGTGCCAACCTTCTCCATTTTGGATAATGAAAAAGACAATTTAAAAAGTCAATATGTCAGCAGTTTAAAGGCATTGAATTTATGGGGATATAACCAGACAATATATTTAGCTGATTAAAAAGCAAATATGTTTCCAACTGCCTCTTCCCACTTTAATATACATGAACATATCTATACATATTTTGCTCCAGGGAGATCTGAAAATATATATACCAGAGCATTCTGCTGTGCCTTGTTTTGCATTATGTCTTGTTTGGCCAGGTTGCCATAAAGTGTAAGCAATTCAGAACAGGAGCTTTACCAACACTTTTCATGCCTGTAAATTAACACCTTTCAATGTGTTTATCTGTGAACTTTCAGCCTGGGTTCTTAGGGCACAGCCTCCCAGTGCAGCTTGCCAAGAGCAGAAGTTAAGACACAAGATGGGCCGAAAGCAGAAGTCCCTTCAGAATCCATTTAATGGTGGAACCACAGATACCACTCTAAGGAAAGCACTCTGGATGGTTGGAGGGGGGGGGGGGGGCTCCCTGCAAAGACCTGTCTCTGATGCCCAGCAGCCTGATAGACCATACCGTGACTCAGAGAGCTGGAGCCAGGGATGCACATCATAAGGCCCGAGCAGATCTATGTGGGTTCAAAATGGTTTCCAACTGTTTGGGGCATTGAAAGCTTTGCTGCTGCTGCTCTTATTACTCTTTGTATTTCATTGTATAGGTTTACATAGATTTAAATGATCAGTGCCATCAGAGACTGCTTGGAGACATGATAGCCTATAGTTGTGAGTTAGGCCCATCATCATACAATGATTGCAAAATCTTGCCGTTATGAAGAAAGGAGTGTGTACAGACCCTTAGAGAGGACTGTTCTGTGCTCTTCTCTGGATTATTTGTGTACAAGTTTGTTGCACCACGCTGCGGGATTCCTGGCACTGAGCGGCAGGGCAACAAGCATTGCAGGTTAAGAGTAGGTTCTGTCCCTCCCAAAGTGCAGTCCTTTACTTTTCCTCACTTGTGGAAAGCTGCATTTGGAGGTCAGCACGAAACCTTCTCCGTGGCCTTGTTGACCCTAGTTTGTGAGGCAAAAGACAAGTTCAGCCCCTACTGAACTTGTTCAGACAAGTTCACTGTGCTCCATATCTTAGTCCACTTAATGTGTTCCACAGAAATTAGAAAGATCCAGTGAAAACCTGGTCCTTCCCTTGCAAGCAGTTCCCCGGTGTGCATCCCTGCTTTTCATACTTTGGGAAGTGTCTATACATATATCAAAATGATGTTGAAGAAATGGACTGCATTATTTCAAACTATAGATGAGAAATAAAATTTTTCAATGTGCAAGATGTTAAAAAGCACTGAAAGTAGAGAACAAGCACATCAGGAGAAAAGTCCTAACCTCGTCTTTGAATGCTGTGTTAGGAGTTCTTGTACCCATCTATAGTTTGAAGCAGTGTGGTTCATTTTACTACTTCAGCAGTTTTCCACATGTTTGCGCTGCATGCAAAAACCAGGCTTTGGTCAACCTAGCCATGATATTAAAATGTTACAGAATTTTATGAATTAAAATAGCTGATCACTGAGAGCTGTTAGATGTTAGATGGATGATAGATAGAAGGTGCCTTAAGTTGATGCACTCTGCAATCAGCTAAAAGAAATGTGTTTAAAATGATGTTCACCAAGAGTCATTTGGATGTGTGCACAGATGGTTCTCAAATCTTCACCATATATGGGGACAGAGAAATTTGGGAGAACCATTCTTCCATTTTCTATACGTTGGCAGGAATGGGGGTCGCCATTTGTGGTGGCAATGGTACAGCTTTTTACTTCAAGCCAAATTGCCAGCCTGGTGACCACGTTATCGTCTCCAGAATGAACTGGATCCAGCATTCCTCCGTAAGGATGGGGGATGAGGTAAGGAGTGGGATAGTTGCTGCCACACATTTGTGGAGAACATTCAGAGGAGATTCTGGAAACGTGACCTTTCCTTTTCTAAGATGAGAAAAAGAAAAAGCTCAAAACATTCTCAGTCTTCTGAGAAATTTGGCCTCAGTTCTAATTTCATTAGAATGTTAACTTTAAGAAGAAAAAAAACCCTTATCTCTACAGAATATAAGGACATAAAGAAAGGGACTTTTTAAAAACTATCTGTGCATATAACTAGGACAGGCAGCTAAGACTGTTATGTCAAGTGTACTTTGGTTACCTACCAGGACCAATCAAATAAACTGAAAATGATTAAAACTTAAATCCACAAACTGAGAGAAAGTTTAGAGGTGGTGATTAATCCTGCAGTGCCTAGTCACAGTGAGAAGTCTGTGAAGAAATTCCTTCGTGGAGCATGTAGGTAGTGAAAGTATAATCCTTATCTGCATATTTCCATATTTTTGGAGCTCAAAAGAGACACAGTGTCCTCAAGTATGTATTGCAGAGCTTATTTTTCTTATCAGTCTCATCATAATGATTTCACAGTGGTTGTATGCTAATACTCTTCTCCAGCTTGTTGCAGGCCATCATACTGCAACAGCATTCTGCAAAGAGGAATAGCAAACAAACAAAAGCAAGTTTTATGCAAAGTCAGATTTAGAATAGATAGAGCAATGGGTAAAAAAGGAAAGCCTAATTTCAAAGCCTGAAAGACTCTCTCCTTTTTCAGTGTGTATCAGTGCACCTGTGAGTCCAGATCTCAGAAATAAGCTTCACTGGAAATAAAAGAGTCTTTCTAAACAGCTAGAATGGTTTCTTTAAAATTTAGACAGTAAGAGTAACCAACTTTCCAAGCACTGTAATAAGAAAATAAAAACATAAAAAGAAACCAGTCTAATCCAACATTCTGAATTCACGGCATTGTTGTGCTGTCAGGCAAATGCAGGGGTATGAGTGTCTTGTTAATAATCTTCTCTGTTGCATTCACTGAATTCAGGAGCAAAGTTGCTCAACAAATGCAGACATTTGCATTTGTACTACATAGGAGTTGTTCGTTATGATCAACTAAGGATGGAGACAAAATTCATTCAGTTTACATTTTAGTACAAATGTACTTAAGTTGGCATTTTGGAATCAATAATCAAACCTCAGCTATGGCTTGGAATTCATATCTTACCTGATTGTGCAATTTTACAATCAGAGCATACATATGAGCATTTGTATGTTAGCAGAAGTATATACAATTAATGTACACATTAATGAAGATAATACTCTGAAATATTGCAAAACATGTATATTAGACAATCATGCAGATACAACACTTATTTCTTCATATTTGGAGAAAGGCAACTTTGGGATTGGAAACATTTTCCAAATTTGGAATGAACTAAACTTCAGGTTGGAAAAATGGCCACACTTTAGCATCAGCCCCATGCTCTGGAGCTGTTTGATCTACTAAGCCTGTAGCACTTCAGCAGAACTCGGTCAGGATTTAGTTCAAGGCCAGCCACTGGAAGGACAAAGTCATGGAAGGAGGCTGTGATTGAACCGTGCTTTACCCACTGCAAAATGGTCATTATATATACCCCAAGCTCTGATTCAATACTTAAGTTCAGTTATTCACACTTCATAAGAATACTATTTCCTGAAACTAAATCATGCCAGACTAAACTTACTAAACTGATTGTACCTGACCTGCATGCATTAGCTATTCTCCTTGGAAAGATGCTCTGATTTCTCCCTCATGTATTAGCAGCACCTGGAGAGAATAAACTTTTTCCTTCTGGCTTGTCATCAGCCTATGAACAAGGCACTTTGGATACACATTCAGTACTGTGAAGTGCAATAAGGTACTATTGTGCTTTCTGGCAAATGTGGGGGTATGTTGTTCTTTGCCAGTCAATGAATGCAGGAGCAAAATGATTCAAAAGCAGATGCACACATGATTTTGCAACGCATCTGTGACACATAGGATTCAGTCATTGTTGCTGTAGTTTTAAAATGCAGGGAGATAAAAAGACTTGTGCGGTCAGAGTGAATACACACTGAGCAACACATTCTGGAATCAACAGGATCCAGTATGGACAGTTAGACAGGTGGAGTTATTCATCTTATCTTCAGGGGCGTAATATGGTTAATAGAAATCAGATTATTTCTGGTAATGGTAGCATACCGTAAATGTCCCATGCTTTATAGTGCATGTTCTGTATCTCCCACTTTCCACTATGCCTGGCCATCTGAAGGGCGATGGCAAACTCTTTCTTTGTCTGACATAATCCTCTTGGCTTCTGGCTCACTCTGAGATTTCCAGAGTGAAGCAAAGGGCAGATGGCTGCTCTAGGGAGCCCAGGTGGCTGCTCTCCTGCTGCGGCATCAGCCACAGTGGGACAGCGGGAGCACGGGGGCTCTCCAGAGCCACCACCCGGCCAGTGGCATTACAGCAGGTTGTCCAGGCAAGCGCCAGCTCCACCCCATTCTCCTGCTGTAGCAGATGCTGCATTGGGAGCAGAGTGATGGGACTGCCCAGAGCACCTGTGTGTGAGGGGGATGCTGGTGCTGGTCCCCCCTGCCACCACCTGAGCTGAGGGACTCCCCCACTTTACAAGGTCGCCAGCTCTACTGAACAGATGTCAGCCAGGCATAGCTGCAGTGCAGAGGCGGTGGTGGGTCTCTGTGAACCACTTGGTTGGTATGTCCATACAATGTTCTGCCACTCACTAAAGAAACAGATTCTCGGGTCTATTTCTGCAAAGTGCTTTTACAGGATGAGGGCCTTCTTTTCAATATTTATCATACCCACCGTGTGACAGTTACCATTCTGTAGATCATAGTAATTTTATTCCTTGTCATGGTTCCTTTATTCCCTGTTTTGTTTTTGTTACTGAACAAGATACTGCAATTCAGCCCCTTCCCCCTATTTCCTCTATCCATAAACCATTTCCTTAGTTTATTATACCTCTGCATTTTTGAAACCTGCTTGTCCTTGGCATTTGGCTAATCTGTCATAGAGGCTGGTACTAAATCCAGCTGCAGGACATTGTTGAACTACAATGACATTACAAACAGTGCTGTTAAGTTCTCCCAGTGCATGTAGATCAATTGTTGTTTGTTTAAAACAACAGGGCCCTTTTACAGAGTAAATAGTTTCTTCAGTATTTTCATCTCATTCTGTAGTCATTTCCCTGAAAACAAAACTAAACTAAGTACTCTAGTGCAATATTGAGCTCTTTTATATCTCTGGCTTTGATTTTGTTTGTTTGTTTGTTTACTATATTACCAAAGCACTCCGTGGTGCTGAATAAGTAATCTTGAGTCCCCTACTTAATAGAAGGATTTGACATGAGTCAACTGGGAGATTAATGTATTCTTGGGACTGCAGTTCTGTGCACGTGTTATGATCAACTAAATTATGACAACATTATGTGTACAAGCACACACCAAAATTGGATTGTGACTGCCCAGGAAATTGTGCTAGACCCCTCAATATAATTGTCTGTGTCTTTTATGCCCCAATGTTAGGAAATATATATTAATGCTGAATCAAAAGATACTCCAAACTTTCTATCTTTACTTGCAGGCAGAGAAATGGAGCACCCTTTCAATAATTGCTGAGGAGAACTTAACAGGTTCCCTGCCCCCTACGCATACAGAGATCTATTCAGGATCTTTTCTTCACTACTTAACATCCAGTTGATGATGCAATGACCTTTAGTATGAATGTTTTGCAGCACTTTTTAAAAAGGAGCTAGTGAGTTGCCACATACCAGTCAAATTTGGAGGTTTGACCATGTGATTATGTCATGGTAGTAAAATGAAGCAAACCCAGGATGTAGACAGTGCTTGCTGGACAGGAGTTGCCCTCACATTACGTGTAAATAAGCTTGATGTGCCCTCAGTGGAAAGGCAATGCTCAGAACCAACTCCGAAGCTGTAGGCTTTTGGAAGGTTCTTCAGCTGCAGTGTTTCGCACAGCCTTAGGAGATGCTGTTCTCAGGCAGAAAAAAAAAATGGATCTGGGATTCTTGGAATTCAGTGGAGAATGCAGCCTCCCCTGTTTGCCCAGTACGGGGTTTCTCCTTGCTGTTCAGGTGACTGGCAAGGAACGGCTGAGCAACAGGGGAAAGATGGTTGCAGCCACCACTACCCCTTTTCCCCACTGCTTGGCTGCCTGATGGGAGAAGATCTGCAGGCTGCATGAAACCAGACAGCAGAAGAGGACCTCTGTTCTAGAGACAATTCAAAAGCTGTGCTTCCTGGAGCATATGCCTGCTGCTCAGAGAATGTACTAGATGCAGTCCAGAGAAGCACATCCTCCCAGCCCTTTTGGATATTATGTGTATTGCCTAGAAAAACCATAAAATGCTGTCAAGATCTCTGTAACCTCCCAGGCCTGCTGGAGAATGTACATGTTCGCCAGGAAATGTGCACGGTTCCCTCACTGTGACAGATTCGGTTCACATCCCCCATGAGGCATGAGTAATATGTACAATGGCTGCACGCATGATTCACATTAGCCACTAGCTCCCAGCACCCCTGAACTTTGCACGCCCACATCCTGAATCCCTTGATTCAGAAGGAGAAGCACTGTGTTAGAATTGCTATGAAGTAGAAGAATGAAATGCTTGCAAAACACACTTTCCTGCAGTTCACCCATGAACATGTGCAGCAAGCTCATATTCCCCCAGTGGCCTGACTTTGCCATCTCTGTGGATATTAGAAGTGATGCTCATGGGCCCTCCGTTACTGGTTCTCCTCCTCCTCTGCTTGTGCCCACTTGCCTTCCTCTCAATCACTTGGAGTTAAATCCCCTTCCCCGCCCATCACAGCACACACAAATTGTGGCTGGGGCTTTCACTGCATGGCATTTTCTTCTCTTCCCTGGTTGTACGCAAAGGTTTCAACTACCCAGCAGAAGACTTGCTGACAGAAGGATAGCCACCATGCAAAGGAGAGAGCTTTGGCAATTGGGCGGGAGAGAAACGTAGTAGATGCAGAGAACACCCGGTTGCATCCCAGTGTCTGATCTGCAAGCAGCATCGTGCTGCTCTTCTGGATGTCTAATTGTGGCGTGTGTGCCCTGGGGTCTGGCAAGGTTATTTCTGCCGCTCTGGTGAGTCACCATTTCTAGCAGAAGGAGTTGCCAGCCCCGGAATGGTAGGCCTCGTTATGTACGCACGTGTAACTAACAAGAGCGCCATGGATTCCTGTAGCACCAAATTAGACGTAAAACACTGTCATGCTGACAATGTGTAACCTTTACAGAGTGCCAGCTGTCATGCTTGTCTTTCGGAACAAGGTTTGTTCAGAGAGAACATCTTGCCCCTCTTGTCAAATGTTATCTTCCTTTCGTTCTAATTTTAAATGTGGGGGGGGGGCCAATAAGTAGCTCAAAGTACTTCTTTATTACGAGAGACGTTTTCACTGGCCGAAGGAATGTAAGTACAGTAGCAAATAGAATGCCAGTTTGTGTTTTGCTGTCAGCTGTCCAGAATGGCTGGTGCCACAGAGGGGGAACTGTGGTGGTTCCCACAAGGCAGCCTTCCATCATGGCTTGTTCAGCCAGTGCCACGGAGCTGAAAGGGGGAGGCCCGCTGCAAGGTGACTGCATTCCCCTCGCAAAAGAAAATGGTCTCGCCATCATTTCTGTGAGTGGAAAGAAGGGAGGAGAAAAGGAATTGTCCTTTCAGACCCAACACTGAGCATCTGGCCTGCTCCATCTAGCCACATACCGGAGGCTGCCCTGCCAACAGCCCTTGATTACAGCCCAGCCAGTTTGTTCCCTATAACTAAGTGGGAAATGCTGAGACCAGAAACAGCTTCTCTCTTCTGCACAGGCCTGTCCCTTTATCTTCATAGCCTCACGCCAAGGTCTGTTTTAGATCAATATGAGAATGTGACAAAAAGATAGGCTATGTATGTATGTATGTATGTATGTATGTATGTATTTCTTACATTCATATCTCCCCTTTTCCTCCAAGGAGCCAAAGCTGGTGTGGCTGATCCTCCTCGCCACCAATTTTATCTTCATACCTTTCGGCAAGGTTGGCTTGGCTGAGAGCCAATGAATGGCCCAAAGTCCATCAGTGAGCTTTGGACCTGAGTGGGGCCTTGGAGGCAGCTCTTTCTGTCTGTGTACTGCCAACATTGTACCACACTGGCTCTCCATATGTGCTTATCCTCTTGTAGGGCTGCAAGGCTGTCATTTACCTATATTGGGAGGGGAAAATCTGGGGCATTTTGGCTTATGAGACATCCATGTATGAACATACAGAGACAGAAGAAGTGGAACAGGTCAGGATCTTGGGTAGGGAAATGTAGAGGAGATGTGCTTGGGTTCACCAGCCTTTGTTAACTGACTGTGTTTCTGCTGAACTGGCTCCCCTGTTTCGTTTGCTACAGCAATGCCTGAGAACCTCTAGTGAAGCTGTATGGAGTGCTACCTTCTTCGCGTCCCTAAATTATTAAGATGCATTTTACATATGTTATCCCCTTATCTTACACGTTATGTGGAAGTGAAAAGGGCTCCACACTACTGCACAATTATTATCATTATTGTAATTATCTTCATCAGTGTGTGTTCCAGAAAAAAGTACACTAGATTATAATGATCACCTTGTTTATAGGTCTTTGCTAGGATCATCATAGTAATCATGTCCCATTTCTTAATTGTAGTACATGAATTTAAAACAAATCTTTGTGAAGTCACACTGGTCAAATGGTTTGGTTATCCCTCTGGAAAATGCTCTTATTCAAGCAGGAAAAAGGACTTTTATTGCCAGAACAAGATGCAAGAAGTAAACCAAAACAACCACAGCAACCAATCTATGGACTAGAATGATACGATCCAAGAGATTTGCTGAAAGAGTAGGTGGCTGTTATTGCTGCTACTTAGCTTGCATGAGTTTGCACATATTTGTGGGGTTCTAGCAGCAAAAGCTAATGGGGAGGAATATGGGAGTAGTGCTGGAAGAGACAACAACTCAGGCAAGTGGAAGGAGAGTAAAGGCAGAGGCAGGCCTAAAGCCAGTGCTTAGAACTAGCCATTTATTATGGGATTGCCCAATACATTTCAACCAGAGGCATCCATAGGAATGCAGATTCTTTCTGTATCTTATCCTGATATGCTCATAAGCAACCAATAACATTTTCGATATTACAGGGAAGTATATGAGGGAGTTATTTTAACTGAAAATGTCAAATAAGGGCACAAATCCATGCATGCTGTCTTGTGAATACACCCATGGAAGTGCCTCTCCTCAGGAAGAAGCCGCACTGGGCACAGGAGAACTTGCTTCCAAATGAGCATGGCTTGGCCTGTGCTACGTGTCTCAATGTATAACTTGTACCTGATCTATGGCCATGCCGCATGCTATATAATAAAATAGATGGAGTGGGTGAAAAATGAAAAAGTCAGCATGCAAAATAATTGCTATAGTATAAAATGTAAGGTGAAGTGCTAGCTTACTTGTATTAGGTAAGGAACATCAAATCCACAGGCTGAACCCATTAAAATTTAATAATTACAGCCTCCGCATTTTTAGACAGGAAAAAAAGGTCTTCAGCTCCCAGCATGCCCAGTCAGCTATGCAGTACTTTCTTCTGTCTAAAGATGCACGAGATTGCACCCTTAATAATTCAGCTAGCCAAGTGCTTCATTTATTAGCCAGATTAGCAGGACCAGGGAAGAGTCATTGTTCATTGACTGATGTATTCTGATTCTTAGGCCACTGATCCACCTTTCATCATCATCATCACCACTACAACATTCATACCCTACTTTTGTCCCTTCTGCAAGTCACCTAAGACAACTTACATGATCCTCCTGCACTCCATTTTATCCTCACAACAACCTTGTGGGGTAGATTAGGCTGAGAGTCCCTGGGTGGCCCAACGGCACCCAATGAGCTTCATGTTTATGTGGGGACTAAAACTCAGATCTCCAGAATTCCAGTCTAAAACACTAGCCACTGCATCACCCAGTCTGGCCAGATTAGGCCTCTGATAGGTCTTTGAATGATGCCAACTCTGCTTCCGATTATATGCTCAAGTAGCTACCAGTATAGGGATGTGGTGGTGCAGTGGGTTAAACTGCTGAGCTGCTGGACTGCTTGATCAAAAGGTTGACAGTTCGAATCTGCACACGGAGTGAGCTCCCGTGCTTCGTCCCAGCTCCTGCCAACCTTGCAGTTCGAAAGCATGCAAATGCAAGTAGATAAAAAGGTACCACTTCGGTGGGCAGATAACAGCATTCGTGCACTTCGGTGTTTAGTCATGCCGGCCACATGACCATGGAGACTGTCTGCGGACAAATGCTGGCTCCCTCGGCTAGGAAACGGAGATGAGCACCACCCCCTGGAGTCAGGCATGACTGGACTTTAATGTCATGGGGAAAACTTTACCTTTAACTACCAGTATGCAGGGAAATAAAACCTGTTCTTCATTCCACTGCTCCTGCTGTGGATATCACAGGAAAAGCTACCTAGCTATCTTAATGCAGTAGTAAGTGGCAACACTCAGGCATGAAGTTAGATCTGTAAATTCTTAGGCTAACATAACACAGATGTCACAGATCTTCAGGCTTCAGAGGGAAAAGAATCTTATCTGAATCACCCATAAATTTCCCACTGCTTTAGACATTATTTTGAAAATGTCAGCGATGCAGTCAAGGTCATGTCCTGAAGGCTGAAGTGTAACATTATCATATGCGGAGAATAACGGAGTGTAATTGTTTCCAAGGGCTTTGAAGAGCAGTGTCCCTCTGGGAGATTGTCGGCATGCCAGAGTTCAATGGTTATGTACTGGTGGTCAGACAACTGAGCTATGAAAGCTGATCAGGAGCGAGAGGAGCAAGCCTGCATGCTCACTGGAGTAGCTGTGGGCTGGAGAACAAGATTTATGCAGGGAATTTGTTTCTTGGGCCCCGAGAGGCAGCCCTGTATTTGCATGCTACACCAACGTGTTCATTATGTCTTTCAAAGTCATGCATCTTCCTACAGAGTCTTTCTATCAGGTTGCAATTCAGTTTTCTCAATAGCCTCTGCTTGAAATAGTGGTCCAGAGATGTCGTTCACAGCTCACTCAATGCAGTTAAACACTTGACTTCCCCCACACAGTCATGGCAAGTTGGATGTTACCACTGGGCTCATGAGCCAGCAGGGAGATGCCATTTCTGCAAAGCAGCACCAACATATGAGGCATAGAAAGACAGTCCTGTGAGGTGAACAAGTTTAGTTCTATCATCATCATCATTGTCGTCACCACCACCACCACCATTTTAATTAATTTTCCAAGTAGAAAGAAAGAACGTTAAATCGTCTGCATTGCCACACATCCAAAGCAACACTGAGTAATTTGTGAGGAACATCAAATGTGGGGCTTAGCAGAAATATCTTTTCCATTATAGACATTTTTCAGTTATAGTATCTGACATCCATTGCTTTCTTTGAGAAAATAAACAGAGATATGACTGAACTATTGTTCATCATGCCCACAATAAAGAAAGGGTTTGGGGAGTATAATTATCCTCATCGGCCCTTAATTGTCCTGACTTGATAACAATACCAACAAGGACTCACTTTGAACAACATAATGGAAGTAAGTTCTCTGTAGGAAGAGGCGTAAATCTTCTGTGTTAAATCCTCTGTAACAAATACATACAAGTCTGCTTGCCCTGTGTTCACAATGCACAGCATATCATCATTGCTTTGGTAGACTTAGGGTAAAATCGACCTAAGTCCAACCACAGTCCGATCAGAGTTCAGCCACTGCTGTCTTTCAGTGGAACAGAGCTTGGACCCAATGGCCTTCTTGGCCCCTTCCAACTCTGCTATTCTATGATTCTATAGCTCAGGCCAACTTAGAAGTGCTGCTCTTTCTCTGGGTATCACCCTTTGCAGAATTCACGCAAACTTGCATGAAAAATGACAAAACCAGAAAATGTACCTAATAGTGTGTTACACTATCATTATAGTTACACACCAAATGGAAAGATTTGCATCATCTTAATGTAGCAGAGGTGTCTTGTTTTTAATGCCTCATGTCATGATGCTAGACATAAAAGTTTGAAATCATACATCAAAAGCTGCTTGAACTGATTAAAAAAAAGTTCAGATTAAAGGACAATTCTAGCCTTAGAATGACTTCGGGGCCAATATTTGACATTAAACTTCCATCAAAGTTTTAAAAATTGTCAGCCTACATGAACCTAACTGTTGAATGCCACCAATGTCTATACTTTCCTTCCTCGTTTCTTGCAAAATTCACATTTTTTCTTGCTACTAAGTGCTGAACTATGTGGTGCTATGCAGTTCAAAGTCTGGGCAAAATATTTACCTCCATGGCCTAGCAATTCAAATTTCACCCCTCTATACAGCAGCCATTTAATATGATTTAATATAATACAGTTTAAATAATTCCTGGCAGTAAATCTGTTAATGACCCCAAAATACAAATTCTAAGCCTTTAGAATTAGCCATTAACCTATAATAAATCTTTCAAAGATTAAATCAATAGCATAGTAGGGTCAACAACTTTATCAACTGAGTTTATTCAATGGGTAAAGAAAAATCTTGCTGCAGATGCTAGTGTAGCAAAGCAGGAGAAAACAGAGAGAAAAAACTGAGGTTCAGATAAAGAATATGCCCGTTAAAAGGTGTATCTTCTCCCCTTGATGAGAAGACAAGAGGGGACACTAAGAGCTGCAGGGAAGAGAAGATTGCAGGAAGGACTCCTTTTAACCTTCTTAGTATTCTGAAGTTCTTGCACCTGTGAGCTTGCCCACCATTAAGCTTCTGAGAGACCTAGTTGACCTATGTGAAAGTATTTAAATGAGCAACTTAGCTGTTTCTGGGCATATTGGTGCACCACCATGTTGTAGCACTGTCTCCAGAGGCATCCCTAAGGACAGAAGATACCTTCTACCCATGGAGCCAGTCATCCCCTTGCACCCCAACCCCAATGCCCTTAGAAAGTCTCAGTATTTCTCAGAAATAATTGCACAATTTCATGTCTTCTCTCTGCACCAGCCTTTTCTAAGCCGTTTCCCAGCTGATGTTTTGGACCTCAACCCCAGGCATCCCCGATCATTGGTCATGCTAGATGGAGCCAAAGGGGGTTGAAATCCAGAACATTTGTTGGGGAAGACCTGATCTTATAGCAGTGATCACCCACTTAGAATGGAGAAGTGATCACCCACTTAGTATTAATGTATACGACTGGCTACAAAGATTCTGCAGAAAGTTGAAGGCAGAAGAAGAAAAAGATGGCCAAATATGAGATGGACTGACTCCATAAGGAAGCCATAGGCCTGGAATTTACAATAGCTGAGCAAGGCTGTGAAGGACAGTGTATTTTGGAGGGCATTCATTCATCAGGTCACAATAAGTCAGAGATGACTTGATGGCACCACACAACAGCAATTGTTTTAGAAGAATATCTCGCATCACCCTCCAGGCTTTCCACTGCTGTCCTTGATGCACCGAGACGTTAATAGACTTCTGTTGGTCTCCCTCTTGCTTTGATATTAAAAGTGTGTCTCTTCTTGCAGAGGCAAGAGGCAAAGAATTCAAATTAAATTTCTCTCTGAGCATTTTTCATTCTCACCTAATCACCTGATGCTTGTCTTGGTCTTCCTGAGTAGAGCAGATCCAATGGTATTGTAATCTGTCTGTGCTAATACCTTCCTTGTTTGAAGCCCTATAAAATCATGGGGGTGGAGATGGGAATCCTCCTTGGGCTTTCCTTTCCTTTCCTTCTTTTTCCTAGATTTACAGCAAGAAAGTCTTCTCAAAATGTATGCTACTTAGCTGATTACATCAAATTATTTGCACCCAAACTTCCCAATTTCCATTCCTTACCTTTTTTGTTGCTGAGATTCCCATCAGTCCACAGCAGGGGTGAGCAACTTCAGGCTGTCTGAAGGTCAATTTCTGCCCTCCCCTGGACTGATAATCAGCCACACACACACACACACACACACACACCACCACCACCACCACCACCACCACCCGCCCCCAAGCTGCAAAACGGAAGAAAGCTGCTCTTTGATCATTCCATCTGCTATGAAGGCTTAGACTGGACAAATTTGGATGGTTTCTCATTAGTGTTTGCTACTAGATTTCTTCAGCAAACCCTTATTTTTTCCAGGGAAAAGAAAATAATTAGGGGCCTTGGGCTAGTGAGGCTGACAAAGGCTTCATAAAGATTGCACACCTCATGTTTCTCAGCCTAGTCTATGATATTGCAAGTATATCTGAGGGCTCCTTTACACATTGCCTGGTGCACCGCAGTTGCTCCCTCTGCTGGGTCTTTTCAGCCTGGAAAAGTGGAGACTCTGAGGGGTTGACATATAGGTACATGAGGGGGTGCCACACAGAAGTGGGCAGAGACCTGTTCTCCCCTGCAGAGGAAGGCAGGATGCGCTCCAACAGAGCCAAGCTCAAGGAACCAAGGTGCAATTTGGATGCCAGGAAGTAGTTCCTGACAGTTAGGACCCCAAGGGTGTGGAATGGGCTTCCATGGGAGGTGGTTGAGGCCCCATCAGTGAGGGTGTTCAAAGATAGGCTGGACATGCACATGGTAGGCATGTCATGAGCAGAGCTGGCTGGAGCCAGGGGTCAGACTGGATGGCCCGGGAGACCCCTTCTGACTCGCTCTGTTTCTATGTTTCTACTACAGGTACTCCTTTGCCACTCAGTGGTATAAACAGGGTTTCCATCCATGTAGCTTGGCTGTGTTGGTATGTTCCCCTTTATGACATCTACCTACCCTGCAGGTATGGCTGCAACCTAGAGAGCTTTCACATACCTTTCAATTTCTCAGCGGAGCAGCAAAAAGGCAGCAACAGCTCATTCTACCCATTTCCTCTTATGCATCTGTGTGGCATAATGGGACTCCTAATTGTTTGCAGCAGGCTGAAGAGGGGGAGTGGATGGCATTGACTCTGAGAAGGAAGGGGCAAGGGAAGACTTGGAGGCTTTTATTTCCTGCCGCATCACAAGGTGTAAAGGAGTAACAATGATCTCTGGTCTGCAACCTAGCAACCTCTCTATGAAGGCTTCATACCGGGGAAATTAAATTGCATGCAAAGCGACCCTCGGAAGAGCAATCCAGAACGTATCAAGGCTGAGGCACGGCAAAGCTGTTTAAATGGGTCAGACTATGACAAAGGAATTGCCAAAGGTGTTTAAAAAGGCCACTTTTTTAATGGGCAGTCCCAGCCTGATACCGAGCACAAGAGCATTCTATTTAGTATCGGAGACAATGAATAGTGTAGCAATGTCAACAGATAAGGCCATCAGAGCCTGCAAGTCTTGACGGTGATGTACCACTTCCAGAAGCAAGGAGGTTGGGAAACCACTGTGGGCCCTGCCTGCGATCTCCCCAGATCAGGGAAACAAATGCCCCTCTGCAGGGCTCTGTTGCCACTCCTCTGATCAACCATCTTCTCTTGCTTAAGCTCTCTTGAGTAATGTGTGCTTTGTTGTAAATCTTTCGTGCTAGCACTGTAATTGCTCATGTCGAGAACCATCATTTGATTTTCTAAGAGTGATTTTAGGCTGCATTTAATAATCCTTATACTTTGCTCCGGAGACTTAACAATGGTGTCGAAACAACGCACCCAGCTATGGTACATGCATTTTTGTGTTCTTGGCCAAGCTCATCCAGGAGCAGGAAGGAGGAAGTTTTGCTTCCACTGTGTGGGTGAGCTTCACTCAATGTTCTGGCCCATGAGTGGGAATAGGGAACACACAAGGTTTGGACTCAGACAACTTCCTTCTCAAGTGTCAACCTCACAGTCCCTTGGCTAGAATCTTAGACACAACTCTATGTATGTTTAGACACAAAAGGGGCTTATAGCTCCCAGAAAGCATGCTAGGAATTGTGGAACTTTTTCTGGCTAAACTTGCATAGTATTGTACTGTAAGTTCAGATAATTTAAAGTGATAGGAAACAAACTGATTATAAATGATAGGTAAACAAAAACAACCGAATAAACACACACACAAACGCACAAGACGATGAGAAACAAGGATTGCCCTTTCCTAGTAAACATAATTAGAATTACAGTGGTTGTTGTTGTTGTGTTATTGTTTAAGTAGCTTGCTATTAAAACCATATACACTGCAGCATTCAATGCATATTTGGTTACCTGCTAGAATATAAGCATTTTTATAAGATGCTTGAAATAGAAGCAGAGTTAGATCACAAACCACTCTGGGAAGACATTCCAGAGGCACAGTCGCTCCAATGCAAAGGCCCTTCTGTGTGTACGCTAGCAGATTGAAGAGTATTGTGGAGCAATTTGGACATAGAAACACTTTATACTGGGCATCAGTAAGTCAGAATTGCAGGATGACACACTCAGTATTTTTGCTCATGGGAAGACAGACTGGTCCATCCTACTTTGCTCAAACCGCTATGTACTTCTTCCTTTTATTTTTGCAAGACCCTCAACAAAAGCCTCACTGCTAGAAACGCAGATCTCAAATGTCTAGACTGTTGTTCCACAGAAGTGGTTTTAGCTTTCTGGTGTGCTGCATTTAATAGAAGGCATTACTTGTTAGTCTAGGTACTTCAGAGTTCAGGATTAATAGCAACCCTGTAAATTCAGAGTTTCTCAAATGACCAGAGGCCAAATGTGTTAGATCAGTATCTTAACTATATTGTCAAAGTGTTTTTCTCTTCCCATCAACACCACTTCAGCTTTCCCCTGCTTTTTGTAAAGCTGGCTGCTCTCTCTCAAATACAAATTTACTTCAGACCTTGTGACAACTTGGTGACAGTATTGATTGTGGCTTCCAAAGCTCCCCTAGGAGGTTTCTTCTAGACGTTTAAGAATAAGATCCTTACAAGTGAGGGAATTTTAAGACCAATGGCAGTGCTGAAGTGAAATAGTTGCTGAGCTGCACCAGTATCTTAATTTGGCTACCTTTTGAGAGTGGGCTAGCATTGGTGGCTTTATCAGCTGTGGTATGCTGTAGATTAAGGAGGGTAAGTCAAGCCAGACATCAATGCCATATTCCCAGGTTTGGTCTCAGACCAAAGCAAACAGCTTTTGTGCTGGAAGAAAGACTGACTCAGCAGGTTTCCTTTCGCATGCGCTGCTGGCACACTCATCAACTGGGAAATGTTGCCTAATTGTATAAAATAAAGTTAAAAATCTACGGTTAGCCCAAACTGGCCTCCACCTTCTGCATTTCTTACATATGTTGGATCCCTCCAACCTGAATGGGCTGGTAATTTGTCTGGCAGTGCTGGCCAATCTTGCCATCTTCTTCTTAGTTGTCCAATTTCAGTCTGCTGCCAAGGTACTTTCAGTGAAAGGGACTAAGTAGAATGAAAGTGCGTTCTCGGGATTCATAATCTGGACCTGGAATGCAACATTCATTATAGTTGTTTAATGTTCAAAGTGCTGTTTTTCTGGTAGCAGTATGGTGACAAAATTGAAAAGTTTAATTTGTTGTTGCGCTTTTACTTGTTCCTTCCCCCATTATACCAGCACCCAGGAATGCCCCCTTCTCCCATTATACCAGTTGTGCTGCTTTCTCTGCACAACTCTGTATGATTTTATTATGTCTCTTCCTTACTTGTCTTTCTTCCAAGCTAAAACCGCCAAATATTTCACCCTTTCCTGTAGTGACAAAAGTCCACAAAATAAAGGAGTAGGAGGGGATCCTTTTATTATGCCTGTTTCTTTCATCCAGAATTCCATCTGCCTTTCAGCTGAATTGCTCCTTCAGGATGATCAAAGCGCACAGTCCTTCTGGGTCTGTACCATTTCAGAATGCAAGTGGAGGTGCATGATTGAATGCTCCCATGTTTCTGCCTGTAGAAAAGGGTTTGGACTCTTCCCCATTGTGCTAGTTTTCTGGGCAGGAATCTTCACATCTGAACACATGATTCTCCTTCCTGCATTTTGAAGTAGTACATTACTAGCAAACCTCTAGCTATACTACATGTGTCTTCGGAAAGGGTAGTCCAGCTCTTAGCTTTCATAAGTATGCAGTGATCAAAACTTCCATTTTCAAGAAGTATTTGAATTACATTGCTTGGAGGGAAGGTTTTGACAATGACTTTCATGTTGCCCCTTAGATGTTATTCAGACTATACCAATATATTTCTCCAACCTTGTTATCAATGCAATAGAAAAATGTTCTCCTGGTGTTTTTTTTTTTTTTAAATTTCTTGTTTCAGCACCTTTCCCACAGCCACTGTATAAAAATCAGCAACTTTGCTGAATGGCCAGTTTGTTTAGATAGAGCATTGCCCATTAACATGTTGGCTGGATGTACTTTCTGGATTTATTTATGTTGGTTTACTTTATTAGATTTATATTCCACCTTTTGATTTTTTAAAGAACTCAAAGCAGCTTACATAAGGCCCCTCCTCCTTCTCTCAATCTGATCCCCAGAACAACAGCCCTGTGAGGTAGGTTGGGCTGAGAGTCATTCAGTCAGCTCCATGACTGAGCAGGGACTAGAACCCAGGTCTATGTTCTGGATATGGATGTATGGCTTGTCAAAGAACAAGGAAGTTAAAAGACAGCTGAACTGTAAAAGTTTAACTAGTATCCTCCCTCCCTCCCTCTCTCTCTCTCTCTCTCTCTCTCTCTCTCTCTCTCTCTCTCTCTCTCGTGTGTGTGTGCATATCACCACATTATTTGTTTAAGGCTGCAAAACTACACACACTTACCTGGGAGTTAGCCTTTTTGAACTCAATGGATTTTACTTCTCAGTAAACATGCATAGGGTTCAGCTGTAAGCCCAGTGTTTATATGTTTTTTTCTCTACTGGACAGTTCACATGCCAAAAGGTGTTTTTGTTGTGTTGCGTAGTTTGTCTTGCCTGCCTGTCTGATTTTCTCTCTCTCTCTCCCTCTGTGTGTGCGTGTGTGTGTTGCACTGCAAAACAGATGGGCCACACCTTTCCTCTTGGCAGCCCTGCTAGAAACAGCAGTGTCTAATAACGGAACACTAGTTACCTTGGGAAAAACAGCATCCCTTTCTCCGACTTCAGGGATGTGCAGCATTTAAGGATTAGAATTTGTAGAGGCTGCAATCCTGTATAGAGTTAAGCTGCTTAAATCCCATTGAGGTTGGTGAGCATTAAGCTGCCTAACCCCATGCAGGATTTCTGTCATGGTCTTTTGTGCCTCTGCAGGTTATTAATTCCTCATCATTTCCAAATCAGCAGTTAATATACAAGTAATTAGGAGCATCAGGTTTTAGAAGTGTCCCACCCAGGAAGAAAGGTCTTGGAAACATGTATTATGGTGAGAGGCTTAAAGATGTCAAGTGAAGATTCAGTTGTGATTAGTAATATAACTGCACTGCACAATTGTCTGCTTTAGAATAAACGTGTGTCCATCTTGCATGTAGCAGTTATCAGTCTTCTTCTAGAAGCAGGGAGTTTGAAAAGTAAGGAGATTCTGCACATGTGCAATCAGCAGCAACAGAAAAGATGCCCAAAGCCAAATACATTGAAGGCACATGTCTGCTCTCTCTTTTCCCCCTTTGCTTTCAAGAAACTCTCATGGATTGCTGTGAATCATGTGACTGGAACTTCCCTCTAGCCTTGTCCTCCCTGTCTTTCATTTGTTGGACATGAGTCTTATCGTCTGAAAGGCCTTACTGATGAACATAGACTTGATGAAATTTATCAGTTGCCTAAGTACAGATGCTGCTTATTGAAGGCTAGGCTTCCCACACCCTGCATCCCTCCAGATGTTTTACATGACAATTCCCAGGATTCCTGGCCAGAGGCCAGTTCAACACATCTAGAGGCCATGAGATTGGAGAAGGTTACTGTCATCAATACCAGTTTTGAACTTATGATTTCACATCTCTTTTTGCTTAAATGCACACACACAGAGAAAGAGAGAGAGAGAGAGAGAGAGGTGTAAGCAGGAGAGGGCTTTCCTTTCAGGGTAGATGACAAGGATTCTTTGAAGTTCTGAACACTGTTGAGAAGCCATGCCCTGCCACTTTATCCCTTTGAAAGCGTTTGGAGAATACAGGAGGGCTGTGAAGAGGGAGGCATTTGAAGGAAGCAGGGGAGGAAGTCTCACATGCACATTCCAGGAGGGGGTTCCAGGCAGATGGGGGCAACCAGGGTGAAAGGGCAGAATCACTTGAGTGAATAGGAAACCTTCAGACAGCTCATGTTGGTTAAAGGTTTTTCAGTCTATGATTAAATTATGCTGTGAACGTGTGCAAAAAAGAGAATGGCAGTGCAAAGTTTCTTTTCCCTTTGTGTATATCTGAATGCCAAGACACTACTTTTACTGCATATATAGAAGGGGTTAAGGTTTAGGGTTAAGATTAGTGATGACCCATTTAAGCCTTGAGCCAATAGACGAAGACAACCAGGACATCTTGTGGATGCAACTGGGAGAACTTATGGGCCTGCCCAGGATTGTGTTTAGCTGCCTGAAAGAAGCTAACCCCAGACTGGAGTCCTAAAAATAAAAAAATAAAAACTCTCCATGGATTATGTGACCAAAGTGTGTTTGTGGGTTAGTCTTCCTCCTCCCTTGTGCTTAAATGACTTTGCATTTTGTGGCAAAGTGATTTTCCAGTGGCACTATATAGTGGTACATAGAAGGCCATTTGTGAGCTGGAACCATTTCTTGAAGAGCATTCAGGATTTAAATAGCTTGAAAATGCAAGCAGAACTGAGTGGGATGGTGATTAATGGCTCTATAAATACTTCTATTAGCAAGAGTAAATGGCTGGATTTGAACTCAGCACCTCAGCCCTCAAGGCCCAAGCTCTTCACCCTGTACACTAAATGCTCCATCAGTTCAGCTAATGGGAATGGAAGGAAGAGTTTCTCACAAGTCCATAGTGTAAAGAAGCTTAATATGATGGCTCTAATCAGGTAGATCCAGGCTCTCTTTAATTAGGGTGGGTTATTCCTATTCACTGAATGTTCTTGTAAGACTTGCTTCTGTTGATTTATAGAAACAACTTCAAGAGATCAAGACCACAATCCTTAAGCCATTTGTAGCTAATTATTAGCACTGGAGCTGATGGGATGTATTTGGAAGTGTAGCAATTGAATGTCTAAACGAAAGCCAAAGATACCGAAAGAAAACTCTCTTTCTGCCCTTACCACAACAGATGTCTTAGAACTAGAATGAAAGCTGTTTTCCTTAGGTTTGGAGTTGACACGCAATGGGCCAGCCAAACACCAGAGACATGGCATGACTCTTCTTTTGAAGTCGCATCTCCTGCAATCTTGACAGTATAGAAGGATTTTCAACCCTCTGATGTAAGGAAGTGAATGACTTCAAAAGAAAGACTTTGAGTTTATGCAGGTGAAGTATGATCTCAAAGGGAGAGCATGTAGCGCTCCCCTGCTTTGTCTGTATACTAACAGCATTTTATCACCTCCTCTTTACAACAGCAGATCAAGTCAGTCTCCTGCTGGAACCCCTTATATATGTATATCTCCCTATAACTGGCCTGCAGAAGGAAAAGTTCAGCCTGCAGGAAGGCATGCAAAGGTGGTTTCTGGAAACTATCTGAGATAGCGTGATGATAGCATAGTGAGTTGATAGCAAATAAGTGAGTTTGGGGTTATATATTGTCTGAAAAGATGTAGCCATGTGTCAATGCTATCTTTGGGGATTTCCTCCCAGTTCTAATACCAGTGAGAAGGAAATCAGATGATGTGTGTCTTCAGCAGGTATTACAAATCAGACAAAGGGTAGTTTCTTCCACTGTAATGTGAAATTGAGATGTGTGGCAGTGTCTAGACTTCCTGGGAAAGTTCAACATCACAGGGCTCCGTTTGCTTCTCTGTGGTTCTCTCAATCATGCACTGAGACTTATTCAGCAATGTACAAGTTCATTCAGTGAACAGAAATACAGAACATTTCTCAGAAGCTGGGCTGGGCTAACTCTGCCTACCCCACGTTCATTCCTTCAAGGTACTGAGCTGTACCTTCCTCTGAGCTGGAGTTGCTCCTCATCCCATGAGTTCCACTGGCTTGCCAGGTCAAGATGCAGCTCAAGCATGTGCAAACATTTTGGCCCCAAGGGGACGCATAAATACACACAGACAAACACAGACAGGCAAGCCTGGGACTTTTCTTGCTGATGCTGACATTCACAAGGGGATCCCCTTGCTTCTATCTCGACAGAGGCGGCGTCCCCAAAAGGGATCTCAAATCATGTCCAGTGCGTGACTAGAGAACTTGCATACAAAGAGAGGAAGGATCAGTCTTGCCACCAGTCTGGCTGAAATGCATGTGGTGTCTGTTCTCATCTCATGGGATGTGATTCCTGCTTCACATGAGACTTTGGTTTCATAATCTTCCAATGACCAGGAATACCTGTTATCTTGGGATTCCCCTTTGTTTCATTTCTCTGGGCTTTGCCACTTGATTATTGTGTTGGGGCTCAGACCCTCAGCCTTGCCTTACCTTTTGGAAAGTTACTTGTGCTTTGTCTCTAGCCATGGCTCCTATGGCAGCCATTTTTGGTAGAGCCCACAACTATTACCAAATGTGCCCACAGGATCTAGCTTAAGTTTTACATGGAAAGTGTATAGTTACAATTTTAAATCATTGCATGTATAGAAAGATGTTTAATTTAATGAACAGGGATCTTTCTCGGAGTGAACCAAAACAAGACAGATGATATAGATATAGGTATAGGTATAGATAGATATAGAGGGATATGGTGGTGCAGTGGGTTAAACTGTTGAGCTGCTGGGCTGGTTGATCGAAAGGTCGCCAGTTCGAATCCGCACATGGGGTGAGCTCCTGTTGCTCCGTCCCAGCTCCTGCCAACCTTGCAGTTCGAAAGCATGCAAATGCAAGTAGATAAAAAGGTACCACTTCGGTGGGCAGGTAAGTGCATTCCGTGCACTTTGGTGTTTAGTCACGCCGGCCACATGACCACGGAGACTGTCTGCGGACAAGCTCTGGCTCCCTCGGCTAGGAAACGGATATGAGCAGCGCCCCCTGGAGTCAGGCATGACTGGACTTTAATGTCATGGGTAAACCTTTACCTTTATAGATATACAAGTGTGCAAATATTCAGCATTCTGATTGTATTGTTGCTTTTATGTTTTTTTTTCTTTGTCCAGGCAGCCAATGTGAAGTAGATATAGATGAATGCCTCTCGGCACCTTGTCTCAATAATGGAAGCTGCGTGGATGACATCAGCTATTATAAGTGCCACTGCCGAAGTGGTTTTACTGGAATAAACTGTGAAACAAATATTGATGAATGCTCATCAGCACCTTGTCTGCATGGGAGGTGACTATTTTTAATTTTACTATTATTACTCTTTAAAAGAAAGAGAAAAGGAAGAAGTACTAGCAACATTTAAGATTTAATTTTGAGGAAGGTTGCTGAAGGTACTTCTAATTGCACCATTCCATAAAGTAAAAATACAGGCACAGTTAAAGGATGACAGATGTTGCCAGTTTAAGCTAATGCAATATAGTGTTACATTATCTCATTTCTACTTTCATTTGAGTGCAGTAACATAAAGTAATTTTCAATAACTGTGCATTAATTAGACTTTAATATACTTGCAAGTACTCCTTCAGCCTTTGTATTCCAGCAGGTTGAGACCAGACTCTTTCCTTTGGAGGTGAGCAACATGTGTTTGCCCGTTTAAAGGGCTTCTGCCCAACAAAATAAAGTTATAGGGGCATTTTCTATTATCTTTCATGGGGTGTAGCCAGCATGTAGTCTGAAATTTGTGTTTGGATACAAATGAATAATATAACTCATGCTGTGTCACATACATGTATATATGCATACTGGACTGTTTGTAAAACAAGGACTCCTCTTTCCAGATGTATTGATATGATTAATGGATATCAGTGCAGCTGTGAAGCTGGATGGATCAGCTCAAGATGTGAAACTGATGTTAATGTAAGTCTTTCCTTAAATCTTGTTCCTGCACATAAAACTTCATAGACCCATACATGGTTAGTCAAACCAATAGTCTCTGAGGGCTGAACTTATTATTATTTTCCTTTTTACTCAAAAGGGCAGGAGCCATGGTCAGGATTGGGATCTCAGCACAGTAGAGTAGGAGCCTTTAAATGGTAGCCCAGTCAGGGTCTTAATATGTTTTGGAGGTCCCACACCTGTGTAGAACTGGTTGATCTGTTTAGAAAGTAGCATCCTTTCAGAACTGGACCAAATTTCCCCCATCACTTTGGATTGGTCCCATTCAAAGGTATCCCAGTGGTTTCAGTGGTTAGGTAGTAGTAAAGTGCTCTGGAGACATTTGCAGGTTGTTATAATGTTTTAACCATCCAGAGAGTGGTTAAAAGTTTGTAAACCACCCAGAGAGCCTTCTGGGCTACTAGGGTGGTATATAAATGCAAATGATAAATAAACATAGTTCCATAAGTTTTATACTTACTATAATCTATTGAATTAACACACTGGCTCATTCTTTTCTATGGCCATGCAGACCCACATCAATGTTTCTGGCAGCTTTCCATGCTGCTGCTTCCAGAAGCAAAATAGATTCTTGAGTCGGGGTTATCAGGATAATATCAATGAAATATGTAGCGCATAGTGCACCCATCCAGAGAGCTAGCAGGTCTCCAGGCCTCTGGAGCAGGGATGTATGAAGAACCTCTTTTGGGGGTGGGAATCTGTTGGATCCCCTGGGCTCACTCCCTGGACTTCAGTCTACTTTGTCACAGCTCTGAGCCCAACTTCCCTGGCAAGCACACCCAGTGCTGACGGGCTGCTCACCAGAAACCAAGCCTCTCACCCCACATAAGCAGCACCCTTCTTCTGTCCATGTGATTTGCACCCTCATGCTGCACACAATGCAGAAGCAAGTTGCTGGTTGTACGTCTGGGATTCTGTGAGCACTTCCGGACTCCCTCTCAGGTTGGCCGACTTTGGGCCGAGCACAAGAGGAAGTCTGTGAGTGCTGAAGGGATCGATTCCACTGAGTTTCATCTCAGTCCAACTCTGAAGCCTAGAAGGCTGCAGAAAATCCCTTCTTTCCCCTTTCAGTTGATGGAAGCCTCCACTGGATCAGTGAGCCTTTCATGAAAAGAAGGCAGATTGAATGCGACACGCTATGGATTTAAGAACTAAGGATCATGTAACTAATTCTTTTGTTGGTGTTGTTGTTGTAAGGGAACAGGGAGCAGGGAACATAGATATTGGCCACTTGCAGCTTTTTGCATAGTGTTTCAGTTTTCCTATTAAAGCATTAATTGACTATATAAGTGACATATTAGTTCTCAGAAGCCTTCTATTATAATTGTTTGCAGAGATGTCATAGCCTTCACTGTATTAAATATTTCAATAATTTGATAGGCCTTAGGAATTACATTCGAACTCTATTTACTACCTGCAGTCTGCACTCCAGGAGAATACATATCTTTATCCTTTGGAATGTCTATATTTCTTTTGATGTTCAGTAGGCCATAATAGGAACTAATTAAGCTTTAGTTCATCTTCTGCCTAATGCCATGCAGGTTGTAGCATATTGCAAGTTCAGCATGCTAACAAGAACTGAAAGCAAATGCATGTTACTGGGCTGTTTTTTTTTAATGTCATTAACATTGTGCAAGATACTTATTATTCATTATATGCATTGCATTGATCAGAACCATATGGAAAATCAGAACTCTGTCATTGCATTATAAGTTGACACTCAATATTCAGCACTATTCAAACGCTCCTCAGCACAGCAGTTCAGGGACCACCCTGAGCAACTCATTTATTCCCTGAGACTGACTTAACAGGGAGAAGGTACCAGGGATCCATGACTGAGATAAGACTCCTGAAGCATTGCTGCATTGCAAAGTACATTTGCCCATTTTCACCCCCATTTTTACTTGTCCCTCCCCTGGTTGCTCAGACCCTCCTGATGAATCTCTTTATTCCAAGCACATTCTTCACTGTCCTTGTAAGGTGCAGCCCATCCCTTGCCAGCAGTCCCTCTTACAGGAATTATAGCCTGTGGTCCCAGAATCCAAATCTCTCATGTTGGCACCACTTTTGTAGCCAGGCATTTACTCAAAGGATTCATCTTTCCTTTCTATTCCCTTTCCAAGTACTGGAGGGATGAATGAAAAAAAACTATCTGTGCTCCAAAGCTCTTGAGTTTCCTTTCCAAAGTTTGCAAGCATTATATGATTTCTTCAGAGTTCCTCAAGGTATTATCACTTATTCCCACATGGATAAGAAAGAAGAGATACAAACCAATGCACTTTATGAACATGGGCATCTCTTAAGTCACAGCTCTAATCTTTCCTCCGGGGAGGCAGCATACCAGTTGAGATCATGGTAACACAGACAAGTGTTGCCAACACAGACAAGTTTCGGTCCTACACAACAGGGAGCCTCTCCTAACTACCATTTTTCTCTTCTTCTGCTGTAGGTCTTGGTTTCATTGCTTAACTGATCTTAAGCCTCTTGCTTGTTTTTTCCCAGTATGTCCTATAGTCCTTCCTCTGTAGGCTGTCCTCCAGTCTCATCTTCAATGACCTAAGTTTGACTCCATATAGGCTTGTGATGATCCTGGCCCTCTTCGGTTCATCAGATTGCTTGTGTTCATCCCTCACTTAGGAAGCAAGCTAGGCCAAGAAGAATTCCATGAACACTAACACAGCTCTGGTTGTGCCACCTCTGTATGTGCAGCACAAAAGAAGGCTGCAAATCACGTGTATGGAAGAGGAACACTGTCTGCAAAGTGTTCACATGGGTTCTCTTCCTGGAAGCAACCCTACGAATGCTTGGTATGTTTGTGTCAAGTCAGAGTCCCAGCCGCAAGAAAGTGGATCAGAGTCTAGGGAGCCCAACCAAAGGAATCTGATGGCTCCCTGGCCCAAGTCAGATTCCTCATACATCCCTAGTTCCACTGTTTCCTCTGGCACAGAGTGTCTTCTCACTCTTCCGCTTTCCTCACTCTTTTCCAGGGAGCTTCCCCAATTTCATTTTTTATTCGATTCTCCCCTTCTGCCTCAACTTGCTCTTGTTCTTGGAGTTCCCATACTTCACTCTGCTGTTGTACAATGCTCTCTCTAAGAACTCTTCTCTTCCTGCATTCCCTTGAAGAGGGACACTTGCTTCCCAGTGCTCCCACTGTTTCTTCCAACAGGATAACCAGTTTACACTTTTACATGTCTAGGCCATGTTGATCTCAGGCAAGAAAATCCTGCACAGGTCCCCACCACTGGAGAGCTTTTCAGTTCATAGTCTCTACTCCCTCTTTGATTCCACTTTGCTGATAGTGTGGACCATTAGAATGGTCTGTGCTTTGTCATATCTTTCCTGAAGATTAATAACAGAGCCCCAGCAGTAGATAACTGTGTGTTACAAAGGGAAAAACGATTTTTATGGATCTGCACTTTCCTATCCAGTAATTGGGTAGAGAATTCTGGAAGCCATTTGCACACAGCGGTAGTGGCTTTTGGCCATTGCTGCCAACTTGGTTTGACAGGAGCTCTCTAGAACCTCAGGCAGGGGACATTTCTGCCATCTGGCCTGATATGGTTTAATGGTGGATGTCAGTGATGGAGTCCACTGCTTTTTCCATGCAAGATCACTTTATAGAGCTATGCACAGTCCTAGGGGCACCATGCTGTGTCTGTGTTCTGACACAGTGGTGCATAACCATGCTGGTGGACAACCTCCTGCAGGTCATATTTCTAGGACCGGCCACATTTTTTCCCTTGGATGGGCCCAGTGAAAGCAGCATCACAGTTTTAATCCTCCTGTGTGTTCTTTGACACGACTATTATTTTGTGGCTGTTCTTTTATTGCATTTATTTTGTATTTAACTTGCAATTGTTTTAGGGTCTATTTTTATAGACCATCTTGGCAATATGATTGAACAGTAATATACAAGTACAGTGTATAAAAGTGCAGCATTTATGCCACATAGATAAGCATTCCTGCTAGCCCAACTGGCTCATCCCTCTTTATCTATTGCATGGGGGTGGGCGGGCAGAGAGAGAAATCAGGATGCCAAAGCAGTATAACTAATCCTTGCTATGAGAATCCGCAGCTCAGACCCTTCCACTTTGGCATTTTTGCTGCTCTTCGAAAATGTGTCTCTAAGTAATTATCTTCAGTTAATGTTTGTGACTTTTCTTTAGGGAACCTGACTTATTTGATTTTCCATTCTCATTTGTTCCAAAAGAGGCATTAAATTTTCTGCAGACCTTGTAACTTAATTCATTAAGGAACAGATGCTGATTCCTTCTGTAGTACTAGCAAAACCGCTTTATGTCTCCGTCGTTTCCCAAATTAATGGTAGTCCATGAAGGAGAGAGGTAGATTTTCCAAAGCAAGTATAGAAGAGTTCAGAGGTAACTTTACTTGCACGTAGAGCACAGTAGGCATCCTGGATTATTTGAAACCTGAATGTATGCCCTTTAAAAAAATGTTCAGGACATGTTCCAGCCAAACTTAAAGCATTTTTCATCCCATTGCTTTCAATAGGAGACTCAAGGAGGTTGTTAAATTTCCATATGGAGAGAAATGGAACTTAAACGTATTTAAGAGTATGATCTTATAATCCTACAGCAAATGCTTGTAAGTCTCTGAACATGGAGGCTTCTGGGTATGCAATGCAAACCACAAGGTGTGGAAGCAGCAATCTCTTCACCTACCATGCCGGCATTTTACCTAGATGGCTGCTTTCAGCTGACTAGATTATGGGGCACTGAGGGGCAGGAAGGAGACTGGGTGTTGATTGTCACTGGTACAACTCCATGGCCCAAGCCTCCCATCCTCCTTGCCCCATTTCTCCCCACTCTGAGGCCCAGTTGTGCCATAGATAATCACAGCATTCTGCTCCTGGACATGAGATATGGCCAACACCTGTCAGACACTAGTATCCTTTTCCTAGGGCGGTACACCATTTCCCCCTACTTTTTCCATTTTTGCAGGCAAGGAAGATAGTTCAGTGGTGGAGCACATGCTCTTAATGTAGAAGGCCCCAACTTTATCCCCCTATCTCTCTAGGCAGCATTCTTCAGGTTCCTGGCTGAAAGCTTGCTAATCATTGTGGATACTGAGCTGGGTCCCATGGCCCCAGATGGTGTAAACCAGCTTTGATGACCTAATGAAAAAGCCCTGATGAGATATACCAGTATGAACTGACTCGTTATTCTCCTGTCTAGGATTCAGAAGAAGAGGTGTAGCAGTTTATGTCGAAAGGAGAAGTCTTTGCTTATATAAAAAGTGAATCCAAAGTGGAAACTTTTCCCTAGATCCTCCCTTTCAGTAAGGTTCCTGGTACCACCATCAGGTGCATTCTTGCTGTTGGGGACCAATATGGTAGGAGGGATGGAGCCCCTCCAGCACAGCAGCTCATCTCTCTCAATGCCTAATTACGGGGTCAAGGTCTGGGTCCTGCATCTGCTCCCCTTCCCCTATTGAAAACCCTCCCCATCTCTTCCCAAAGAGATTGATTCTCATGCTCAGTGTGAGAAACTTCACTGAGCAACCTTGAAAGAGCTTCAAAGGGTTAGGTCCCTGTCTTCTCCTGCCTCTCCCCCTCCACTTCAGAACCTGATGATGACGCTTACTGCACAGCCTGAGCAAGAGCCCACTCTCTACACCCATAGATCTGCTGACTGGGCTGATGTAAGATGTAGTCCAGCCAGGTTGGAAAGGCTGAGACCATGTGACACATAGAAACAGAGTGAGTCAGAAGGGGTCTCCCGGGCCATCTAGTCTGACCTCCGGCACCAGCCGGCTCCACTCCCGACATGCCCACCATGTGCATGTCCAGCCTATCTTTGAACACCCCCACCGATGGGGCCTCAACCACCTCCCGTGGAAGCCCATTCCACACCCTCAGGGTCCTAACTCTCAGGAAGTGCTTCCTGGCATCTAAATGGAACCTTGGTTCCCTGAGCTTTGCTCCATTGGAGCGCGTCCTGCCTTCCTCTGCAGGGGAGAACAGGTCTCTACCCATCTCCGTGTGACATCCCCTCATAGAAGGTGGGAATTGTTATCCAACACATCTGGAGAGCACCTGGTTAAGGAAGGCTGATTTTCAGAACAGGTCATGCTCTCCCTTAGAGGAAGTGAGGAGCCAAGACAACTTTGGTTACTAGTTCTCAATTTCCTATTTCAAAGGTTCCAAACAGCTGCCTCAGCAATCTGACTAGGAAAACCTCCTTAGAATAATTGGAATTAGGGAACAATGACACATAAGTGGGTAATAAACTTCAAGATGTTAGAGCTGGAAAGGTTGTTGGGTTTATGAAGCACTTAATCTCACTTTCCCTACCCTGGGGAAGAAAACATTAAGATTGAGCAGTGACAGCAAGAGTCTCAAGAAGAACCATGCTCAATAGCATCTTCTGGGCATGCAAAAGATCCTAGATTCAAGAATTTCAGTGTAGAATGGAAGAAAAGACTTGGCCAAATGGATTGCATGGTCTGAGCCAAGACAAAGCAATTTTTCATGTAGTTACATGCTTCTCAGCTCAAGGAGATTCTCAGCACCCCACCCTCTTTCATATCTGTTGAACTCTGCTCATCACAGTTGATTTATTTGTTCCTGGAACTGAATGAAGTGCATGAGGAAGAAAATAACTGTAGCCTCTAAGAACAAGTCAGCCTTGTTTTCCTATTCTCCTCTTTCATTATCCAGATTTCCAACTTTTATGTTGATTATGTCATCTGACTATGCCTGTAACAGCTGCTTAGTATGGATATGTCAAAAAATGAGGCCCTTCAGTACAATGCTGGATTATGAAATGCTCCTGATTAAGGAGCCAGCCAGCCAGGCCCTATTGCAAGAGACTCCATTCCATCCTCCTCCTGGATTTTAATGGTCGACTGGGAATTCTGGTAGCTGTAGGGCTTTTTTTCTGCCTAAAAATTCGTAGGGTAGTGCCCTTGGAGTTCTGTGACTATTAAGCATGTGCAGACCTCAAGTGGTTGTTAGCTCCCTCAAGTGCTTTTCAATTTCTGCAAGTCTTGGACAGTGAGCCCTCAGTCTTATCATTGGTAGACATGTGTCTTTCTGTGATAACTATCTTTGTGCCATACGAAAATTCACTTGCTGATTTCTGCATGTGCAGTTAGGACAAGAGCAGGCCAGTTCTTTTCTCTGGTTAATTGGAAACCCAGTTCCCAGTTCTGCCATATGAACAACTGTAAAACCAATAAAAATAATCTTCTTTTTAATGAGATTTCAGGGTCCCATTATTGCGTTTCTGACTTGGTGTCTGTACCCCTTCATCCAGAATCTTATCCTGAGATTTGCATGCCAAGAAGTGTGGCTCACAATGTAGTAATGTGAATGAAGGATTTGAAAAGAAATCTAAAATGAGGTTTTGGTTGAAGGCATCTTTATTTTTTTCATGGATCAAGCTAAGCAAGATGTTACAACAGACTGCCCAACCAGCAATACAAATCAGAGAACAAATCTTTGTTGTCCAGTTAGTATTTATTTGGCTTTATTGTAATAAGCATGTCAAAAACAGATTATATCAAATTAAGTAAATATCACGAAGTGCAGAGAATGAGAGGAAGGGACAGCTGAAATCAGCCAATACAAGCCTATGCATATGTTGGGTGTCCAGAAACTTTCACAGTGGCAAAAGAGTGCTTGGCTCAACAACTATTTCCAGAGATTAAAAAAAAACACAAAACATTAGGAAAGTCAGTGGAAGAGAATGAGTTTTCCAACCTTGCGCATTCCTACACTTATAGAAAGAATCAGACCAACATCAGAGGAGGCATCCAGCCCCCAACTTTTGCAATGCCCCACACATTTACAAAGACTCACTTTCTCTAGCATACTTGCCCCAACACCACCCTTTCCTCTTCCAAAGAGGCTTGCCCTGAAGAGCGGTGTGAGAAGCCCATAGTCAAGTGGCTTTGGACAAACATGCAAAGAGAGAACAAGAACTATCTCAGAGTGTCCCCCATGTGAAACATCAAGCACTCTGTCATGTTTCTCACTGTCTTTCACTCTCCATCACACATGGAGGAGTACATATTGCAGAGAAGATGCAACATAGAAAAATGTCATGATAGAGGAAAGCTAGCAGATAAGTAGAAAAATAGCAAGTGAAGGGCCATTGCTGTTGGATGTTGGTAAAGATCTGGAAGGTAGATATTCTAGTTTGAGAAGATAAATTAGGGTAACATTTAAGAGCTGAACTGCAGCCAAGGTTCTTTAATGGCTCATCAGAAAGCCTTTACAGGAGAATTAAGAAGATGCAAAAGAGTTATCTACTCTTGGTCTGGGAAACTTTTTCTGACCACCTAAAAGGTAAATTAAAAAAAAAAAATCTGGCTCCACTGAATTCTGATCATGCAGTTGGAAAGGTGTTGAAGTTCCTAGAGCTCAAGGGGAACAAGTTTGGTTAAGGATTGCATGTTCCTATGTAGCATCATCCAGCCCATTGTTTCCATCAGACACTGATGTAGCGCATCCAGTCTCACCTGATAACAGAGAAAAGGAGAAGTAAAACTGTGTGCCATCCCTATAATTAATCAATGGAACACACACCAATGGATGACATCCATCAGTGGAGCACAATTCCCTTCCTGCTTATAGACCCCCACAAAATGAAAATCAGTTGTTGTGGGTCTGTTGGCATGAAGGGCTAAAGGGGAAAGTGGCGAAAGGGAAAGTCTCATTGCGCTGGCAGAAGAATCATGCCCAGTGGTATCTTGGAGTAGATGGGAGAAACCTTAATAATATCTTCTTGCCCGAATGAAGCACTTTACCCAAGCAAGGTGTGCTTACCTCTTGATTTTGTTGGAATAATGTTAAGTGCATTCATTCCTTTTGGAATAAGAGGAAAATGGAATCCCACCCAATAAATTTGATTAATGTATTTGGTTATTGATCAGTACTCATCATATTAGTCATTTTTAACATTTGAGATGCTAGTGGAGATGTCAGATATTTCCACAATTTTCCAAGAAATATCAAAAATTTGACCAGCTAGTTCCAGATGTTGCCTTCCCAGCTAGCCAGTCATTTTATAAGAATGGCCAGTAGAATTCCATTCCCATGCTCAATGCCTATTTCTGTTTCCTGCTTCATTTTTAACTTTGATACTTCCCAGTGGTTTTTATGGTTTCTCCTATGAACTATTATTCTAGGTTGATTTGTTCCCCATAAATTTCATATAGAGTGTAAAATGAGAACAAAGCTACTAGAATGGTTTGAAGTGCTAACACGCTGCAGGAGAATATATGCAGGGGTGGAGGAGTAGAATAAATCTCTTGTGTATAGCTCACGAGGACAGACCACACTAATTTGAAAATGCAAGCTGATCTTTTTGTATACAAAAAATTGACTTAGTTTTTCCCATTAAGTTTTTTAATTAATTTAGTGAAAGACTAATTTGTAAACCATAGGTTCTGTTTCTTTAACAATATATAAAGTATCCCACACTTCCTATGGGGTATATAATTCAATTACTTCTTGTAATGCTTTCTAATAAATCATCCTACATCCCAACTGGAGTGGAGATAGAGAAACCATGTTGTTGCAAAGCATTCCCCTTGGATTTATGTTTTTGCATTCAAGTAACTGCCGTAGTATAAGAAAATGTACCTAAGCCCTTGGTTAACTTTAGAATGCTCACTAGTTTGGATCAGTCCTCGACAGCTCCATGGCACAAATAGTCTTGAACCATGGTGAGCTATGGCTTGCATGGTGGAGTTTGTGGGGGTCTCTGAAACATCAATTAGTGAAAAAGTATTTGTGGGGGGAGGTATCATGGCAATGCCTTACTGAGCTATATAATGAGTGACAATATAGTATAGAGTTCAGATGGTTTGACTGGGACTCAGGAGTCCCAGCTTCTAGTCCACTTGGCTATGAAGCTCACTGGGTGATCTTGGGTCAGTGTCCCTCAGCCTAACCTACCTCACAGGGTTGTTGTGATAATAAAATGGAGAGGAGGAGAACCGTGGAAGCTGCCTTGGGTTCCTTGCAAGAGGAATAAAAGGTGGGGTGTGAATCTGATACTTAATAAACAAAAGTGCCCAAGACACAAGCAGAGTTAATGGGATTTGTATGTCATATAGACATGCATCACTCCAGCGTGTTTTAAATCTGTGTGATGTATTGTTCTTGAAACACAGATGAAAAAGTGTATTGCATTCTGGTGCCTGCCATCACTACACAGAGCTAATACCTGTGACTAGCTACTCATATGTAGTGTGCTGTTGTAGCTTGTGACTTTTCTTTCAACTAGCTAGAAAAAAGAATCAAGGATTACTCCTCCGCCCTTCCCAAGGCCTATATTATAACAATGGAGACATATGTTTAACTTGTGATGAGTGGCTCTGTTTAGGGACATAATATAATAAAACCCAGGATTCTTGCAACGTGAGGTTCTCTTCATGGGAAATACGATTACAGTGCTAAGGCTCTGGAATCGATTTATTGTTATTTATCTCTTCAGGAATGTGGATCGGCTCCCTGTCTTAATGGCGGCTCTTGTCAAGACTTGGTCAATGCGTTTGAGTGCATTTGCTTGAGTGGATACACAGGTGAATTTTGTGAAGTGGATATTGACGTTTGCACTGAACCTCTTCTGAACTCATCCCTCTGTTTCAATGGAGGTAAATGTGTTGACGGCCCTGGAAGAACTTTTTATTGCAGGTCAGTAGTCTGCTTGCCTATAATGAGAGCAATCAATATACATCAAGTTGTTAAGTGAAGAAAGAGAAGGAGATTTGGCTACATGGCACTTTGTAAACCAGAATGAATTCCGTGCTAGCTTTTCGTAACAGGACTATTGAAAATTGCATGTGGATTAACGACACCCTGGAATTTGTTGGAGCCATTTGCATGTTCCTCATTCACCCTTGGCATCCACAGGCAAGCCCTACAGAGTTGGGTTCTGTCTCAGCCAGGGATGCAGAGCTCAGGCCTGGGATGCCAGTCCAGCCTGCTGAGGTTTCCTTCCAGTCCCAACTGCAGTGTCCCTTCCCCGCAGCTGCCAAAGTTGTGCAATTTTCCCCAGCTTTTGTGCAGTTTTCCATCTCTCTAAAAGACTGAAATGCCTAAAAATGTAGTTACTGGAAGTAAAAGTTCCACTGGCATTCTTGATATTTTGACCACTTCTTTTTCCTTTGCCCTGAAATGGAATTGGGTTAGAAAGGGCCCTGGCCCCTCTGTTGTAAATGCACCATCAGTGTTGACTTAGATCATCACTGGTCTTTCCTATGGGATCTACAAGAGCCTTCCAGCAGTCTAAGAATCAGGTGGCCATATCCATGTAATGAGTCCCCCAGCAATGTAGTTAGGTCCTTTAAACATTACCTCAGTTGTGCTGGAGTGTGCAACAGGAAAGCAACTGGGGTATGGCTAGAACAATATTTAAAGGGCCTCACACCAAGCCTTTTGACAAGTAATGCTAAACCATAGTTTAGTTTGACATGGATGAGCTGCAATAAAACTTGACTTTTTCCCTCTCCGGGCTAGTATTAAGTGAATAGAAGTGTGTGTTACTGTTTTTAAGGTATTCACAGCTTCCCAGTGTGTATGAGCAGAACTATGGCTTCCTTGTTTGCAAAAACATGGTGTATTATCCCGGCTTGTTATCTAGTTGTAATTTCAGCTGAGCATAGTTTCCCAATTTTGGAGACAATGAGAAGCTGCAGATTGCTTAAAAGCAAGCTCAGGTGCTCCCAACTTCTTCTTTGTCATTGTCATCATTATCTTGCATTTATATCCCACCTTCTTACCTCTTGTGAGGCATCCAATGTGGCTTTATGGCCTCAGCAAGGAAGAATAGGGGAGAAACAACGAACAAGCATGCAGCTTACAAATGAGGTGCTAGTGTTGTGGTTTCCTGTTGGCGAGACGGTACTTGTACTCCAGGTAGTCGTCTGAACCTATCTTGGAAATAAGGTCCAATGTAATGGGGCTGTTCAAATCCAGTTTCAGGCAAGAAGGCAGTTATCCAAAATTATCTCCAAAGGTTTCCATGTCAGAGAGAACATTTTAAAGCAACCCTTCTTTCTAGCATGGTCAGTTCCATGTAACTGGCATGCATTCAACCTATGGATACAAAAGACTGCCGAGAAGATGGGAAGGGCAGGAAATCCAAACCCGTGAATAATGATACATGAAAACTGTGTATATTTATTCAAAAACATTCAAAGCTTTTGATAAGAAAGACATAATGGGGACCATGAGGATATATGCATTGGATGTAAAAACACAGCGTTCTTTAGCTGAAATGACAGGACAGAACTGCTGGAGAAATAGATGGGCTGGTGGCTTGTGCGTGCAGGGGTGCAGTGCGATGTGTGAATGATGGAGATGATTTAATTAATTCTTTGCAGGAATAAAAACATTCATATACACAAAGCTTTCAACATTCTCTGGGCTGTTTCAAGGTGCATTTATCAAATTCTTTTTGTATAAACACAATACAGAGGATTCCACTTTGACTTACCCACATATTGAAAAGCTTGCCTGATAAAAAAGAAATCTAATCCTTTGTGACTATTTTCTGTGTGCAATACCAATATCTTCCAAAAGCATATATTTCAAAATTCTATTATCTGTTCTGTAGCTGAAAGTCTGAAGCAAAGTTGAAAGGAATTAATAATAGTATTAAATGTAATTATTAAGTACAATGCCATCCACATCTAGGTGGATTATAGGTCTTAACCAAATGTGGTAAATAACCCAGTATGTTTAATTATTTTTATTTTTAAAAACATACACAAATTTGTACACGAACTTAAAGCAAAAATGACTCTTTACCTTGCTGTTATGTTACTTACCTGTGTTTTAATGTATATCAAAATTCCAATTCATTTGCATTACAGATAAATTTGCATAGGTTTAATGCTGTTCCTTGTTGGGCCATTGGCCTTCCTTAGCTTACTTTACCCACATTACAATGGAATTATCTTATCTATGGTGAGCCATATGATTCTGTCAATGACATCACAGCATACCTGGAACATGACACTTTGTAAACCATGTGAGTTGCCTCAACCAATTGAACTAAGGCAGAATCCTATGCATTGTTAGGCAGGAAGTAAAGCACAGCTGGTTGGGGAATGCTAGGATTTGTAATCCCCTTTTTCTGTCTAAACAATTACAGAAAGCAGTACAGGGAACAAGGCTGAGGAGAGTGAGATCAAAGAAGGAAAATGGTAAGAAGCAGCAACCAAAGGAATGAAAAAGCCCCAGATGCTAGAGCAACACTCCTCGATTTTAATTTTCCCATCATGTTATCCATCAGGTTGAATGCACTACTTTTAAGTCAAAGTATATTTTAAGCAGTGCTTAAAATTCAATTTACCATTATGCCTGGAACCTACTAGGCTGATTTTTCTATGATACCCAATTTGGAATGAGCTATAGCTGACTTAGAGGCAGTACCAAATCTTTGCCTTACCTGTTGAAAATGTTATGTTCGAACCCCAACAGTGTCTTCTCAGACTGGTCCAGCGTGGAAAACCAAAAAGAAATACATTCTTAAAGTGTACTCCTATGATAGATTGAACCTTTAGATAGGATTGAACCTTTGCTCTTGTTAGTGAAATTATCTGTTTCAAAGAATATAAATAGTTTTATTTCTTATAAGGAAGAATCTTTGTATACTGTATCTTTGGTTCAGACACAGCAAAACTGCCCCAGAATCAGCTGAAGCCTAGAGGTTAAATTGCATCATGAATATGAAGCAAAATAGTGAGCTTGTGTCAAGATTAAAAATCTTGGCTTCTCTTTCAGCTCTCAGGTTATCATACCAGCCTTCCTCACAGATGTTTTGGCTCACAACTACTGTAAGCTTTAGTCAGCAAGCCCAGTGGTCTGGGACATTGGGAGCTGCAGTCCAGAATATCTGGAAGCACCATTTTCAGGAAGTCAGCCTAATACCAAACCAATTCCACTTATCCCTGTGTTCCGTTATGCACCGACACCAAAGTACTTTATGCAAGGTCAGACATAGCTCGTGTTAGTGTGAGAAGCTATTCAGTAAATCTTCTCCTTCAAAATGCAGGAAGTAAAATACTTACTGCGGTTTTTAATGCACAAGGGCTAAGTGTTGAAACAGAAAGCAAGGCCCCCTTTCAACACGCGCGCACACACAGGTCATTGTAAGCTAAATCACCTTTGTGCAAACCACATGTTAAATATTGAAAGGATGTTCTGTGCATGACCTCTCTAGATGGATGCATAAATTCTTTGCCTTGGGCCATCTCACTTGTAGAGAACAAACAGTCACTAGGACAGAATCTTGAACGGCTATTTGGAAAAGCAGCACTGGCTTCCTAACAAGCTGAATAATCATGGAAAACACCCCTTGGGTCTGTTGTATCGTTAAGATAGGCACTGAAATTTATACAAGGTAAAGCTCTTGATGCCTTCTTCATCCCACGCTGATCAGTCCATTCTCTCCATTTCTATCATTCCTTATATCATATTGTAAATAGTCCATTCCTTAAATGAAACAGTGCAGCAGAATTGCATGACAAAACTGAGCAAAGAGATCCAAATACAGGAGGAGTAACTTCAGGTGGCTATGAAATCAGTCTCTCCAAATATAACCTTGAGGAAAGAAACATTCTTGAATCAGTAGGCGTTTGAAAGAGGACAACAATACATCTATCTACAACAGCTTTGCAAAAAATAAAAATAAAAAACCTGAATGCCTCCTCCTCTTCTCCCTGCTTAGTGGCTAAGCTGCTGTGCTGTAGGAACATGCACGCCCTTTTGGTTTCATTTAGTGTTTTTTGGGGTTTTTTGCACTGGGATGGGTGAGCAGGGAGGAGCAAAAATGGAGGAGGCTACTAGGGAAGAAACTGTTAGGAGCTGGGTCCCCCCTTAATGCCTTTCAAACAACAGACCATGTTTTTGCTTAAGAGCTCTTTATTAATATGCTGCTAGTGAACTATAGCCAGATGATATATACATGAACAGAGAGATTTGTTGAACCCAAACAGAAATTATTTCTAAGAACACCTCTTTTCAGCAACCATGGGCTCCACCCTTCTGGGTGTGCCCCTCTGGAGAAGGACTGCCCTCCTAGATCTACCATAGCCCTTCTCCCTAAAAGCCATGTCAGGGAACCACCTGGGTTCCTCCTACTCCTCTCCCATGATGCCTTCCCTGAACTTCAAAACCCTGCCTATTCCTAAGGACTGCCTGAACACCTGGAGATGATGGCCTCAGGACAACCTCACCCTCCTCCACCATCTCTGCATGTACACTCCTCATTTCCCAGGCCTGCCTGTCCTCATCTGGAGAGTTGGTGCCACCCTGGTCCTGGGAGCACTCCAAGAATATCTGCCTCTTTCATTCCCAGCAGAAACAAGTTTCTCACATCCTCACCATCAAAGCTCGGCTCCACCTATTCAAAATAACTGCAATGCATCAGGATCTGCTTCTGGAAAGAATCAGGCCACCCCTGTTAGCTGAATAGCCCACTCTGACAATAGGCTTGTTAAATTACTTAGCTGCAAGAAAATTGCAAATGATTGCACCTTAAGCCGTTTCATGTAACAGACCTGGCAGGGAGCTTCCTCAGTTAAGCAAAGGTAGACAGTTGGGAAGCCAAGGCTGATGGTCCAGACTGCCACAGCTTATTTTTTCTTGGTGTAGAAACAGCTGTTCTGCAAGGTTTAATATTACAGTTGCAACCTTAAAGGATATACAGGGGGGAAAGAGATGTGGCAGAATCAACATGGTGTAAGTGATATAGTATTAAATTGTGAAGTGCTGGCACTCATCAAGGCAATCCTGTAGCTGCACCCCCAAGGAATGTCCAAAACTTCAGGCAGATGTGCTGTTCTAGTCGTTTTCATCTCCAGCAGGAGCAGCTCTTTCAGAAAGCTCATCGACTTTGATAGCCCATTCAAGATGAAACCTCCCCCAAAATATCTGTATTCTAACCTAACAGGGAGTGATAGAACACTTCTGGGAAATCCATTTCCCCTCAGCAGCTCTGAGGATTACAGCTGTGTTCAGGGGGACCAGGGAAGTCTCTGGTGGGGAGAGATACCAGGTCCTATTGATAGCCCTACCAACAAGACAGTGCATCCCTGTGAGTCTAGCTCCATTATGCCACTGGTGTTTCTTAAACTCACACTGATCCTGAGATGTGTCTGGGGGACCGTAATTCAGTGCTAGTAATTCATTACTATGGGATAGTAATTCAGTACTATCCCAGTCAGATTGCCACTGGAAAGACTCTTCAGCAAGGAGACTCCCAGCTGAAGTCCACCTACCTTGTTTTGCATTTGAATCTCTTTAATTAAAGCAACTTACCACCATAATTAGAAGCACTACAGATATTAGCAACCTCATGGTGAAAGCCTCTGAACACCTTAAATTGTCTCCAGAACGCAGGCCAGGATGAAACTATATCAGAGTAACCCAGGCCTGACCGGAACTCTCAGAACCACAAAGAGATGCAATTATCATTGGAGCTATTAATGAAGGAAAAACCAAACAGAAGGTGTTGGGTAAAACTGACATGAATTAGGAGTTGACTGGAACATGCAGCATTCTTTCCATATTTTTATTCCAAACTTTTGAACAATAAGCAAAACCGCTTTTCTTCTCAATGACAGACATGAAATATACCAGGGGACAGCGATCATATACAGTTTATGGCAACCTGGATGCTTATGAATATTAATAGAAGAAGAATTTTGTGACTGGCTCTGTAGAATATCACCTTACATAAATGCTGGTTTGGATGTCTTATAAGAGATATAAATGCATTTCAACAACAAGCCAATTTTTGCCTTGTTTATTTAACTTGTTCTATAGCTCATAAAAACTTATAAGTTCATTTGAGATAAATAAATAAATGTGAATGCTTTTGATTGGGATGTTTAAAGATAATGATTCCAAGTTTTAACTGCAAAGTTCCTCTAGTGAAGCATTACGGACTTTCATGCCCCAGAACTTTTCTTTAGGATTCAGCCTAGCCATATGCCAGTTTTGTGGGCTGAATGTGAGGACGTTTGATATGTGTGCTGCCGCTGTTGTTGCAGAACAGACAAGAGTAGAATAATTATTCATCACCCACTCATATTGCCTATCAATCTCTTATAAAAAGATGAGACAGGAGTTCATCAGAAATGAAACTTTGGCATGTCTAATTATCAAAATTCTTAAAACTCAGTTGCCAAGGGAAAGGAAAGCGGCTGGAGGTGCAAAAATGACTATTTTTGTCATTTCTGACCAGTGCAACCAGCTGTGGCTATAAAGCGCCTGTGACTATAATGATCAGAAGGAATGAGCTCCCCTCCTGCTAACAGAGAGTGTTGGCACTGGGTTTAAGGGTCGGTTGCCATGGGGCAGTCAGAGCAAGTGGCAACCCTGTGCCTTGGTGTTCCCCATTTCTCCTAGAAACATAGAATCGCCTTATGTATTGAACATCACTAGATGTTCCAGGAAGAAGGGAGAGACATGGATCGCTGGTTTGGGTGACTATCCTGCGGCTGCCATGATGTCAAGTTCCCACCTAAGTCATTCTGAGTTTATTGCAGCAGATCCTAGAAAAGGTGTTCCCACAACTGCATACATGGTTGCTGGTCACGGCTGCCTGTGAGCCCTTGTATGAGAGAGGCTGTGTTTCTGTACAGAATGCAAGACCTGTGGAAGTAATCCATCCTGTAGGGCACCCTAACCCAGCCCATGCAGCCCCTTAGGAAGCTTCCAGAGGGCTGGGCTTGACCTTCAAGCTCTTCCTCCTTGGAAGGCATCTCTTCAGAGAACATCTTAATGCTTTTTCTTCCAGCAGTGGAACCACAGTGTTATCTCCATTCTCAGATCAGAGATAGCAGCAGGGAGGTGAAGAGCAGCAGCACTGAACTCACCTGCACTGGGCAATGTAGCTGCTTTCCCTGCACACAAGTGAGAACTGGTCATCCCTCCTTCCAACTCTGATCTGAGGAGGTGAGAAGGGCAGCAGACTTGCCCATGTTGGAGAAAGCAGTCACTCTTTCCATGTATGTACTGGTGAGGCCCCTTCTACTTAACCTGCGCTTACTCCTTAAATGGGGCTAGTCTGGTTTGACTGAATGGTGCCTGGAGCTCCCCTCATGGGAAAACCCATGCAAAGCCTAGTATCTGGCCAAGCACCCAGTAGAAGACAACATAAGAACCTGCTGATGTCGTGCAGCCCACCCAGGGCCTGCTGGGACATCATCCACCCCACCCCCCCACAAAGTGGCTGTGCCACCAACATATACAGATCAGTAACACTTTGTGGTTCTGTCCCATTTCACTCCAAGGTTCAGAGTGATGAGACAGAGAGAAGCAATGGATTGCATATGGAGGGGTCTTGGGTCTGGGGCAATTAGAAAAGAATACAAGTAGAGTTGGAAAGCTCCTATATGGCCATTGAGTCCAACCTCTTTCTCTATTTCCACACATGGTCACCCATCTGGCTGCAGCCTCACGGCTTTCCAGCTTTGCAAGGGCGACTTGACATGCCAGCTTAATGAACAGCTATGCAGGCGGGTAAAGAAAGGGTGGAAAGGGTTTTTTGAACCCAAGCCTCTTGTGTGGCAAGATGGAATTCCGCCACTGAACCATCAATAAAAATAATATTCACAGCTGTGTGTGCCTTGACCGATTGAAGGATGTTAGATGTCACTCTGGGTGGTATCCAGTGGGATACCACAAGTAACATAAATTGCACTGTGCTGGCCTTAGCAACCTCTAGTGGGACACTAATAGTGTTTGCTGGCACAATAGATTTTCTTGGGAAACGTGTCGTGCCAGCAAATGCTGTTCGTGTTGCACTGGAGGTCACGGATGTGATCACAGCATAATTATGTTAGTGATATTATTATGAACCTGTTGAGTAGTCAGTCTTTGATCAGCAAGCTGGGCTAGATGGCCCTTTGGTGCCATCAGTTCTAGTATTACATTGAATCAAGTCATGCTGAAAGTTATTTTATTCTGTAGATAAAGAAAAACTAACTGCAGATCCTAGACAGCACAGGAGTTATAACTGCTATGTGGATATGAAAGGAAGCAAAGGCATGATCAGAATTTATGCGCCAAATGGGAACTTTTGATTTTGTCGCTTTCTGCCAAATATTTTCTGTAACTTCAGTGAGTACGAAGGGAACGTGCAGAGCGCTCCAGCAGCAAGCCTGCTTAGATTCACCAGAAGTGAGAGATAGTCCTGCTAGAACTTCATCTCCGAACATCTGAGCTGTCAGTAGGGTGTCAGAAAGCAGGAAGGAAAAGATCCATCCAGCAGAGCATTCTGGGGACAGCACAGCTAGAGTGGGAGAATGTTCATCCCCGGCTGTTGCGGCACTATCCCAGTATGTTAGAGTAACGTGTTTGATTCTTTAGTGTGGAAGAAAGCAGCCAGGATCGTCCTGTTTTAAAATGTTAAATATAACAAGTTGTCAAAGGAAGGAGGATTGGGAATTGCATATACTTTCCTCTTTCTAAAGGTCCACACCCATGTAAGAAAAATTAATTTCATTATTCAATGAACATGCATTATGCTAATCTATAGCGGTCTAGTAGATGTTGTTTTTAGGATAGAAAGACTACATGAAAATCCCAGTTAGGGCCATGGGTGGAATAAACTCTAGTTTCAATCCAGAATTAATCAAATACGGCATGAATGACTTCCTCATCCTTTTTCTCCACAGCAACTTCTCAGCCCCCTTCAACTGAGAATCAGGAGACTGTGCTGAATGGATGGATCTGTGGCCGAGGAGCTGAGTAGAAAGCTGCTTTTGTGCAGAAGCTTCTTCAGCAAACATACCCTCCACTTGTGGATGAGGCTTCAGCCCAAATTTTGGGGACTCTCCTTATCACTCAACACCAGCGCTGCAGCCTAGCCCATTCAGAAGGTTCCCTTAAACCTCAGTGAAAGAGTTTCAGGGGGCTGGGAAGATACTGATAAAGTTCAACGAACCTGGAAGCAGCTTCTATAAAAAGGCAAGGTTTAATCAGAGCAGATGATGCACACAGGAGAGACAGCCTGGCAAACCCGGATCTCTCTCTGCCTTGCAACAAAGAAAGCAAAGTGTGTGTGTGTGTGTGTGTGTGTGTGTGTGTGTGTAATGATTACAGATGGGTACTATGAACATGCTGTTATAAGGAACTGACGTTTTACTAACTTCTTCTTTACTAACTTCTTCTACTAACTGGCATTTTACTAACTTAGCATTTTACCAACTTCTTCCAGTCAAACTGGTTTTTGGCTGGAAGACCTCAACTCAGTACAGTCCTGATCTCAGTACACTCACTTAGTTCTCTCTTCCATCCTGCCTTTCACTTAGTGACCTCATCTCTTCCTGCTGCCTCCTCATGACTTTTCTATTCCAAGGTAAGGGAGGTTGGTCCTGTTAGGTGACTGTCTTCTTGAGCAATGGATGCTATTTGCTTCCTCACTCCTAGGGAAAAGTGGGAGGGGAGGTCAATTTCTCCAGACCCATCGTGTATGCTTAACTCTGTGCACTGACGTTCACTCTTCACTTCCCTTCACTAAACTAGGACTTTCCCTTTTGGGTTTCTGGAGCCTGAAATATGTAGAGGATTTGTGGATTCCAGAATATGCATTGAAAATCCAATTATTTATTAATACTGTCTCAAATTATTTTAAGCCAGAGACACGGTGAAAGTATGTGTTCTCTGCCCTCTCTACTATACTTGTCAATAGCATTGATTCAAAAGGAAGAGAGAGGAGGAAGCTCATATAAAATATAAACTGCTAAATAGCTTTTCAAAATGACTTTAATAATCTAGGGCATGGGTCCTCAAACTACAGCCTGGGGGCTGGATCCGGCCCGCCATGCCCATTTGGACCCGCCGCACCCACACGCGTGCACGCCGCCACCCACCTCGCCCCATGTGCGGGGAGGCAGCGGTTTGCTCACTCGGAGAAAATGATCTCCAGGCAAGCAAGCCGCTACCTCGTGCACCCTCCCTGGCCCGCGCACACCGCTGGCACCACCTTTCCAGCATGCATGCAACACCGGCAGCTTTCAACTGGCCCCCAGCTGGAAAAGTTTGAGGACCCCTGATCTAGGGAGATCAATGGCATAGCAACTCTGCATTGGAAAAGGGGAAATTAGCAAGCTCTGTGACTCTCTTCAAAGTAGCACCTTCATGTCCATCTTGTTTGGAATTCCGTTTCTTCTGCAACAGTCATGCTCACTGTAATTTCATTGTTGGGGGTGGGGTGTAGTAGAAACTGGGGAAGATCCATTTATTCAGTAAAATTGTGTAAAAGTATATATTCATTAAAATTGCCTAGGAAAATACATATGCTGGGTGACATGTGCACAAAAAATCTATGTGAATTTTCATACAAACTTTAAAGTTCTGAGTTCAAATAAACTGAGCTTAGAATGAAGAAAAAAAATGCTGTAAATGGCCCAGAGAGCTGTGGCATTTGGAAAATATATAGAATGAATGAATGAATGAATGAATTAAAATGCTAGAGGTCCAGAAGAACTGATTGGGAGAATGAGAAATCAAAATGGGCATATTCATCCAACTATAGAGTGTGGTCCAAGTGGAAATTCAGAATTGTGCCTATTTGGCTCTATTTGTCAAGCATTATATGTTTGCAACCCAAAGAAAGGTTTATTTTCCTATCTGTTTTCATTTCTTATTTGTAGTACAGCTTTACATTATTTTGCCCTAAATTAGAGAATAATGTTCCTTCAGATTGCAAACCTACACCAGAATATGACAGATCATTTACTGTGCACTCACTTGCTCTGATATGTGTTTTGTGTATCAGAATCAGCAGCACATGGCTCCTTACCTGCTAGAGAATGTGAAAAAACTGAACTGTGCTTCTGGTTGGGTTCCTTGGAACCTGCATTGTATCACAGAAGTTGTGATATCCACACTGAATAAGATGCCTTGTAGCAAGAGAGTTAAAAATCAGAACAGCAGAACTATGTTCTTCTTTGAGAACATACAATGTATTGTTTGTGTGTGTGTTTTATATGCTATATTTTAAAAAAGCACCCAGAGTGGCTTAAAACACGAACAAAACAAGTTTAAAAATATACAACAATGTAAATAGAAATATTTTAAAGTGTCTGGGACTGAAAAGAGAGCAACATGGGTCCTGGGTGAGACTCCTTGAGGAGAGTATTTCATAAGCAGGGTGATAAAGCTAAGAAGGTGATCTCTCTTTAACCACCCGATTAACTGCTTTTTGTGGGGTAGCTGGGGGAGAGCCTCCCAGATTGATCTAAGGTTCCAGGCAGATATATGTGGAAGAAGATGATCCTTTAGATACTGAGAACATTCTAAGATTTGGGCCTACTCTACCAGAATGTTCAGGGCAACATTCTGCTTGCAACCCACAATGGTATAATGGTATAGGCAGTAATGTGTTGGACCAGGACCTGTGCTATATAACTTCTACTCCACTTAGCCACAAAGTTCATTAGGTGACTTTGGGCCAGTAACTCAGTCTCGGCCTAATCTGTTGTAGGGATAACAGTTTAGGTCCATGCATGACACTTTGGATTCCTTACAAGAGGGAAAATGGAAGATATAAATATAATCACAAATAAGATGAATAATAAATGGAACCACCACCTGCCATGTCAGGTGCACTACACCTACTTTCAAAGATGCTCTGATACCAAGCTGGCCTAACCAATATTGTAATTCCACAAATACCTGAAGGCACTGAAGTCCTGATGTGCTTATGGAGCTCTTCCATGGCTCTATGACCACTTCAGAATGGCTGAGAAGAGGGTGAGGAGCAGTGACTGAGTGGGAGTGAGCTTCCTCATCACCAGCAGCAGCTGTTGCAGGCTGACAGCAAGTGGTGGCAGGACCATAAAGCCCTGCTGCTCCTGTGCAGGCCCCGGCTGTGCTTGGTCTTCCACAGTGGTTTCCCACTTCTCCTTTCTGGCTATAGCTCAAGGGTATGAGGGACATGCATTTCAGTTACCTTTCTCTGTTGGAGCAATGCAGGCTCTGTGCATGCCTAAGAGTGCACATGAAGCTCTGACTCAGAACCAACTAAGCAAAGTACTATTCTTCTTTTATCATTGTTAAATTTTGTTCCTGCTTCCTCTTGTGGTTTAGCTTAGGAAAAGGGCGAAAAGGGGAGACATGACATAGAGGCACAAAATCGCATGGTGCTGAGAAAGTGCGCAGGCATTTTTTCCCCTTTCTCATAATACTAGAACCTGGCATAGAATCATAGGGTTGGAAGAGGCCATGAAGGCCATCAGGTCCAACCCCCTGTGTTGCAGGACACCAAGTTATACCTTCCCACTCTGATAAATGTCCAGTTTCGCCTTGAATGCCTCTAGTGTGGGGGAGGCCACCACCTCTCTAGGCAGCTGGTTCCACTGTCTTATTGCTCTGACAGGGAGGAAGCTTTTCCTGATGTCCAGCCTGGATCTGGGTTGTTGCAACTTGAGTTGAGTAAGCTGGACTGCTGTGAGATTCAGGGTAGTCGCTCTTTGCACAGCACACAGATAAACTTTAGAGCTTGCTTCCACAAGATGAAGTGATGGCCACCAACTTGGACAGCTTTAAAGGGAAGAGAAGGTCTTCAGGGAAGGGAAGGCTCAAATATTTACTAGCCTGGGCGGCTACCTGCCGCCTCTGGCAGCAGGGGCAGTATGCCTATGTATGCCCGTTGCCCAGGAACCTGAGCCGGAGGGTGCTTGCCGCACTCCCATCCTCCTTGTGGCATCCTGCGCTGTGCCCGTGTGCCACCGCTTGAACAGGATGTCAGGCTAGACAGTTTGCTGGTCTGATCCTTCATGGCTCTTCTTCTGCTCACTAGCTAAAGGAGAGATGAGTGCACTTTCTGAAAGTTCCCACTGGTTGTGGACATAGTTTTCTGCCGTTTCCTGCACACAACACTCACTCACACACACAGGGACACAAACACAGAGGCTGTATTTGTCAGCTACTCGCCTCTGCCTATTTGTTTTACCGTCCCCAGGCATTTCCCAAGGAAACCTCGAAAATACAGCGTATTATTGCAGTTGCATTGCCTTCTACGGGCCCATGATGACAGAGCATGTGTAGTAAATGGGCAACCTCCTGGCCTGAAATGAAACCCCCACTTCCCCCATGAGCAGAACAGAGCACCAAGACAGTGTTCTTTCTATTATAAAAATTGCACTGCAGCTTGAACTACTACATTTATTCACATTTTTACAAATTCTCTTCATTGTATTCTATGCCCCAGTGTGACATAATACTTACTCTTTTAGAATTTAGCCAAAGTCTCCTGTAATGCATATATTAATGTAGCTGAGACATAAAACATTCTTGCTCTCGGTGGCATTAACTAAGGTAGTTCATTCTTGAAGAAGGCCTCGTGCTGAAACACTGATCTGCAGCTGCAGAGGGTAATGGTAAAGGTCACTCTCCACTCTGTGAGATTTCTGATCTACTACACTAAGAATTAATACATTTATCTTGGAACTAATCCCATTGGGATAACTCTTTTTCCTCTGCTGATGATATAGTGGGGAACACCAAGCAAAAGCTCTCAGTCTGCCTAGCATACAGCATTTGCAACTTCAGTTCCTCTCAGTCCTTTACACATGAATAAATTTGTTCACATCTAGACAAATGACACTCTGTGGTCACAACCCAAAGCAAGAGTTCTACACATGGATGTCCTATTGGAATCAACAGGGTCTCAAATTGCCTAACTCTGTATTTAACTGTGACCTGTATATTTCCATTAAAATGCTCTCTCTCCTCCCCCTCTCTCTCCTCCCCCTTTCCCTCCACACCAAGCCTCCTTCCATCACTGGTGATGTAAACTTTTTATCCAATTGCTCTGCAGCCAGATAGTAATCCTTGCTGTAACTTTGGTGTCATTTCTTTCCATCATCAGTTACCTTTTTGGAAATTACTGGGCGACTAAATAAGGCCATAGACATTGTGTGTGTGTGTGTGTCAGAGAGAGAGAGAGAGAGAGAGAGAGAGAGGGAGGGAGGGAGGGAGGGAGGGAGGGAGGGAGGGAGGGAGGGAGAGAGATAATAGCACTTCAGCTGCAGCTGAACTTGCAGAGGTCGTGTGAGCCTGGTGTAGCACCATGTTCAAACAAGCCAATGCAACATATTAGGGCAGGACATGACATGCCTCATGAAACTAAAAGTAACTTTAGTCTGTTTTGCTTGCCAGAAGAATTCCCATTACCCTCTGGGCGCAGGGCAGGAAGGACATCTACAAGTGATTTTAGTCTGTTCTGTGTGCCAGAAGGAGGTATAAATCTCTCCCTGATCTAAAATTAGGTACTGAAACCTGTGGTCAGTTGTTATGCCAATGGTACTCTGACTGGGCAACGATTAACTGATGGGTGAACAATCATCCTTCAGGTACAGTATTTCAGTGAGGGTGGGTTACAACAGTTTACATTCCCTTTGGAAGAAGAGCTGCTTTTCCAGCCTTACTAATTCAGTGTCACTAGAGGACCAAGAAAAAAAGAGTACATTTTCAAGAGGATCCACAGTATGTTTCCTGTGCTTGTCATTGTCATTGTTATTTTTTCAATCTCGAAATAATTTCTGAGTGGGGGAGATGTTTTTCTTTTTTCCCATTTGGGCACAATGAGAAACTTTCCTAGGATTGAAAGGGAAGCATCTGTGTGGATGCAGCCATACCTGTTTTGGGACATGTCCATTTCAGTGGGACATGTCCGTTTAAGCAACACACAGCCAACTCGTATAGGAAACATAGCAAAAGGTTTTGGTAGTGCTGTGCTGCTAGGACATCCTATCTTCATAGGGGAGATGTGTTCCTGAGTAGGGAGCCTGGTACATCTCCCAAAACCAACCTTGGTTTCAACATGATGACCAACCCTGTGGGATCTCATTTCCACACTGGCAGAAATATACTGGGGAAGAAGTTTGTTACCAGTATTGAATTGACTGAAGAACTGATAAGCAAAGACCTAGCATATATTGGCAAACTGAGATGGGATGGGATGAGATGCCATCTCATCCATGCGGGGAACCACTGCCATCTCTATTTGATGTCGATGGTATTTTGTTGTATTGTGTTCTCAGAATAGGAAGCCTGTCCTCCTGTTCCTTTCAATGAGTCACCACATGGAGGGTGAACAAGGACTCCCCAAATCTCAACATTTTTGATCCTTACCTGATAACCTAGACTGCCATATGAGAAATTGCACATGTAAAAGGACAATTCAAGGTGATCGGTGATGTTTTGGCTTTTGTTCAATATGGTGGCCATTGCCATCTTTGCCAGCTCTGTGCTGTGGGCCCAACAGAGACTGGCTAGGAGTATAATAAATGAAAACAGAGAAGGCGCCTTTTGTCACGGCTCTTGGGAAAGAGGTGCGGCAAAGGGTGCAATACACTCCCAGTCTCTTAGAGCAAGCATCAGATCTGCACCACGGGCTCTTGGCTGTCTCCCACCAGCTGTGCCTTCATCTGTACAACTGTCTGTACCAAAAGGAGACTGCCTCTTCAGTTTTAGATCAATAGATCTAAGAAACCCTCTGGACAGCACACTGGCTGTGGGAAGGTTGTGTGGAAGGAGCGCTCCACCACTGCAGTGCTGTGCCTTTTGTGCATTTCTGTTAGCACAAATAATGGCCTTTGCCAGAAACAGTTTTGTGTATGGCATACAAAAATAACACCATCTGGGAACAATGCTAACCTTGAAAAATAAAAAGTGTGTTTGTTCCCACTCATGCCAGTTTGCCTTGGTGTTCTGCCTCTTTGGTCAAAAACATTGTTTTATTGTTTCTAACTGAAAATTAAATATTTGGTGTTTGAAGATTCAGAAATGTTTGTGGTTACTCTACATTAGGAAATGTAGAGTTATTGTATATGCAGCACAAGGATTCCATCTTATGCTGTGTGTGTTTTCTGGGTTTAGGCATTTTGGTATTGTGAAAAAATACACAAGAGTGATTGTGGGGAACTTTAAACTGTCTTAGAAGCCAGCTTGGAGTAATAAAAAGGACCCAAATGGAACACATCTGAGTTTTTTTTAAGGAGGATGAAGGGTAAACTGAATGTAGAAGTGTACTCATTTAAAAGTGCATCAAAACACACAAGGAGTTTAAGATCAGGATCTGTCTGTTCTTGTCAGATGCTTTGCTAGCACACCAAAGAACTGGACAGTTGATGTTCGCCATACCCAACGTATGTAGTAGCATCAAAGGTAGCCATGCTTGGGCACCTGCTGCAGACCTACAGCCCAGTAGGGGCCTATTGACAAGAAGCCTAGACTTGCTTTTCCGTTTCACTCCTGTAACCTGCTTGGTCTCCGGCCTCTGGACCTGACTGGTGATGATGGTGAGAAGGAACAGCAGCAGATGCCACTGCCTACTTGCTCCCTGGTTGTCTGCCTGTCAAGCATGCTAATGGCGGCAATGACGAAAGATGAGGAGGAGCCATAGCAGTTGGTATCAACAGTGGAGTGAAAGTAGATTCACTGAGTGTGACTTACGTAAAGACCCTCCAAAACCTGAACTCGGCCATTTTTAGAGCCTGGGTTTCACCATAAGGTCACTGTAGCATGGGATAATATAACAATGTGTAATTATCATCACATTGGCTATAAAACATAGGGCTCTATGAAAAACTTGTGAGGTAAAATCTTAATAGATTTTAACAGTTTGGCCCTGGCAGATTCCATGCCATTCCCCTCTTCCCCACTGCTAACATCAAATTGCTTGAGAACAAGTCAATCCAGTACATGATTCCCTGCATTCAGTAGCAGAAATCAGCATACCACCCCAAGATAATTGTGTGTGCGTGTCCTGTGATTTGTTCAACTGGGGTCACACAAACACAAAAGAAAAAGAAGAATATTTAATACATGCAAACATTTCCAGAATTGGGATAAAAAATCCTCTACACACTGCCATTGCTTGATTGGAATGGAATTGTCAGTGTTGCACATTCTTAAAGCTACTGCAATTTTATTATTCTTAGTTCTCTATACTGAGGTATACCTTAGAAACGACATTCCTTCCACACTGAGTAGAAAGATACATTTCTATTCTGTTTTAAGTCCTAAAAATATCTCACACAAACTGGAAAAGTAGGTAATATCTAGGACTGGTGGATATTTATTTCTGTTTGCATTTTTCAGGAGGGCTTGACAAATGATATTGCAAGTATCTTCTTTTTCTTGGCGGTGGAAGTTCTTTAGGCTGCCAGGATGTTATTTGATACAGAAAAGAATGAAGCAAGCAGCAACATGTAAATAAGGAACAAAGACAACTGCAACTAAGTGAAGAATACCCAGTGTTCTGTTAAACCATATTTTATTGGTTCTAATCATTGTATGCTTCAGAGCGTACTCCGAATGTTTGTTATTTTAGCCTGATAAACATATTAGTTTGTTTCTGGATGCTTTGCTTTTAATAAGATCACAGAGTATGGAGACACATCAGCCTCATCACAGTACTTAATTCCAGTTCCACATAGCATTCATTTCTGTTGAACAACTAAGAATGTCTCAGTAGCAGCTAGCAAAGCCTGAGTGTTCTGTGTTCAGACAGACTGTGTGGTGTAGTGGTTAAGAGCGCTGGAGTGGGAACTTGAAGATCCAGGTTTTAGTCCCCACTCAGCAATGTTGCTTACTGGGACACCTTGGGCCAGTCAAAGACTCTCAGCCTAACCTTCTCCACAGGATTGTTGTGGGGCTATGTGAGCATGTAAGTTTGGATTTGAACCCTCACATTCCTCCCTGTTGGTCAGTTATTTTAGGGTTCTATTTTCTACACCCCATTTTTCTAGGAGACATGGTAAACTAAGAAGTCCCAAAGCTAAGGGGACTGGAGAAGTAATGGGCTGAAATAAGCAGAAGGCAAGTCCATAAAATGCTTCCAGTGTATCTAAGTTTGTGCGTATGCATGTAACTTAGATGGGATGGGTTATTTCACTCCATTGCATTCTGGGATCAGATGGCTTTTCACTTGCACAAGTAAATACATAAATAACAGTAGGGAACTGCTGCCTCCTAGCCTCCCCTCTTGCTTTACTGCTTGTTCCTTGGAAGCTGCCAACCAGGTTGCTATCCAGCAAGACCATTCTCCTTTTATCCATTTCCTCTCTCCCGTTCTTATGCTTGCTCTCAACCTTTTCCCTATTACTCTCATGAGTGAAGAGAACACCCTCATTATCTCTTTCATGAAGCCTTCCTGCGTACCTAGCTATACATCAGGCTAGCATGTTGAGTCACCTTTGCTAAGCTGAAAAGACATGGGCCTGTAGCTGGATGAGTAACCCCATGTGGAAGTGCAGCAGGGAAATGGACTCAGAGGCCTTATAGCTCTCTTCCAGCTCTACTACTAGTCTATTCTAAGCCCAGCCTGCACACTCATCAGCCTCTGGAGTCACTTCCATGGGAATTCAACTATCTCCTCCCAACCCCCCTCAAAATCTCCCCAAAAACCCAGCTCTTATGGAAAGCTTGAAGGTTTATTGTGTTTGCACACTGAACTGCACTTGTTTTACCAGATTAAATTCCCCCCAAATTAATTTGTGCCATTTACATTCTAGCTTGTAATAATTAAATGTACCAAGCAGCTTTCTCTAAAGCTCATGTGTGTATGGATCGTTTGGGTCACCTTCCTTGCCATAGGCACTCCATCACCAATGTCCAAAAGTCCCTCTTTACTGATTGAGCTTCATGCAGAATATGTACAGATTGGCAGAGCATGTTTGGACAAGCATATTTAGTGATATAAGGCGGTGCTTTTTCTGTGATAGCATTTGAAGATTCGGGTTAGGCTGAAACTGAAGTTAGAGAATAGACAAAACCACACTGGATGATAGATCAAACTGGAGTTTTACAATCTGATCAGATCCCACTCTAATAACAAACTTACTTTCTCCATTGTGCTCCTACTAAACAATTTTCTTCTGTTCAGTAAAAAAAATGGCAGCCTTTTCTTGTCAAACCTCAATCCTAAGCATGGTGGTTCTGTGTACCCCTTCATCATTGAATCCCTTCTTTATTGAATCTCTTCTAAAGCCACCTTCGTCAATAAAATCATACTGAGAGTTCTGATTGCAAAGGAATGATCTTTGGGCACATTTTTAGAAAACTGGATTTTTCACTGGTCTCCAGAACCATTTTTGGTATTTCTCAACTGCTTTCAATAATGAAATGGCTCATCATTTATACTGCCCACTAAGTCATTTCATCGCCAACCAAGTTTATACTGGAAGGCATGAAAAATAAGACTTAGCCAGTTTTATTGCCTGCATTTTGTTTATGTTGGCATTTAATAATTTTGGTACTTATCATTTTTGTACCATCATTATTCTATATAATACATTGTTGCAGTCTAAAAATGGAACCATATGTATTAGGCTTTATAGTTCAAGATAAATACATTGGTGATATGCTGTTATTGTTAATTTCATTTCTCTACTTCCCAATTCTGGGCAGTAAATGCAAACAAATGCATTTGGAGAAGAGGGAAGTCTTAACCTGGTGCTGAACAAGTAACACGGTTGGCCCCAGGTGGGTCTCTGTTTTGATTCTAAATATGGTACACTATTATGCAGCACTTCCTTCAACTTAAACAAAGGGAAAACCTGGTTCCACTGTGTAACATGTTGATAACTCAGGATAGATTTAGGGGGATTAATTGATGTCATGGAAGTGGAGATGGATGATATCATGTCACAGAAAAAGGGTGAACTGATGCAGTCACAAGTGCAACATTGCCAATTAAATCCATTTCAGTTGCAAGCTGTAACCCAGCAAAATGTGGAAAAGTCAAGGGGTGTGAATGCTTCCACAAGGCACCGTAGCTTGCAAACAAACTAAATTTGTCCTGTGGTGCTATGGATTTTTTTCCCCTTAAAAATATTGGAGAACAGGGTTTGGCAAGGTCTGCCTGTGGGTCACAGGCTGCCCACCCATGATGTAAATAATCACTGACAGGTCCCCTCCTCATTTCTGGCAAAGTTGGTACGTGATCTTATTCTTCTGTTCATTAAAAAATCAGATGCTTGTATTTGAATGGCTGTGTTTGTATGTTCAACCTACCATTTATCTAGAAACACATCTGTGGAATGTTGTTTGTGTAATTCAATCTGCATTTTATAAATAGGAATTCTAAGAGCAAACAGCTCAAATAATTGAATGTGAGAGGTGATTTTGAATTGCTTCTTTCTTTCCACCTCTATTGTAATCTCTCTCTCTCTATTTGTATGTGCGCGTGCATGTATGTATGCAGTTGGGTGATTAGGTTAACAGCCACAGAAATCTGACAGATTATTTTTCTGTATCATTAAAACATCTAAAATGTCAACAGGTTCATTTCCCTGCTGTACTTAATTTTGCCTGTTTTTTTGAGAGAGAGATTAGTCAAAGTCTGGCTCTAGAGGAAAGGAATTCTCAAATGTAGAAAATTCACCAAAACTCACACTGCTTCAGTGCCCACCTCTTATTTAAAGTAGAGGGCTGTAGAAATTCCTACAATAGTATGTAGAGTAAGCAACTGATTTGCATGGAAAGTGTAGCCTTCACTATATGCAACATATGTAGGCAGGGGATCTTCTCCTTTATTTTATCCTCACAACAACCCTGTGAGGTAGGTCAGGCTCAGGTCAGACCCAAGTCTCCCAGTGAGCTTAGTGGCCAAATGAGAACTAGAACCACGATCTTATGAGTCCAAGTTCTAGCTGCTACAGTACACTGCTTTGTATATTTGGGGGGGGGAGTGGTCTCTGAAGGGATTACTATATATCAGGTTTAAATAGATTTAAATAATCCTATACTTGATTTCATAGAAGAGAGCCGCACCGAATTCACTGAAGCTTACACCTGAGTTGGCTTGCAAAGGATTGCAGCCTAACAGTAAATCCTACTGAAACCAAAGAACCTAACATCTGAATATGCATCTTTAAGGATGAACTGTAAATTTCTACTTCTATTTGCTTCTTCCATTTCTTGCTCTGATGATTCCTCTTTCTCTCTCCCATAACGCATGTTGACAATGTACTGCAAACAAAACAAAACAAAAGCAAAAATCCAAGAACCTAGGAGGGCGATTTACAAAGCAATATTTCCTATTAGAAAAACCCTCTTAGAAAGCACAAATCCGGGATTTCTAGGGACAAAGACACAGAAGTTTGAGTCCACATGCGTTCACATGACCGCCAGGAAACGAACACTGTATAGCTTTGGCTCTGGCATTATTACCATGTCTGAGTGGCATTGCAAGCTTGCACAGTGTCTTGTGAATTCAACACTGGAAGAGGCAATGCCCAACTAAGTCCATCCCTTTTACTCTTGTGTAGCTGTTTCATTTCTGCCTTTTATTTAGCTGCTCTCGAGGGTGTTAACATTTAGTTGTAAGGCTCACTCTGTGCTGATCGTGAGGCAGAGCTGTGAGGGAAACGCATGTTGGCGTGTTCAGAAGAAAAGCCCCGGTGTTTAGGCTATCCTCCTGACTGTGGTATGTGTGGGCAATAATAAATAATAACAAGGGACTGAAGGGAGGGAAGAGAGGCCCAGAGATAGAAGAGAGAGCCAGAGAAGAGAGAGCTACCCTAAGGGATGCCTCCAATACTGGCCTTCTGACTGAAGCCTAAAGCAGCGTGTGAGATTCAGATTGCGGACATGACTTGAAAATTGGGTGCAAAGTTTGAACATGCACCCAATTTGCACAGATGTCCAAATAAAATGCATTTGGCTGCTGGTAGCTCAGCATGCCTTTTGTTTAGATATGCAGTCAATATTTTTCTTTCAAAACATGCACTGAAAGATGAGCCATGTCTCCCAGGTCTCGTGTCTGCAGTGCGAAGTAGCCACTCTTGCTGGTAGTGGATGCATGATTGTTATCCGTGCTTATGTTTATTGCTTCTTTTTAAAAGTTTTGAATCACCTTTCATCCTTGTGGATGTACAAATCCTTGTGGATGTAGGCCCTTGTACAAAAATCCAATTAAAGTCAACAACTATGCACAATGAAACAGCAAATACACAACACATGAATCAGATCAGCCAGTTAAGACTAAAATGCTGGATGGACAAACAGAAAGAGGTTTGAACTAGCACCAGAAGCATGGCAGCATCGGCCCCCAGCACTGCTCTCCGCAAAGAGTGTGTCGTCACTGCGACACCGCAACACAGAAGACTTGTTTTTTTTGCTTGTTGTCACAGAATGTACCCAAGCTGCTCGAAGAAGAGCTTCCCATAGGGTCCTTGGGCCGATACGCAGCGCCTTTCCTGCAGGTATTTGTGGTCTGGAACCATGTAGGGCTTGAAAGCCGAGTCCCGGCACTTTGAAATGAGCCCTTGAGCAAATGGGCAACCCGTGCATCCTCTTCGGGATGACTGCAGTTTTGGCAGTGACATTCTGCACTTGCTGACATTTTCCAGGACAGCCCCAAAACCATGTTCTACAGAAGCCCAACTGGACTATTGGCAGAGAGTGAACTGCCATGACCAGGCTGTGCCTGTCCAGAAATGCAGATCGCTGACAAATCAAAGAAGTTGGTCAAAGGCACTCCTTCCATTACAGTCATTAAGCCTCAAGTGGCATAACAGGATCAAGGGATACTGTATCCTCAATCAATGCACCTGCTTGATCAAGGGAAGAGCAGCCTGATAACAAATAAGCTAAACATAATAACAATCTAACCGTGGGGTTTCCATCTAGTTAGGATTCAGCTGCCATTTTTGGCCCTCATCCAGCACCTTACCAAATCCAGACTGTGGCTGAGCAACTGTAGAAGCAAACGAAGCTAGAATGGTCTATAGCTGCCATGAAAGCCATTTTCAGGAGGAAAGTATTTGGAGGAAAAAAAGCATGCAGGGCTGCCAGGGTGCATGAAGACTGAAGGCCACACAGTGTATACCCTTACTATGAGACCTCATCCAACCCAGATGAAAAGGAGAAATGCAGCTGGAAGAAGGACAGCATTAGCCATTACAAGTCTTCCAGGCAAGGAACAAACTGCAAGAAAAGGAACACATACCCATAGTAGCACACATAATGAAAGAATTCAAGATACAAATACTTCTTCCAGGAAAAGAAACATTGTGTACTAGGGGGAGGCAATGTGACCTACCCAGGTGTTTTGGATTATGATCCTCAGTAATCTCTCACCATTGGTGATGCTGGTTGGGGCTGATGGGAATTGCATTCCAATACATCTGGAGGGCACCGGCTTGCGTAGCCCTGATATGCACACAGCCAATCACCACAGAAAAGAAACTAAGGAAAACAGCAGCAGGAAAGACCTTCAAAGCTCAGAACAAAGATTTTCTCGCAAATGATCCAGATGGAAAGCACATAAAGGACAGAATAGATAATGGTTATAATAACCCCACATAATTTTAGATCGCATTGCTAATTCTTGAAAAAGGCATTTGTCTCCAGATGCCTGAATTTTCTTGTAACCAGAGTATGCCTTATGTGTACGTTGCTAGCTGAAATACAGAAAGTTGGAATTGCACTGGCAATCATTTATTTACCTAGAATGTAATTTTTGAAGAACTTAATGGTTTAGCTGTAGAAAAAAAGCCAACTAATAGATCCTTTAGTTCCCCAGTGGCAGAATACTCCAGGGAACTGTAACAGAGTAGCCATTGTGCCTTGATTTTGCTTAGGGAATAGCTTCATTTCACTGATTTCTCTCTTCTGTTTCCTGATCCGACAGGCATATTTTCTCAGGTAACAGGGCTCTAAGTGGTAATTAAACTCACATTAGTTCTACTTTGTGTTTTACAATAGCTTCCAAACAATATGCTGAGAAACAAAGAGCCATAATCAACAACCTAATGGGAAAGCAGGGCTGCCTTAAAATGTTTTAAAAATGCTATTTAAGTTTAATTGTTGAAGAGAACATCTGACTTTCAAAGTCATTCATATTAGTGGGTGGAAAGCTTCAAAGATACCCAGGTGTCAGAAGGACACACTGCCAATACAACTTTTGCTGAGTGTTAAGAGACAAAGGAATGCTTAGGAACACTTCAGAGAATGAGATAATTTTGCAAATGTACTCCCACTTAAAATGTACCAAACTGTAGACTATTTTACAGACAACTCAAGTAGATCTCAAACATAGAGCCAAAACCTGATACTTTGTCTCATTCTCCATGCCCCTGTAATTCTTTTCTGGCATACTGAGTGCTTTTAAGAAACACTGGTGATGATTTTAATTTAGTTTTAGGTGTATTGTTTCTGTTTATTTTTGCATGGTATTTTCTGTGTCCTTAAACTTGCATGGTTCAAGCACTATTTTGTTAACTGTTCAAAGAGCTTCAGCCTAGCTCAGAGCTTCAAGACGTAAATAGAATAATACTTGTTGTTTGAATTTCTCTCCAGAGTTCAGAGTACCAAATGACTGAGGTTGTTTTCCTAAACTGAAGTGCTGATTTCTGCATCATTCAATTTTTTTTAAAGAACTCTGCACTTGTCCAGAGCGATATGTAAATATGCCTTGTCGATACCTTCCGTACCTTCAGCTCTCACTCATGTCTTTTTTTCCTTTTAAATTGCCAGTGCATATGAGCACATTGAATAAAAACATTATTGATATGACTGATTGATATTATTGATATCATATCACATATATAATCGGAACAAGAATCTCTCTGCACTGATCCTTATCAATGTGCATGTGCATTTTTGTGACTTAATAGAAAACTGCAAAGAAAGGAAAACTCATTCTGGTTGTGCCTAGCATTGTATCCCCGAGACATTGTGAAGAACTTTAAATTAAATAAATGAATAAATAAAATTCTATCTATGGTCTTTTACCAATGAGCAGGAGGCATTGGTGAAACGCATACATGTGTGCATTATTTTCTTCAGTCATACAGACAATCAATCAAGATTGCTCTTTTGCAGTGTTTTATTAACACACAGGATATGAAAACCCAAATGAACTTAAGGAAGTGTGGAAAAATGTGTATGCTCAAATTACAGAGCATACAGAGCAAATCAAATTTATATAGAAATTCCCCTGCATAAATTGGAATTTAGGACTTAAGTGCAGAGTCAGGGGTGAAGGCAAGAAATCTGCTGCAGAATGGGGAGGCAGCCACAAAGTAGGATTTCAAAGATCCATTGTCCCTGTGAGGCACGCTTTTTTTTTGAGCTGGCTCCATAACCACTCACCTTTTCCTATAGGAGGTGGAGAAGCAAGTTAGCTTTGAGTGAATCTGCCTGTTTATTTTGCCCTGAAAAGGTAAGAATCACTGGAGAAGATGGTCCTGTTAGGGAAAGTCAAAAGCAGAAGATCAGAGAGAAGACCAAATATGAGAAGGATCATTTCCATAAAGGAACAGCCTTGAACTTGGGATAGCTGAATGGAGGTGTCACAGAGAGGACATTTCAGAGGGGTTTAATTCATAGGGTCACCATAAACTGGAGGCAATTTGGTGGCACATAACCCGCATTCATGCATTTATTTTCCCCGCCTGGCCCTCATTAGACTTCTAATAGAGTCCAATCAAGGAGACAGGGTGGGATTTTGCCTACTTCATAATACCTTGGAGATGCTGCTAATTGACACATTGGGGCAGGTTTCTTGAACAGATTAGACAATATTACCTGAGACGTCTTTTAGGGAGGAAGGAGATGTTCTCATATTGGCTTGTTCAAGGTTGCACAATGATTCAGTTGACTGAAGGTCTGGAATGTGTAGATCACCCTCTGTAGGACTAAGAATTGTTATTGGTCTTTGAACCTCAAGCAACTCACTCTTGCCTCCTTGTTGATGAACAGGATGCAGATGCAACCAACAGTTATCCTCTAGCAAGAGAATAGATTGTTGGCATGACGGCGCCACACACATAGGAGGCAATTGTAAGATGCCTGACCACATTGAGCTATGTGCGAGGAAGTCCTCCTTTGAGTCTGCCTGTGGCTTTGCAATGCAATCATCCATCTGGAGGTTTCCTTTTAGGGAAGCAGCTTCTTAGACAAATAAGAGATGAAGATTGTTACATTCACGCTTTCCATTGAATTTGCATCTAACAAAGTAACTTTGTAAAAGTATATCATTCCAATACATCTTTCCTGCACCTTTTGCCTTCAGAAGTGAGCATTTCACTAAAGTGCAATTCAATCTATATGTAATGTTAATTCAAAGATTTAATAAGATACCAAGAGAAAGTCTCAAATTTCATAAACTAGTTCTTTCACATACGAAAATATTTTTCTAATACATTTTTATACCTTGAGGTAGAAAAGCCTATTCACCTTTTCCACCAGTTATTTAAATTCCATCTTCTCATTATGCACTTGGAATAGATCATCATTTCAGATGCCATTTACAGTTCCTATTCTTCTCCATATAATGACACTCAACAGATATCATTTCTTGCTTTCTGAAGATCGATGTAAAGAAAGTTATTTCCATGCTAAGATGAGCATTTACTCTAAACCATCTGGTCCCATACTTCAGTGAAAGGTGCTGTTTGTATCTCAGACAAAGAAACACCTATATGCTTAGTGAGTAGGAGCAGCCATCAAACGTTCAATAATTGGAAAGAAAATGCACATATCAATCCTTCAACTAAATAGACAAAACAAAAACCCTAAGACACAGCGCTATACAAATGAATGGGCCTTAAGTGAAGTCATTGAAAATCCTATCATCCATCAGCTTAGAATATCCACTTGTGGCAGCAGGCAAGAAACATACAGAGCAATCCCATGGCCCATAGACAGTATCTGAATGACTACAGGATGCAGCCAATGTCCCCCTCCAAGACCACAGATGGAGCTATGACCATGAATATGGAGACCCAACTGTGAATCCTTGTCCAACCCCCCTCTCAGCCTCTACTGAAAGCCCCATGGTGACTTCTCCTTGTACTGGCAGGATTCCAACTTCAGGAAAGGAGGAAATGGGTGTCTTGGGGTGGGTTATTTTTATTTTATTTATTTATTTATTTATTTATTAAAACATTTTTATGCCGCCCCATTCGCCGAAGCCTCGGGGCGGCTTACAACAATAAATAAAACCACATAAATTAAAATATACATATAGAATAATAATAATAATTTAAAATACAATATACACACAATATAAAATAAGCCGCCCTGGCCAGATAAAATTCAGTAGTATTAACATTTAAAATGTTGCTTAAATAAAAAGGTCTTTGCCTGGCACCGAAAAACAAATAATGACGGCGCCAGGCGGACCTCTCTGGGGAGCGCATTCCATAACGTAGGCGCCACCGCTGAGAAAGCCCTCCTCCGAGTAGCCACCCTCCTAATTTCTCTCACGGAGGGCTCCCGGAGAAGGGCCTCTCCCGCCGATCTCAGGGGGCGACTGGGCATATATGGATGTAAGCGCTCCTTCAGGTAACCAGGACCCAAGCCGTTAGGGAGAAGGAGGGCTGAAGTTATGGATCTACTGGATCTGATGGTGTCTCAACTTGTGTCTTTGCTCCTGGCAGAAAGAGAAAGTCAGGTGGGTTCAGAAATATTATGAAGAGGAGCATAGATACAAGAATAGCCCTTGTTACTCTACCTGGCGCTGAGATTTACAATCAAGAGAGAGCTCTGATCTAGGAGCCCTCCATCGTCTGGGGATCATATCCATAGAATTGCTCTAGTGGGAACCCAGGATAGACACAAATACTTGTGTATTCATTTTTGTATTCTGTGTGCTCTGCTTGTGTAAAGATCATTAACCACACTCTTAAGTTTGGTTGATGGAGGTGCTTTAAGGTTATGCTCCTACGGGCCCAATATCAAAATATCCACAAACGAAAGCAGAGTACCTTGCTTCCAAATAGCCATGATTTATAGTGGAGATGAGGGAAGAATGTGTGCGCAATGTATTCTAGACTATTCTTTTGGATCGCATCTTCTCATAAGAAAGAATTCCAGATCATAATGTATAAAAGAAATATGTGTGGCTAGTGTAAAAAAACAATCTACATGCAACAAAACTGAGCTGTTTCACCTAGCATGTAAAGCCAATGCACAGAAATCCCACATTTATTTCTTCTTGGGTCCTGTTGGCATATTTTAAATCACTCTGGGTAGAATTTTATGGCTTTCTCTTGATTAATTGCAGCAAACGGGTTTTCCATAACAACTCCTGTTCCTTATCCCCATGGACAACACTGTGGTTGGATGTATTAGGGCCAATGTGTTTGGACAAAGGGACCATGCAGAGTTTATGCCCTACAAAAAGAAGCCTGAACTGAATACAAGTGATTTTTGTTGATGTTGCCCAAGAAGTCAATCTCAGTATCCTTAAGATCATTATATTTATATTTGAGGCTCTTTAGTGCCAAAATGATGTGCAATTGGAGACCTGATGCAGTCATACAAAATTATTCCTGTGTGAAACAAGACAGACAGACAGACAGACAGACAGACAGACAGACAGACAGCCGGGGTCATTCTATGAAGCTGGCTGGTGGAAGGTTCAGGAGCGATAAAGGGAAATAGCTCCTTACACCACACATAGTTAAACTATGGCATTTCCTACCACAAGACATAGTGATGGTGATGAAATTGGACAGCTTTCAAAGGGGATTAGACAGATTCAGGGAGGAGACCCGTGAGCAGTGATTACCAGGCATGGTGTCTGTGTTGTGTCCAGGAATGGAGGCTGTTTGCCTCTCAATAGCCCTTGCTAGGAAACACAAGAGAGAAGGTGATTGCTCTGCAACTCTGTCAGCATCACTTTGCCCAGGGGCTGGAAAGCAAATGCTGGCACGGGGAGTGTCCTCTTCCCAGTGTAACTCAGAACCCTGAAGGATGACGCAGGAAGCCCCCATGGATGGAAGATGCTCCATGTGGTAGACAGTCCCCCTCCAGCCTGCAGGGGGTGAAGAGCAGGGGAACCAGGGCAGAGTTAGTATGCTTGTCCCGTTCTTCCTCATTCAGAATGCCTGGATGGAAAAGAAATGAAATGGGAATGGAATATTGAAGAATTAATAATAAATTTGGTATCCGCAGCAAAATTGATAATATCAAAGAAGTGGAAGGAGAAATGGGATCTTCAAGTAATTGGATGGAATAAAGAAGTTTGAAATTGAAGTTTGAAGTTTGGAAATCTGGGTAATGACAAGTTGACGTGTGAGATAAAAGTGAGAAAAGGATTTGTTAAGGAGAATGATTTTAACAATATATGGGGTTTGTTTGTTGAACATGTATTAATAAAGAGGGGGGTACTAATTTATTATTTGTTTATTTAAAACTCTTCTATACCATCCCATCACAGATGTCTTGGGACGCCTTACAACACCATTAATAAAATAGCATAAAAAAAGAAATACTCATAAGAGTAGGAGTAGCACACCATCTGATTTTAAGGATAAAACCACCAATTAAAACAAATTAGCAATTAAAATCCTGGGAGAATAAAAAGAATAAACCTCCAATAGATGCACTGCAATTTTGGATAGAAGGGGGTATTACTGAAAGAGCAGAAAAATGAAAGAAAAAGAAAAAACTAGGCAGCCATGGTCCCAGTGGAGGGGTGCACTAAGGGTGACTTCTGTAATTTAATTGTATTTTGTGCACTTTGTGTTTTTTCTTTATTATATGTTTTTTGTATTTGTACTTGTATCTTTTTGAAAATAAAAATAAAAATGAATGCCTGAATGGGATTGGAGGGTTCACATAGTGGTGCAGAGTTACTTGCTCAGCATTCGTTGAAAGAATCCCATCTTCTGGATCTGTACATTCCCTGAGTTCTCCCATATTATGAAAAGGTCAATGTGACCTTTGCTGGTCACAAAGGTCCTGAAGGCACCCCCTACCCCAGCATGCAAGCTCAGGTTTAGCTTGTCTGGAACATTCCCTTGTTGGAATCAAGGGCTTGGGGGATTTGTATTTGGCTGCCTGCATATTTCTGGTTTGGTTAGTACTGAGGATATACTCACATCTGAACAATCAATTCTAAAACTTCTCAAAAATTCAGAAGGTAATCACTTGCTATAAATGAAGAGTCACTTGCTATAGTGATCAGCCCAAATTAGGAGCAAAGTAAAATTGTTCAAAGTAAAGTAAGTTCCCTAAAAAAGATGCCCCCATGAATAGTGTACTTTGACTTTTTAAAAACCACAGCCATACTCTCCTATGCTGAAAGTAAATAACCTCGTCTTGTCTGGCCCAGTTTATCACAGTTATTTGAAGTGGGCATAGCATTGTTTATGTAAGACTTTATACAGAATGAAGTACAAATTCTGGGATGGCATTAGCTTGTGTTGACATGTGGCTAAAGGATTTCAACAGCTGGAATTCAATTAGCTGCATAGGGAAATGGCTGGTTTTTGGCTGCATAAGATGCTGAAATGCATCTGTCCTGCTGTGTGATTAGTGCTTTAGTTTTATTCATTCACATTTAAGTAGTCTCCTTCTGTGTGAAATAGCCAGTAACAACTTTGTTTCGTGGCAACATAGGACAAGGATATTCTCATTTTGTTAAGACTACAGATCATGAATCCCCCATGACTAGGGCTGTGATCCTAAACATGTTTGTTTATTTTCTGGATGTAAGCTCTGATGGAGGGAGTGGCACTCTCTTCAGAGTAACTGTGAGTAGAATCAGGCTGCAGAAGGGCTGTTTATCCAGTTTGAGGGGGAGGTCCATAAACTGCTGATACCCTGAGAAGTGGCACTGATATTAAGGACTTATGACTGCTTCAGGGATGATGGAAAAGTTTAGTCTATCTCACACTGCTAGAAAACATGATGTTATAAATGCACATATATTTTCTGAGTGCGCTTGGTCTAATGTGGCCGTTGAGCAAAGTATCAAAGACTTTACAGGTTATTTTTCATGTCTTGTTTGTATCACTGCATACAGAACCATTTCCTTCATTATGCATCTGAGATTAACCTTGGCAGTTTGATTATATATCCTTCAATTTTATACTGAAAATAAAAGTTGCATGGCATGGAAGGGAATGGTAGGAGAGAGACAGAAGCTCTGAAAGATCACCAGCTTCTTGACAGGCCAATTTGTCAAAGCAATCGGTCTTCTTGAACCTCCATGAAGGCGCAAGTGTTCTGCCTGCTTCCAAAGGCACACAAAAATGTGTCTCTTGAATCCAGCCAGAAAGATATGTGGCAATCTTGAATTACTGTGAGCTAGCGAGTCCCTTCTAATATAATGTCAAAGGGTGGGGAATGCTGGAATTAGAGGGCTTCTCCTGTCTAAATAAGCATTGGATTGCATTCTAATTGTGCTGCTACAGGCTCTAACTTGTTATAACATCAGCAGCCACTTTCCATGATTGTGATTGCACTAAGATTGTACAAAATATAGTGGTTTTCTTCTCAGGGAGGGAATGTTGTTCTGGTGGAATTGCTTAACTTACCCATCTGCTTTCCCTCTCTCCCATCCACCTCTGAAGAGTGGGCAGGAATCACCATAGCTTATTTTAATTGCTTTTTAATTGTTGGGTTATTACCTCTGGTGTTTGAATCTTTATGTTGGTCTCTTACCTGCTGCTTGATAGTCTTTAAACCTTCATCCAGCATCCTGCAGTGACTTTTATAACTGTGGCTCATGCTTCACTGTCAACTGAGTAGACTTACAATCCAGTCCTTCTAGACCAGTGGCTTTCAACTACTGTCCCATGGATCAGGGCCAGTCCACCAGAGATTCCCTGCCAGTCCGTAGGGTGGCCGCATCCTGCTCACTGCAGACTGGCATGGGGGCTGGCTGTGCTTTACTGTCTCTTCCTCAGTTGGCATCACATTTGTGGGGGGTGCGTTGGTGTCTCTGGGGGGGGGGCAGGGAGGGGAGAGATGCCAATTTTGGTATTATGTTCTTTCGTTGACACGTTTTGTTGATCTGCTCCTGGTTGTTTTGGATTTTTATTTATTTGGCATCATATTTGGAAACTAACAGAATACTGTGCTATGTGTATGGTGCTTATTGTTTCTGCCTCAGAGGTCCCCAAGGTAGTTTTCCTGATTTTGCCAGATCCCAGCTGTGGAAAGATTGAAAACCACTGCTCTAGACTATTGTTAAAAGTATGGTAATAGAAACGGTCCCCAAGCTCCAGTCACCTCTCTTTTACAATTTCTTTCTAGAAAGAAGCACACCTGGGGCATAAAATATCCTCCACTAAATCTACCTAGAAATAGTCCACTGGGGTGCTTTTGTTACCCCACAATGTAAATCTACTGGGACACAAAATGAGGTTAATGATTTTATTTGTTTGTTTGTTTGTTTGTTTAGAAGGCTTCTATGCTGCCCCATTCGCCAAAGCCTCGGGGCGGCTCACAATAATAAATAAATAAGAACAGAATAAAACAATATAATATGAGTCGACCTGGCCCGAAAAATAAAATAAATCAATAATATTAACGATTAAAATAGCGTTTGAATAAAAAGGTCTTTGCCTGGCGCCGAAAAACAAATAACGATGGCGCCAGGCGGACCTCTCTCGGGAGCGCATTCCATAGATTGGGCGCCACTGCAGAGAAAGCCCTCCTCCGAGTACTTACCTTCCTAATTTCCTTCACGGAGGGTTCCCGGAGAAGGGCCTCTCCTGCTGATCTCAAGGGGCGGGCGGGCATATATGGATGTAAGCACTCCTTCTGGTAACCAGGACCCAAGCCGTTAAAGGCTTTATAGGTCATAACCAACACCTTGAATTGGGCCTGGACTTCAATGGGGAGCCAGTGAAGCTGACGGAGAACTGGAGTCATGTGAACATAACACCCAGTCCCCGTCAGCAGCCTGGCAGCTCTATTTTGAACCAATTGAAGTATCTGGACCTTCTTCAAGGGTAGCCCCACGTAGAGCGCGTTACAGAAGTCAAGGCGGGAAGTCACCAACGCATGTGTCACTGTCGCCAGGCAGTCGTCCTCCAGGTATGGACGCAGCTGATGGATCAGCTGAAAGAAAGCGCTCCTCGCCACTGCTGTCACCTGAGCTTCCAGTGAAAGCTCTGGGTCGAGGAGCACTCCCAAGCTGCGGACCTTGTCCCTAAGAGGGAGTGCAACCCCATTTAGGACTAGGTTCAGGTCCCCTTCCCTGAAGCCCGATCTGCCAACCAACAGGACTTCCGTCTTGTCTGGATTGAGCTTCAGTTTCAGTTTCAGATGATGATTGGTCATTTTAGTCTGCTTTAATGCCAGGAAGAGGAGCAAACTCTTCCTTCACTATTGGAAAGCACTGTTTTGCTGATTGTACATTGATGCAGGAAAGAGACAATCTGATGTAACTTCTATTAGCTGAAATCTAAAATCAACCGTTATGCTGATTGTAGCCCGTCAGAGGAAATATTTAATCAAATAGTGGCCTTTCGCCTGAGGTATTTGCATTGCTAGAGGCAGGTTTATACAAAAAAGACCCCAACATAGTGAGGTTTTCTTGCTGGTTTACTGTATTTGAATATTTCAGTTGTCTTACTATGTTTTTATCATTTATTGCAAGCCACGCTAGGAAAGTTTTTTGAAGGGCAGACTACATGTCTAGTCCTAAAAATCAGTTTTTATGTATTACATATTACCCATCAGTCTTCCAGTGAGCTCAGGATCAAATGGTGAGTGGGCAGAGGGGTTGAAGGGCAAAATGAGCAGCAAAAGCTCTTAAATTAAGCAGAAAATTGTTTATTCTATTTATTCTGGCACTGTGCTCTGAAAAATTACTTCTCTCTTTGGGAGACCCATCAATTAAAGCTAAATGCTTGAAATTTCAAGTCATAATCTGAGACCTTTCAACACCATTTGTATTTGATATAATAAGTAATAAAGGCATGGTGTGGTTATTAGCCTTAATTCTTCTTTGAAACTGCGTATTTCTTATTCTTAATTTCTGATCTTTCATTTCTGAGTCACAAATAGTTCACATTTAATCAAGTCTCCTTGGTGTCAGCAAGTCTGTTTATGGATCATAAAATGAGACAGATCTGTACTGCAATTTACCATCAGTTCCTTGGAGATTAAACAACCCATAGACAAAGCAAAATAGTAAGGCATAATCATGGAGCATCCCAGTATGAGCACATGTTGCATCTGGCTCCTTAAATAATTGCTTTCTTAAACTGAAGTTCATATTTCTCATTCTGCAGCCTGTCAAATATCCATCATGATGAAATAATATTGTTTAACTTGTAGCATACACATGACTTGAAAGATTCAGACTTTATATATAGAGACATACCCGAGGTCTAAAGTTGGTGGAGAGTGCATTGCTTTGCCATACATTATATGGAAGAAATTGCATCCATGCAATGTAATTACCATGCTGAGGCATCTTGTGTGACTTTTATTGTTGTGCTGTTTTTATTACTGCATTGGTTTTCAGCATGTGATTGTTATTGTCACATGGAAGGGGTTCTATCCTGATATAAACATTTTAAATTAATACGGGAACCATCCTATGGCCCATACTGAGCGTCTGGGAGGCTGAAGTCTCTGCTCCAAGGCTGGAGACAGTGCTCTGGCTTCAGAATCAGAGCTCCAAGTACCTAACTCCACCCCCCCCCCCCCATCACAGCTGGCCCAGAAAGAACCACAGCTGGTTACCTCTCTGAGGTCAGAAAGGAACCCTGAAGCAGCAGTGGGAAAGGGGTGGTGAGGGTAGGAAACCAAAGAGGCCAAGATATGAATTATCCTGACCCTCTCAGCCTCCTTTCACCTTCCTCTGAAGCACTCCACCCAGCTGAGCAAAAAAGCCCACCTAGCAAAAATGCAGGATGGAAGGAGGGGAGGTTGAGGTCATGCCTGCCACTGCCTCCCTCTGCATCAGATGACCCTGAGCCTCCAAATCTGGTTCTTATGGTGATCATCATGGGACCGTACCCTAAATAATAAATAAAGTGTTGTCTTTATTATTTATTAATTATTTCATGTCTTTTCTGAATGAGCCCCAGAATCAACAGCTTGGGAGATCCCAACATCCCATCCAAGACCACCTGTCCCAATGCAGGTAGGGAGGGTAAAGGATTGCAGGACAGGTGATCCACCAGCAGCATTCCCAATCTGTTCTGCTGGCCCAACACAAGGTGAAAACATTCCAGGCTAGTAATGAGATAGACAGGGTGCCTGGAGAGATAGAACAAACTCTTATAGATCATGGTGACAGCTGCTAGCTCTCTTTTCTGATACTGAACCAAGTGCCCTGGCAGACACAACTGGAGAGCTCCCTCTTCACTGACCCAGGTATTTCAGCAACTATCTTCCCCATGTCTGTACAACGATCAATAGTAAGGACTTCCACTTTAGATGTCAGCATTATTAGGACATTACCCAACTGTATAATTCTGTTAGCTCAAATGAGGTTATATGAGTGAGGGCATGGTTCTGAACTATGCACAAGAAGAGAATCAAACTTCAGCTTCATTTGCACAAGAGGTTATGCATTCCACCTGTACAAGCTATTGTGCAACAGATAACAACTGAAGCTTGGGCAAGGATATTGTGCAGTGGAGTTTTGGAGCTCCATAATTAGATACTTCCTTCTTTGTCCCACAGAGATTTGACAGTTCCCTGTCAGCAGGTATTTCACAAATTGTTTAAGGCCTTCCTATTTGGGAAGGTATTGGAGCTGTGAGGACTAGACTAGACTCCTCTCTTCTCCTCCTGCCCCTCTTTCAGGAGCACTGAGCAACTTGCACCTATATCCTTGCAACATAACTTCAAAGCAGGTTCTTAAAATAGCTTCTAATAGCGGAGGATATCATTTCAAATCAATCCAGATCATGCACATCCAATCAGATTCATCTTCATACAGTACAATTATATATGTCCATGCCAAAACCAACCATTTCTAATTTTCAATTTAAACATAAACTATATCTGATGTTCTTATAGTTCTCAGAGGCATACAAGTGATAACTCCTTTGTGTTTATAAGGAAGTGCTAAAAGCTAGTTTATTTCCTGGTTATCAAGCAATGCATAATTTTTACTAGATGTCAACTTATATCATGCCTTCCCTTATCTCATTCAGATGTTTAAAAATCTCCGTGTTGACACTGTTGGAATTATGGAAGTGGAAAAGTGATTGGGGAATCTGCACCGTATCTGTAAATTCTGTCCTTAAATAACAATTCACTTTCTCTGTGATCTCCTGCTCTGTTGTGGTTACAATATAAATATTTCAATGCTGGTCTCAGTTTATGAATTAATTGCCATTAAAATGCTTACAAAGGGTAAGGTATAAAACGATACATTCCTAATGATATTCTGATATATGACCACACTAATTGAATATGGTACTCCATGAATATTGTAATGAGCATGGACTCATGTATGGTTCAGTGATGATAAAGAAAATAGAATACTTTGACCTCTATGCTTACTAGAATGAATTGAACAATATTATTAATTTCTTCTCTCATGGAATTTCTAAGGTGAAGTGCAATTAAAAATACAGGCCAACAGAAACACACATAACACCAAAACTACAAAGGAGATAAAAGCACTTTATTCAAAGTGGCTAAACTGAAAGAATAACCTGAACCCTGCCCTCCCACCATCCCCATTGTCTTCGCCCTCTGCTCTTGGAGGGTGGCTTTCTGAAGAGGAGAGCGTCCTGTATATGGCAAGACTCGCCATACAGTTGAGAACATTCTCAGCCACATGGAAGCCTCTGCTAATACAGGAGACCCTCCTTTTCAGAACCCGCCAGCAGTAGTGGATGCTGGAGATGCATGAACAGGTGGGCAGGGCTAGAGCACTTCCACTGCTCATCTGGTACAAGAACACCTGGGCAGAGCTAAAGAAACTCAGTGACTACAATCTGGTTGCAATAATCCTTTGTATGCTTAAAGGGAAATAAGTCTCATTAAACTCAGTGGGACTTACTTCTGAGTATGGCTTGTGCAGATGGTAGATCATGGATCTGCTAGTAGGACAGCTTGAGTAAAACAGTAGTAAAAAATAATCTTGCAACTCTAAGAGTTTGTTTGCAGCTATATACACTGTACAGTTGTGAAGTGCTTTGCCAGGTGAGGTGGTAGTATGTTCTTTAGCTGCCCCTCACTGTCACATAACACACTCTTTCAATGCTTGGATCATGACATTTCTCAAGTGTTATTGAGTGTCATGTTGGGAGAAATGCATTCTATCGAACGCTGTGTGCGTGAAGTCAACATTTCGGCTCCTGAGCCATGTGGTCTTTAGTAAGAAGTTTTCTGTGTTTCTCCAGACAGTGTCTAGATGTTGCCTCGGCCTGGACATTTGTAGGACACACATAAACTGCTGCCCTTTATTTCTGTAGTGAAACATGGTCTTGTTTCTCCGGGTACATATTAACTTTCTGGCGAAGAAAGAAACTGAAGGACTAAAGTTGTGTGTGTGCCTTATCACTGAGGAGTTCAGCTGCTCTGTAGCTTTAAGCAAACCCCAAATAAGTTTTGTCAAGTAATAGTTTGGGCGTACTGGGCAAGAAAGCAGACATGTACTTTTCTTTGATAAGCAGCAGGCAGGACTTCTCTGCTACATGTATGGAACGTCCATTAGAACACAGCTGAACTTTCTGAGAAGACTTTTTTCCCAAGTTAACGTTTTATTTATTTATTTATTTATTTATTTAATGGATTGATTCATTAATTTTTATTAATAACAATACAAATACAAAAATCATCATCATCATCAACAACAACATCAACGGAAGTCTACAAACACAACTGGTGCACACACCTCCACACATCAGGACCTTGGCTACATGATAATGGGTTATCCTTTGCCTTCTTCTTCTTAACTTCCTCTTCTAGGCTTCCCCTCTTCAGGACTACCCCCTTCCATTCAAAATTGAATTAAATCACACAAAGATTTGATTTGTTTCCCTTTTATTAATTTGTGTTCAATAAACAACCGCCAAATATCATCAAACTCATTCTTGTTTGTCTGCCCTTTTTCACCTTATTTCCACATGTTAATTTATCTCTAATGGCTATATTCCAGATTTCTTTGTACCATTGAAAATTCTATTTCTCCTTCCAATTCTTTGCTATTATTAATCTTGCTGCAGTTACTAAATTTGTTATTAATTCTCTGATGTTCTATTTCCATTTCATAAAATATTGACAATAATGCAAGTTCAGGTACTGCTTCAATGTTTGAATTCAGTGTTCTACTTATTTTCTTAAAAGCCATTATCTAATAGTTCCTTTTGGGGATGGGGGCATTTCTGCCACATATGGAAATAGGTATGCAATTTCTGACCACATCTACAAAATAAATTGGAGTATTTATTATCCTTATAGTATAATTTTACCACTGTTGGGTACCATTTCCATATTAATGTATACATTTTTCCTTAATTCTAATTCATATGCTTTTTAGGATTCTCTTATTCCATATTTTCCCCCCAATCTTCCTTACATATGTCCCTCCTAAATCCATTTCCCATGAAACCTTGAAAATGTCATACTGGATCTCCATATCTAGTAAAATCTTATAAATCTCACCTATTATCCCTCTTGTTTGCATAATGCCTTGTCTTTCTCTATATAGATTAATCTATTCAAATTTGGTAAGATCGCTACATGTACCATTTTTCTTCCACCATTGTTCTAGTTGCATAACAATAAACCAAGTTAATTTTTCTTTTCTTAGTACCACCATTATCCTTGCCTTATTACCCATTTTCTCCAACCAAACTTTTAACCTAATAGTTTGTTTATCTTTTAATATTTTTCTTAAACTACCTCTCAAACTTTCTGGAAATCCTTTAATTTCTGTAACTGACATTATTGGTGAAATTGTCAGCATATTTTTTCTATGTTTATCCCAGATTTGCATCATATTTTTAAGAAAGGTGACACCCTGTTTAAAAAAGGGGGTTAGAAGGGATCCTTTAATTTGTTGTTCTATTTCTGCCCATATTATCTTTTCAGGCTGTAATATAATGTCTGGTGTGTGTCTTATATAATTCTCTACATAATTTAATTTAATATTTGGGATACCTAATCCTCCCATTTTTGTGACTTCATGCCATCTTATCTTACTTATCCTTGCTTTCTTATCTCCATTACAAAATTTATTAATCTTATTTTGCCAGTCATCCAGTTCTATTCCTAATATCTTGATCAGCAACATCCTGAATAAAAAATTAATCTTAGGTAAGACTTTCCTTTTTACATACTGCTATTCTGCCAAACCATGATAATCCTATTTTCCTGAGATAGCTTCAGAGAAAATTTCATTGTCTCAGCTCTCATAAAAAGGATACTTTGCATATTTTCCTTCAACTGTTCCCTACCATTTTTATGGGTGTATTAGCTCAAGTTGTTTCCCCCTGCCCTCAACACATACATACACACTATCTTAGAACAATGTGGATTCTGGGCCATTGTAAAGAATGTACCATGGCGACCAAGCTCCAGACAGAGTCCTACTACCACTCACATTGGCAGTAAACATAACAAAACCTTAGGATAAAAGGAAGGAAGCGGTGCTTCCCTCACTGACAACAGTGAGCACCATCCTTTGAAACCATTGAAGAACTATTCCTCAACCTGGAGAAGTTTGGTTAAATGGTCCCCCGCTTCTCCCCACACACACACCAATTTCCTTGCCCACAAAATGGGTGAGAATTCCCAGAGGGCGTTTAGGCACAGTGGATGCCTTCCTACTGCCCAGCCCCCAAAGTAATCAAGGGCAGACAACCAAGCAGTGCTTAAGAGTACACAGCTAATCTCAGAACAATTAAACACCAATGTTTCTGCCCAAGTAATACATGCATTTCATTTATAATTGGATGTGCCTTGAATAAAATCCAAATATACAGTGCCTGAAGGCTAAGAGACAGTCAAGTGTAGGAAGAGATCGAGCAACCAAAATACATGCATGTGATGTTGCATAAAGGCACACATGATTAAATCAGTAAGTTTATACGGAACTATATGGGGACACGTTCTTCACTTCAGAATTCATGCTATCCTTAACCAGAACTGGAGCTTTATGCTTAGACCCCAGGGTGTGGGAGGGAAGAATTCTGGCTATTCCATGGCAAATATGTGATGAGGCGAAACAAAACAGGATATTGCTGGATCTCTGCACCTTGCTTCCTTGGCTAATTAAAGCAAATTCTATTGGAATGCTATAAACCCCCAAACTCAGAGGTTTCTGGGCATCCGAGGCATAACAGGTAGAGAGGTAGAGGCCATATCAGCTTCGCTGTCATCTCTTCTTGAGGGTGTTTTTAAACAATCTAGCTAGATCCTATCAGAGCAGGGAGGGAAGGATGCTGAAGCAGCTTCAGGATCCCTTGTAGCCCGGCTTTTCAACTCTCTTCCCATCCCTTCCACTAAAATGCCTTCTTTTCCCCACTCTGAGGTTGTGTTCTCAGCCTCAGAGAGAAGCCAGCGCAGTGCTTTCCATGCTGGCTGCAAGAGAGCAGCAGGATGACGATCCCCAGCTCCAAATTTTGTGCTACACCTTCAGTCTTGGAATCTGAACTATTCTCAGATTAGTTCCCCTCAGATGGCATCCAGGAATCATTAGATCATCTCCCTGCATAAAGCACATGTGCTGTTACCTATTTTGGAATTTGCAAATCCATTCTGCTTTCTGCATCACATGAAGACCAGGTAGTTTGATTACTATTCAGAAAAGGGATGTGCTTACTCCTCTTATCATGAGATAAACATTATCTCATTATAGCAGCTGAAATGCCAACTTGATTAAACAGGTGAGACAATGCAGTGCTGTGGGTGCTCAGGTGATTCCCTTTTATGTGCTTGAGTTAGTCTCAGACTGAGGGAGGAAGGATTTGCTGTGGCAGCCAGGTAGACACCTGAAAATGAGCCAAATAGCATGCATAATAGATTGCAGCCTTAAAGATTTGCTTATTCACGCTCTGCAACAATCCATATACAATTTATTGATTGGTTTGCAAGTAAACTGGAAAACAGTGGATTGTGTTAAATGCTTCCTCCACTCCCTGAAACAGACTGGGATTGCAAAAGAAAGGGTAAATCAGCTAAAATTGCCCCTCTACTCCTGTTTCTGGAATCTCTGCTAAGCCCAATAGCCTTGCCAGAACAGGAGGAGGCCTTTGGATATGAACTTCAACTCTGTCAATCACATTTAATAATTAGAAGTCCATGTAGCTGTGTTTTCCAATTTTGGAAAAGATGGGCTGCTTGTTGGAACGTAAGTGTTAGTAATGTTAACTACAACAAACATGAGCAAAGCAGACAACCGCAGAGATATATCTGTGACCTTTTAGTCCTGACTTTTCCTGTTTGCCTGGAGTCATCTAACCCCACACCCTAGCAATGTGAGGAGAATTTGTCCTCTCTGCCTTTCTAGGGTGTTTCTCTGGTGATCCCTTTGCACATATGAATTGGTATTAGATAGCAAGGGGGTCTTTCAATCTCTTTTCCACCAGAACCCCATCTAGGTGGTCCTACTGCCAGTCCTGCCCCTCACGTGGCAGTGAGCAGCTGCACGGCTCCTTGGCACCCACCCTGCTCCCACCCTCCCTCTTCGTGTTGGCCCAGCATCCACTATGTCCATCGAGACACCCAGAAACATCCAACACAATTGGATGGACATCAGTGAGAACTCTCTGTCTGATCTGATGATTGGCTCTGTTTCCATGCACAAAAGGAGCAAGTGGATGGTCCTTCCTCACATCTACAGGCAGGGACAGTGTGTTGGGCGAAACTGAGTATATGCTCACTGTCCCCGCCACTGAGATACAACGAGATGCGAGTCTTGCAAAATTTGTAACTCACGTCATGCATACAGATGTGTGGGCTGAGCAAGCAATGAAGCAATCAATTGACTGATTCGCCAGGCAGCACATTTTCATAAGGATTCACTCGATCTAACATCTGGAGATAAATCGGTCCTTGGTCCCCGGTGTTAAATAGCACCTGTGATTGATGACTAATTACTGAATAAGCTGAATAAACCATGGGTAGAATGAATACCAGCATTTGAATATTCAGTCAGTTTAACAAAAAAGTCAATGCATGTACCACACTGCCAAATATTTTTATACTCTACAATATTGAAATTTTATGTATAGATATTAAAAACAGAAAAATAACTGTTGGCGGAATACTTTATTTTAAATATAGAGGACAACTTGATTAGAGTAGTTTGTAAATAGAACATTGTGGGATTTTTTCTTTCTTGTTCAGTAGCACCAGAGTTCATTGCAATGAATGGCTATTGCTACGAGTGTCTGAGTGGAGTGCAAGGTGCTTCATCTTTAACTTTTGCTTTTGCCATGCAGTCATGCATTTTTTTTGTTCTTGTGAAAACAAAGTCCATCCAAGGATGCATTCTTTGTGTATTAAAAAAAAAAAAACCCCTAGGAAACGGTTTATCACAAAAATGCCAGGTACATTCCCTATCTCTAATTGTGGCTAAATAGCATCAATACTCAGCAGTCCGGTTTATTTGAGATGTGTTGTGTAATTCATTCCAAATAGGTTTGTGTGAGAGAGAGAGGTGATGGGGGAAGGGGGGGGGAGGAAGAAATGTAGTCTTGCTGTGTTCCCAAAGACAGGCTTCACCAGGTTTATTTTAAACAAATCAGTTGCTACATAATGCTCAGATAGGTGTGTCATTAACCAGATTCCCTCCCTCCCTCTCGTCCCTGCCACATCTCTGATCCCAGATGCCATACTACAGATTACTTTATTTAAAGTAAATGAAGCTGGGGATTATTTAATAAAAGGCAATTGGACAAATGCTGCACTCATTAGCATCTATGAGTTAGTTTAGCATAGACTCCTCTCCTCTCCTCTCCTCTCCATCACTTCTTTAGATGCCATAATATTCAATAGCTTGGGTTCAATAGCAATTCAATTCAATAGCAGAAAACTAAAGAATCATCGTACACTCAGTTATCCTCCTTTATGGTGCTTTGTTTCTGATTTGGAAATGTCTGGATAGATTCTTTTTTCAGATCAAAATAACTTTTGATTTTACTACAAGCTTCCCAAGCTTCTGTCAAAATGACAATATTAATATGTCCTGCTTCTTTCAAACATTCCATATCATTTAAAACAAGGATGAGTGACTTTTTGGCTTAAGCTCCATATTGTTTTAGCAATAAATCAAGTGCCACAGTAGGGGGGCTGGTGTTTTGTTTTGATTTCATGTCATTACTTCTTTGTGATAAAATCATTATGGACTGATGTTTGTCCTCATTCAAAACAGATGTTTTAATTTATATATCAAGAATATTATTCTGTGAAAATTCAGTAAAGACTGAATGATAATCTGACACTTTGTAGACCTCTACTAACTTACATTGCACTTGTGATGTACTAGTGACAATAGTTATCACACATAAGAACCTATTGCATAACATGCCAACTCCAGATGGGTGAAAACTAGAATTTCTACATTTTGCACCTCCTGGAACTGAAGGTAAAGTAGAACACAAGCTGTGATCTGTTCTCCATACATTGTGAGTGAAAGGGTGGGGAAAGGAAAAGATGAGATGCAGATACATGGCACAAAAATGGATCTGTGAAGGGGAACCAGTATGGGCTTTTAATCTCTACAAGCAATGAGCCTTTTAGAGTCTCAGGTGATCCATCCTGGCCAATTGAGAGGAATGTATGTCCTCCCTCAGAACCCTGTATGGGTATGGGGGAAGTCTCCACATGTCACTCTCCCAGGGCCACTAAACTCCAAGTGGGTGGGGTGAGATAGCTTCAGAGGTGATCAATATCTTCCCAAGCTTCTCATAGCCCTACAGGCATTGCCTATCACCATAACACTACCTCAGAATGGACACTAATCCATAATTCCCACTAAAAGTGCTAACGCATGTCTGTTGAATCAAATGTAACCAAGTTAGCCTACAGAATAGCAAATTTAACTGAATTATACTATGAACATTAAATAATTGTGTGCATTGTAGAGTAAGCCACCAAAAACCAAAGCAAAACAAAACACCCTGTTGCTAACAGCCAATCAGGCAGCAGGGTAAAGGAATCCTATCTGGCCACGGTGAAGGACTGGAAAAGCTTTCACTGATCCCAGAGAGCTAAGAGCATCCCAGGAGCCCATACCTGGGTCAACGCTACTTGCATATGGATATTCACGGCAGGCGAGCGCCTTGCTTCTGCTCCCTGCCCATTCTCAATTTCCTGCCTTGTCCTAAAGAAGCCTCACTTGGGGAAAGTGCTCTTCCAGACCTGCAATTTTCAGAACAACAGAAGTGTATTAAAGAAGAGAGATGTGTGGTATCCTCTGGACTCAGTCTGCAGATGAAAAGCACCAGGACAGGCACCCCTTGGCTGGCGCCTCTGGCAAGACAGAGCATTGATATGCCTGCAAGAAATAAGGCAAAAACAAACAAGCACTCGGCTCTGTTCTTCAGCTGGTTCTATCCTCTCCTGGAGGTTAATCTAGGAACCTAATAAAATGAAATTGGAATGGGCTGTAGAATCCTGCATTGAAAGAGAAAACTCTACCACTTTTATCTGTAAGACTAAGGGCTTTGTCATTTCCTTTAAGTTAGGCCTAATTGTTAACATGTTTTTAGCTTCTCTGTTAAACGTTATGCACACTTACCACCCTTCAATAAAAACACTTCCACCTACACGATTTTGTTGTTTTTTTAGTAGACATTTCTCTAAACTCAGCAGTCTCTTGTGTAGACTGTAGAAATCACTCATCTGTTATGCAAGTTTTGTTTTACCGACAAACCTTGGTTCCTAGTTGCTTTGTATACCTTAATTCAAAAGTAGATAAAGTAGGGTCCACAGGCAGTAGCACACCTCCAGATATCTTTTTTGGCACCCAAGATGCCTTAGATACTTTACACCAGCTTTTTAAAAATTATTACCTTTTCTTACTGGCTGCTGGAACTGCCGTGAAATCTGCCTCGTACTCAGCTTTGGGGGCTGGTTACTTGTTGTTTGCTAATGATCCTGTGACACCCATTTCAGCTGAATGTGTCCACTCTCCCCAAAGGTTGCCTAACCTGTCTTAAGTAAATGTATTCCTGATTTTGTAGCATTAGGACATAATAGGATGAACAAGTAATTTTTAAAGAATAATTTTCTCTCATCCTTCATGCCCATCTTTCTTGTTTAAAAGCTTAACAATTCCTAAGTGCTCATCATTTCTTTGGCATTATTAATGAATGATATATGAATCTTCTTTTCTTTCTAAACAACAAAGTACCCAAAAGCTGGCTGCTACAAAGAATAGTCACCTCAGTAAAAAGCTTGCACATACACCTTGTGCTGGTCTTAAGCTCTATTCTGCTTCCAATTATAATTATTAAGAATAATACATTTTATACATGTGCGCATGGGTGCTCATTTCAACTCGATTTGCATTATACTAGCCTGCACATCAATGTGAAGGCACAACCTTCAAATATACATTCACTTTTGGTGCAGAGTTAAGCTGATTGAATCCCCCCCTGCCCCCGGACAGCCAAACCAACCTTGATGGAATTTTTGCAGCTCATATATGAAAGCAGGTCTCTTGCACATGGGTTGAGAAACCTGATGAAATACATTAGGAGAAGTTTGTGGTATCTGTCATTGGGGAAGGGTAGGCATTTTGCCTGCAGTCCTCAAAAGAACTGACACTCGTTATTAAAGATAAGGCTTCTGACTGATGCCCACTGTACATTTTAATTCTTTTTCATGATCAGTTCACCAAAACACACACACACCTTTGCTGAATCAACTGAAGTTCAATGTGCTATTTTATTTGTTTTTTAATCCTTATTTGCAGTTCCCCAATCCCAAGGTTGAATGGTTAAGTTTCTTTCCTTTAAAGAAGCCGGTCACAGGCAGTGGCTGACACCATCACAGATTTCAAGTTGAAGTATCACACGCCATCATGTTTATCTCAATTGAATCAGTTTCCATCTCAAACCTGAAGATGACATTCATATATCTGTATGCAGTGCTTGATTCACCCAATGCTTTGCTGACTGGGATTCTTCCTACTTGTAGGTTATCTGCAAAAACAACTTAAAATCAGATCACTGTTCTTCCCCACCTCACACTCCAAGATTATGAGTCTTTACGATGTGCTTCAGGATTTTAAAATAATAATATTTCATACCGCAGCATATTCAGAGCATGACATTTACCTTTACATATACATACACTTTGGGGCTAGCAATTACACTAGCTAAAATTTTAAATTGTAATTTCTATGGGTTTTGACATTAGTAGCTTGCTCTTCTTGCTAGTTATATAGGAAATGGTTTGACCTACCCTTGCAGAGTGGTTTTTTACATTTCATCTTGCTGAGCACTGTAATTATTTTAAAGGTGACTTAATCCTCAGCATATTTACTTGAAAGTAAATTCATTTGAAGTCATTTGAGCTTGCTTCAAAGGAAATATGTCTCAGACCGGGATATAAGTAGGAATGCTTGAGCAGTTCAGTGTTTTTGATGTCAGCTTTGGTCTGACCTGATCTTTACCTTTTAAACATACACAAGTGACATATACTGGAAATCAACTGATTTGCTCAGCCTTATATATAACACTATATTCCTAAGCCTCTTTATGTTGAGGAAAGTTCTACTGAAATTTATACTAGATTTCACTAGGACTTGCATTTGTGCAGCCCCATAAACCTAACATGAATAGCATGAGGGGACATGTTGACAGTTCTTCATGTGATATGTGCTAGAACCCAACAACTTCAGGGAGAAAGTATGGTTAGTGTAAATGAATAGCTGGACTGAATTTCTGGTTTGAAGAAAACCTGATTTTCCATACATGTTTGATCAGTCAGAAAGAAAATGACTTGGGATGTGTCAGTGTTAGGCAAACCAATTTGTTTGAACCCAGCTGATTTCCTGCCAGCTTCTGATCAAAGCTGGGCTAGATGGGGGAGGAGGTTATTTACTTCTATCTGTAAGATGGACCATGATGTGTGCATTGAAAAGGGGTAGTTGGGCAATTATGCAATTTATGCAAATGGGACTCAAGCAGTTTGCACACATTGCAAGCTGAAAACAATGTCATTCCAGTATGAAATTGTGCCAGAGAGCCAGTGGGCATAGTGGTTAGACTCCTGGATGGGGATCTGGGTTCCAGTTGCTGTTTGGCCATGAAGATCACTGGGTGACTTTGGGCCAGTCACTGACTCTCAAGGCCAGTGATCCCTTGTGATGAGAACCTTACGAACCACCTTAGGTTCCTTGCTAGAGGAAAATGGTGGAAAATGGCAATAATTACAGTTTTCAAAACCCCATGAGTCCAGTTTGCATACATTGTGCAATTTGCCCACATTTCCTTAGAGTGTGTAGACGCATGCTTCACATGTTTTCAAGAGCAAATCATGGCCTGTCTTAGAGATGAAGTCCCTGAGTTGACTCACCTTGCACCACAGCCCAAGTGCAAGGTCTGACAAGCCAGAACCCAGAGGGCTAAATTATGAAAATCCATTGGATTTCACCCCTCACACATCCTTAGTCCTAACTATTAGCTTAGCTCAGTATACCATTCTTGGAAAGCAAGCAGCATTTGCAATAGGCTTTTAATAGGAACAAAGGTCCTAACCATTAGTTCTCATCACATAACCATTGTGAGCTATTAACCAGTCAGCCAAGCAACAAAGGAATGGTTGGTAGCTGGCCAGGTACATAACAATACCTGCTACGTAGCAGGGAAGTCCATCATCAAAGACCCATTTAGTTTCTGTAGCAGTGAAAAGATATTCAGAACAGAGGAAAGTGAGGCGCATCATCACAAACATCTTCCACATAGTGACAGAACACAACTACGACTCCAAAGCTCCGAGCCTCAAAGGGAAGTTTTTAAAATATTGGTGGAAAACCGAGGAGCAGTCAGAGAAGTCTCTTCAGTAACGACCTTCTGATGGAAAAAACCAGAAGTGCTCAAGAGCCAGACGTGACACTCTTTGCTTGCTGTTGGAACTAGCTTGACAGATTGACGACATCCGCTGTCCAAATGGCTGCAGAAAATTCCTAATGCATCAGGAGGGAAGGATTCCGGTTGTCAACTCTGAGGCACATCGGTCATCCAGCAGGGCTCTCTCAGCCAACTGGTGTCTTCATTATATCAATTTATACCAGAAGTGTTGACCTGTTATATATTTTGCATTGGGCTGCAGGGCAAATGCACTTCTTCCAGAATAGTTCCTGGCTCAGGCCATAAGCCTAATTTTTTCAAGGAGGGAAGGGGGTTAATTATTTGCTTCATGTGCTGTTTATATTCATTTTTGTCAAGACATATTTGAGGTGCTTACTGACAAGGGGTCCCTTCATTCAAAGAAATGGATTTAAACAAAAGGCTCCTGGATTATGTCCGGATGAAATATACGCTAGTGCAACATTAAACTAAAGCTTATTTAGCCCTATTTTTAAAAATTTCTTTTGATAAATTGTTGCAAAAGAGGAAACAATTAAAATATCATCAGAAGCTCTACCTATGCTAATACCTGATAATTCATTAATGATTATACTGGAAGATTACACTGGAGAGGTTGTCATCAACAAGAAATAGAATAGATTTCACAAAGAATTATGACTTGCTATTTACAGTTTCCCCATTCCAATTCATCATACTTGTTATTTAACGTGATAGCAACACAGGGTTCATTGGAACATGTGAGAAGGACACTTAAAATGATCTATATTCAGTCTAGCATCTATCTGCTTCTAAAGATATCCAGACTGAGCCATTTCTTATTGTTGAACTACTGTATTCATGAACTTTCTGTGCAGCTGGGAATATGAGCTCCCACCTTTTTTATTGTTTTCCATTAGAAACATTCTGGAAGATCCTTGTGTCTTGGGGATGTGAGGGATGCACTGGATTCCTGTATAGCTGAAAACAATGCAGAGTATAGCTGGCGACTGAAACTGGGACTGTCTTTATGTAAAGCAGGTGCATTCCTAGGGAACTACATTCCTCATGAACTTTTGCATGCACAATGTATATGGTTTTATAGCATCAGATTGGAAGTAGGGATGGGAGATCCAGGGATGCTCGAGAGCAATGAGATTCTCCAAACCTTATTTTAAAGGTTATTGTGGCTTGCTCACATTCTTATTCCCAACCTGGCTTTTGGTTTCTTTGAATGGGAAAAGTGTTGTTGTTGTTTTAATATATATATAAGTTTTACAAGTTGTGCCTCGGCTGAATGCAAAAGTCTGGGAATTTGCAAACATTTTGGACAATGTGTTCGCTGATGTTCACACTTTGACTGGTGAAAAAGTGCTTTGCCAACTGAAACTAAACTCTTGTGTAGCCCTAATTGAAGTGCTTTGCTGGAAGAAATCAAAGCTCTCCTAATTCAGCATCCCATTTCCAATGTTGGCCAGCTTCAGGCCTATAAAATCACATTTTGCCATGTAGGTAGGGAATTCACATCCGGCAAACTGGTTTTGGCCAACTAGTGCTTCCCACCCAGAGATGGCAAACTGGTTTTGGCCATCACTTCCTTCCTGAAGAAGCAGAAGGGCTCCCATTGGAAGCCACTGCCTTTGGGTACCTGGGGCACCATGAATGATGATTCCCAGAAGCTTCATCAGACCATCTCTCCCTTTGCCACTGCATCAGTGACAAAGAAAGAGCTGCTTCTGCAGGAAGCACCCCTTTAGGGCACTCTAGAATCCAGGTCAAGCCTTTGGGAACTGTCGCACCCCAAAGGAGAAGTTCCTTCTTTGCTGATCTAGTAGTAGAGACTAGAAAGTTCTCTGGCAGTGTGCATATGTAGGAGGACTCTGTATGTGTCTGTGGGCAGTCCTGCTAGTATGTTGCTCCCAGTGCACTTGCCTGGAACCAATGTGACCTTCAGGCCTCTAAATCGGCTTCAGCTCCATTATATTGGGTCATCCTATTTGCCCAGTATTGTCTGCTCTGATTGTCCGCAGCCCTCCAAAGTCCCAGGCCAATGTCTACTGCATCACCATCTCCCTGGAGATGCGAAGGATTTGGGTTAAATGCAAGCTCTGCTTTATTCAGAGCAAGTGCTTTTGCTTCACCACCAAGCTGTGGTCCTTTACTAGGCCTGTGCTTGGAATTCCTGGCAGCGCTGCAGCAAGGCGCACATGGCTCAAAGTCATTAATAGCTTTCTTTCCTTTGTTCTTCCTTTCCAAACCTGCCTCATCTGGAAAGTGTCATTGCATCTTGTGGAAATGAATTCCCTTCCTTAAACGGAGGCATTGCTGCATGCTGGTTTCGTTTTCTAGATCCTGCCAACACATTCCTGGTGCTGCACTAGCTGAAACTAAACATCAGGATCTATATGCAGACACTCCCTAAATGCCCTTTTCCAAATCACTTCAAATCTCCAAGTAAAGTGCATTCTGTACATGCATTCTGATTTTATTTTTCTCATAAAGGCTTTAGTGGCATGTAGGAGAAATCGGGATATTATATTACCTGATAAATTTCCATGTTGCTGTCCTGTGGGGATGTGTACCTAATAGGATCACCATAAGATGGAAATCAGAATGAGCAGCCCTATGTGGGCAAAACTTAAGGGATGTGTAAACCTGCCAAGGCAATCTTGTAATATAGTCTGAGAAATTCAAGCCACGTTATTTAAAATGGTTTAGTATATTAAAAAAATGCCCATGAAGAAATATACAAAGATAACTCAGTGTTATCTGACCTTTAGCTGGGAATTACCTGCTGAAGGTGTGGCCAGTGGCAGCTCCTAGTACAAGGCGTAGCTGATGCTTGAGCTAAGTCCCAGAGGCCTCCTTCCCTCCCCTTCCATTCATCTTCTGTCTGCCGATGCTTCCTTACAATTCACCAACCTTTTTAAAAGATAAAAGCAGTGAGCCTGTTGCAGTGGCAACATTTGCCCAATTGGGATATCCTGCCTTATCTCCATGGCTCCCAGGGCTATTCCCGAGTGTGTGGTTTCCGGTTGTTCCCAGGGCAGGTGTGTCTAGGAGAAGGAAGGCTCAGGCTGAAAGGTACCCTGGTGGGGGCTGGAGGGGGGTCCTGCCACACAGTGCCTCTGGGATGTTCTCTGAGTCACACAGAAGCTCATCTCTAGGTGGTAGTGGAGGCAGTTCTAACCAGCAGGGTGACTTGGTAAACAAGGATGTTCCATCAGGAGATCATTTGTTCTAATTTTCTAACATGAACCATGGGGCTGTCCAGGACAGCCAGAGAACAGGGGCTCCAATCCATGTTTTTCCACTCTTGGAAGGAGGAAAAGAAGGGAGGCGTGTGTGCCTGAGAGAGAGAAGTGATGGTTGCAGACTGAAGGCTACCTTGACCTTTATGAGATCCATCCATCTCACATTTGGTCTTCCTTTTCTTCTCCTGCCTTTGTTTTTTCCCATCATGATTGTCTTCCCCAAGGAGTTTTGCTTTCTCATGATGTGTCTGAGGTATGACACCCTCAGTTTTGTCATTTTTGCCTCTGGGGAAAGTCTTGGTTTGAGTTGATCTAGGACCTATTTGTTTGTCTTTCTGTCAGTCCAGGTTATTCTCAAAGCTCTCCCTCAGCAGCATGTTTCAACCACATCAATTTTCCCTTTGTCAGCTTTGTTCAGTGCCCAGGTTTCCCACCCATACATAGAGATAGGGGTTGCAATAATGTGGATGATCGTGGCCTTGGTCTCCAGTGACAAGCCCCCTACACTTGGTGATCTAGTTTCTTCCTTGCTGGTCTTCCAAGTCTTGGTATTCATTGGCTGCAGTCTCCATTTGAATTGATGACTGAACAGAAATATGTAAAATAGTTCACAGTTGCAATTTCTTCATTGTTAACAGTAAAGTTCTGCAATTCATAATTTTTATTTTCTTCATATTCAGCTGCAGTTCCTACTTTTGCTTCTTTCCCTTTCATTGGGAGTCATTTTCGTTCATTGCTGCTTTCTGGAGTAGGGTAGCTTCATCTGCATATCATATTTCAGATTTTTTTGCCTTGAATTCCCACTGAACCATCTTCTGCTGGTAATGAAGTGATGTCATTTGGACCTGATCAAGCCCAAGCACAATATAGTGCCATTGTTCAGAATGACTCACATTCATTCCTTTGTACTCATAAATAAGCCCCACTTGGTCCAGTGGGTGTCCCCCCAATTAATGGGACTAAGGGACAAATTAAGTGTTTGTTAGATCACACGTAGGGAAGTGATGCATGGTAGCTTTTTCTACTCTCCTGTAAGTGAGAATCTCTCCACATATATATCGAGACCATGGTGTTCTGGGAGAAGAAAATTTAAGCTTCCTCACTTATTTCTCCATACACATCCTGGGCCCAATTACAGAAAGAACAGTTGTCTCTGCCAGAGGATAAGGAAAGCTAGTCTGCTATGCACACTTAGTTTGGCTTTTCGACAGCAATCCCAAACACACTTGCTTGGGAGTAGCTCCCCATTGAGTAAAGTGGAATTTACTTCTGAGCCAAAACGCATGGGATTGCGTGGCTTCATTCTCACTTACCATGAGTTTTCAGCTTTAAAATTTCACAATAGCCATGATTACTGACCACCATGAGGTTTTCCTTCCATGGTACTTGTGTTCTCTTGACTGCCTGCACAATTAGGTGTGTTTAGGGACCATTCAGCTCACCAATAGTTTACCAAAGTTGCTGCTGCGGCTACTGCTGTTATAATTAGCTTATTTTTGAGGGGCAAGGGGAAGCTGTTAGCTCCAGATCATCACTTTGCACATTGCACATCATTGGTATTAATCAGAAATGCATTTCCCATTCTCCCTGCTTTACATATCCACACCAGACTAATCCGAATATACAGGAAGAATGTTTTGTAACAGATGTCGCTTCCATTTAGGAAATTAAATACAAAATGAAAATGCATTTCTTATTCCTGTGATATCAGAATCTAAAGCACCACACGTTAAGAATGCATCAATTGGAAAACTTTTATTTATTTTTTATAAAGGAAGTGATAATTTTAAAAAGTGAGAAACCCCATTTCATTTTTTTAAATATATTGTGATATGTGATAGCTTCAATATCCATAAAAAGTGCGCTTCAAGTTCCTTTCATGCAAAATATGGGAAAGGGACTACATTTGATGTATGGGCTGCTCATTTAAAATACTCTTGAACACCCTTGTTCAGTTTCTACTGCTATTGCAAATATAAATTATTAGATGCTAGAGATAAGCAAAAATGTGAGATAAGGAAGCCACGTGTCTGTGTATTTCACACAACGTTATGGTTTCCTGGCACACATGCTGGTCTGGTGTCGTGGGCACAATGCTGCTCCTTCATGCAGAAACCCTGGTGCCATGTTTGAGAAGCCCGACAGTATTGCTTCCGCCTGCACTAGGGACTTGCTTTGTTGAGGGAGTGTTGGCATGAGAGGGGCCTGCAGGGTGGACACTTCCCACATGGTCCCAGGCTTCTCCCTGATGCCAGCAGCAAGTCCGATCACCTTGAGTGACATACATGCATCGCCTCAGTGTCCGCATTATTATCACTATATCTTTCGGCAGAATGAAATAAAGCATGGAGCTGGCTCCCTCCTGGTCAGGCTCATGTGGTAAGCGCATTAGCTTATGGGAAGAGCCCTGCCGAATCAGACTGAGCGTCCATCTTGGCCAGCGTTCTGTTTCCACAGCAGTCAACCGACTGCTCATAGGCAATCACCTGCCTGATAGTATTGGGGACAGGGGAGACCAGTTTATTTGGTCTCCTGCTTGTATCCCTTCCGTGTTTTCCCTCCACTTCTTCTATTATTTCCCTACCACAGAAAATCGGTTAAGGTGTAAACGATGGAGCAGCTCCACAAGGCTTTCTAACTGATTTTGTGAAGCACCCAATGTGTCCCTTTCTTGCCTCTTCTTCAGGTGGAGACAAAGAAGGCATAAGCCACCCTAAGGCAACATGGGCTGTCAAGACAACCACACACCGTGCACTTCCTTGTCGCTCCCTCACACAATTGGAAGATTTCCAATGCAAGGACACAATGCCATGCATTAGAGGCATCCATAACTCCCAAACACCTTTCTGAATATTTGGACAGTGATGCTACGCCCACTTCCCCCCTCAGCATCAAAATGCCCACCAGCTCCGCAGCAGGACCAGCCCTACTATTAGGCAGAGTAAGGTGTGTGCCTTGGGTGTCAGATGCTGGGAGGCAGCAGCAGGTTGTTGGAGGACACAGCTAGTGCCGCACAGCCTGCCCGGAGCATCCTAAGCTTGTCTAGGATCCTCAGGTGTGGCAGAGTATGTTGTCCTATCACCCATGTTGACAAACGTCCAGTTGCCATGCGGGGAGTTTTTGGTACGTGGAATGGAAAGGGACCCTCTGTTGGGTAAATGTCTTGTGTGGCCCTGAGTGGAAAGGCCTTAATGTGGGGCCAACACACACACTGCTGGATGCATATCGGCTCCTGCGTGTGAGCGGGCACCATGATCATGCAGCACTTCCAGTCACGTGGAGAAACCCTTTGCAAAGAGCTGGATGTGCACGGACTCCCAGTTCAGTCCTTCTGCGCACGGTGATCGGGGACCGGAGCTGATGCACACAGTGGCTCTGCACAGGGTTTCGCTCCCTTCTGTATGCATGCAGTGCATATACTGAAGGGCATTTGTGAATAACCTGTTATTTATTTATTTATTTATTTAAAAATTTTTATGTTTTGTTATGCTATACAAGACATTGGGAAGGAGAGGGGAGAAAGCAAGGAAGGATACTTTCATTCTGATACATTTCGTGTTTGTTTTTCTCTCAGGAAAACAGAGCATACAGTACATGGCATTCACACTGATGAATATGCCTCCTTAGCATCCGCAGATGATTTATTAAGGAATTCAGATATAAACATCTGTGACAGTACAGATGACAGGAACTAAATGGATTGCTATTATTCTTAGCATTAGCATTAGTATTAATATTAGCATGTGCACAGTAAGATCTATATAATGTGCAGTATCCAACGTGGTAATACCGCAAAGATAGATTATATTGTGCTAGCATAACTGACCTGTAGCACAACAAAAATAGTGTTTGCAGGCACGACAGATTTTCTAATGAAACCCACCATGCCTGCAACCTTTGCTGAAATTGTGCTCAGAGATTCTCTGCTAGCACAATGTAATTTTGTTAGTGGTAGCATCATATCAGATACTGCCCAAAGTGAATGATCATTGCTTTATCAGGCATCATCATGAACTCTACTGCCATTCTGTTCCAAGCCTTTGGACAATATGCAGATTTTCTTATAGTATCAAATGATGAATAGTTACATCTGGACTATGTGCTTAGGCCAAACCAAGAGCATTCTCTTCACGGGGCCTTTAGACCAACTGGAAAGCCATTCCCTAAAAACATCCAAAGTAAGTTTATTGGTTGTGGTGTGGAATGATATTAGAAGGGGACAAAGCAGGAGACTGAAGAAAAGGAAGGCAGAAGAGAACTTTTGTAGAATGAAAGAAATATTAAATATTTCTGCATTGGTAGTACCAACTAGATCCTCTTTTAGACTAAGCAGTTTCTTTTAGACTAAGTGACTATAACAGCTCACATTGCCCTCATTGGTTTAGGACCATCAGTGAGGAGGGCATGAACGCTTGTCAAAATGTTCAGATCCTGAACAACAGTGGATACCAGCAAGACTCCACTCACACCAGATGCCATCTACTTCCCTTTGGCATGTTGTGATTGGCAAAGGAGCAATAAAGTAACAGCATGGACAGGAGAACCAACTGTGTGTGTGTGTGTGTGTGTGTGTGTTTAATCCATTGAATGCTTACCACTTAATACTATGTCTTAAATGGTCGGGACTCTTTCCTGTGGCTCCCAGTCGTGGAGAAGGTTAGCCCTCAGCTATATCAGTTAGGGTTGCATTCAGCTTCAGGACTAGGTTTTGAAGGGCCCTTGGGCGAGGCATCCTCAGGGTCTCCCTCCCTTGCTGAGCTTACCTTCTCAATGCCATTATCACCTGTTTGCTGCTGCTCCTCACCCTCTTTCTCAACACTGCCACCACCTGCTTCCTTGACAGGCATAGAGCCAGCGAGCAAGGAAGCAGTGGCATCGGCCATTTCTTCTTCTTGCCACCACCACCATCTGGGCCAAAGTGAGAGGCAAGTAAACAAACAGGCTGTAAAACTACAGAGGCACATGACCCCTGAAGCTCTTATCCATGAACCACTCCATGGGAGTGACCCCTCGGATTAATTATGCTGCTAGCTTTAGATATTTATTTTGGGAGGGTATGAACTCTTACAGCCTTGTACATATTGGTTTACTCACACCAGAATGAAGATCTATTCCAAACCTGGGAGTGTAGATAAATAGACACTTCATAAAGGGGAAGACAACAGAGTGATCTACTGAGGGGCTAGAAGATCCATTTTCAACAAGGCTTGCAAACTCCAAAGGTCAAGTCTCCCATGGGAACTTTTGTTGCTGCTATGTTTTAAGCAGTGACACAGATGGATTATTTCCTGCTAGACTGGAAGTAGATTTTAAATATTAACATGGAGTTCCTAGTCTGCTATGCAGGTTTTATAAAAACATTCTCTCTGCACAGCACCAGTCAAAAATGCAAAAGTACATTCTAGCTGAAAAAGTTCGTTCCCTTTTCAGACAATGCATTTGTTTTAGGAGGAATGAGTGTGGGAAGGATCTGAGAAAAACACATATTTGGGCACATTGCAATAGTGTTTTTACTGCTGCGCCAATTCTTACTGTGCCCATTAAGAATGTCAAAACAAAGCAAAAGTTTCATCGGGAAAAAGGCAGATGCTGATATTTATTCAGCTGTAACTTTTTTTTTCTAATGTTGATTAATGACTTGCATTGTTTGTCAGATGTGCTTTAAGGCACTGATGTGAAATGTACAATGTTAGGCCTCATAAAAAATACCAAGATTAATGAGATATGAATGATTACCTCTGATTGCTTCTGCACTTATGTCAGAGAGGATCACATCAAGAAGATATAGGCTCCTTTCGTAGCATGGTGGAAGAAGAAACGATACTACACACACAGAGAGAAAGAGGAATCATTTTGTTCGTCTCCATTTATTTATTTTTGATTAGTAATACAGGAGATGATACGAAGTTATTTTAAACCAGGGTTGTTGTTGCTGTTGCTGCTTCTTTGTGTCCCCTTGCAGCTGGCCTGTACTCTTTCAGAAACCTGAGGTAGCTACAGCCATCATGACTGAGGTGATGAGCAGTGAGATGATGACGTGATCTGGCATTTCTTGATGTCTCTGAATGTCACTTTACATGTCCAGAACCATCTAACTATGGCAACAGCAGCCTCTCATGCTATGCCTGTTTCTGTGTTCCAATCTGAGTCCAGGATACATGTCCGTGACATCAGCACTTAAAAGCGCATGTGTGTTATTTTCCACTCCCTCTTTAAAATTCGAAGCAGTGAGACCTGATCGTTTTTAGTTGCTGCTTCTATGTACCTTAACTGGGATCAGAGGCAAAAGAGGGCTGTGTGACCAGGCCCACTCCGATGGCAGCGTGTGTTGCTCCAACATAGAGGCGTCAATTCACACAAAGAACAATCCCACGCAATTTTCCTAGCCGTGAGCCTGCTGGGAACCCCACAAGCTCCCAAGAAAGGCCTTGCTGGCTAGTATGAACTGATCCTAACTACTTTATTAAAGCATGAACTGTTCCAGTTACTACATCAGTGCACCCAATTAAGTTAGTTCTTGCTCAGGAAAGCTCAGTCTGCAATATATTAGGGTAGGATAGCCTCAAGCACAAGAGTAGGGTAGGATAGCCTCAAGCACAAGAATTCCATTTGCCTCACTCTTTCCCACTAAAATGAAGGAAAGTTAAAATGTTCTGAAAGAGAGCTGGATTATGCCCACGCACATCAAGATGCCCTGAATTATTTGTTGTAGTTGCTAGCAAAGATGATATGCCTATTTCTCTGAAAGCTGCAGGAAGAATTTCCAATAAGCCTGAACTTTGTTGATCCCACAGTGCAAAAACGTTTTGATAAGCCTTCTCTTTTTATTCATGGTCTAGTCTATAACATATGCAAAACAAATAGAAGGAATATAATCCTACTGGTTCCACAAAATCTGATGTAGACAAATCTGGAATATATGCAGAGTTTACCATAGAAGAAATTCAGTCATGGTCTTAAAACTTGATGCTTGGAATAGTCTGCAAACGTCTGAAGTTTGTCGTTATTTTGTAGATAACCTCTTAGATAAATAATGGATTGAATGTTGCCACTGAGCTTGCATTTTCATTGTAGATTAAACTTTACATGTAGCATCCTCTAGAGACAGGTCGTACTTCTACTTTTCTATCTTATTTTATTGTATTTTATCCTAATTTGGCCTACATGTAAATTGGGTGGAAGATTTATTTCCTAAGAGACTTTGGTGGGTGTTGGAAAATTCTCAAGGGTGGCTAATATGAAATTCTGGAGTTTATGTAAACCTGTCACTTAATTTATGTGCTAGTAGCTTAGCTGGTGGATTTCTAAACCTAATCCTTCCATCAAAGGATTGAAGTGGAGTGGGAAGGCATTTTCTTCATGGGTGATACATAAAGCCACCTGGGAACTGAGGAAAAGGGATAAAGTGGATTTTAAAATAAAGTTGGCTTTGAAAATAACATAAAGCAGGGCTGTAACAATTTATCGGGACATGATTTTGATGCAATGCTGATCGTTACATGATGATATATTTGTTTTGTTTTAGTAATTAAGAAATTCAGGAAAAATTATTTTGGCATGAATTGAAAAGACACTTGAGTCACAGTATGTTCACTTGGCCGTGGGCCAAGGCTGTCCCCAGCCATTTTGCTGCATGAAGCAAAAGACAAAATGGTGCCTCCCCCATATCTCAGAGCATAAGAAAATAATTGTGAGGGAGGGGTACTGCTCAGTGGCAGAGCAAATACTTTGCCTGAAGATGCTCTCAGATTCAGTCCCTGATATTCAATAGGAACTGGTAGCAGCTGGTGTGAAAATCCCTGGAGAGACACTGCCTCTCAGAGTAGCCCACACTGGACTAAGTGGATCAATAGTCTTACCTGGTATACAGGAGCTTCTGTTGCTTCATACTAGAAATACATTGTGTTACCTACACACTAGGTAATTAGTTTGTTTCTCTGTAACTGAGCCCAGATTCCACTTTCCGTAGCTCCTGCAAATATTCTTCATGCCAGGGGCAGGGTGAGTGATCAATTGGAAACCAGTATGCTTCCCACCTGACAAAAATAAAAGATCTGTGGTTCCAGTGGAAGCAACTGGGAGCTGTGGACCTTTGTAAATTGGTTCTTTGAAGAGTAATCATGGGATTTCATTTTCCTGGCTTTGTGAAAGAAAAGAGCAAACTAACAAAATAGATGAGAGCTTTCTGCACCAGCATTCAGTGTCAACCTCTCTCCTGCAGCTTGTCTAAGGAGATAGTATTTCATCCTATGAGATGGGGAGGGGTGTCATTTGTAGTCCATGTAGGTTAATACTTTGCAGGAATCTCTTGTTCATTATAGAAGGTTTTCACAAGAAACCAAGATGTGGCATCTTTGGATAGATGAGACTCCGTGTTTGAGACTGTTAAGACTGGAATGAACAAAAAGAGCATGTGTGTTTTTATCTGTCTGAAGAAGAACGGCAGTACTTGAGAGCTTAATCAAATGGTTTTATAAACACAGAGTGTTGTGACATAAATAACAAGAAATCAGGGCTTCAGGAGGAACAGAAATTGCTACTAGGTTTTGAGAGGGAGAGATGTGGGAGATTTGGTTTATAAGAACAGTAAGAATGTGAGTAATATTAGAAAAGATAACCATTGCAATGTTCTTAAAAGAAGTTGCTTAGTAATTGGGGCCAAATGAACACAGTACTATGCCAAATGTCTTTCCTGTGAAATCGAAGGCATAGCAGTCTCTGTGGTGTTGCAACAGGTCCTGTGATGCCTGCTTCTTAACTGGCATTATGAAAAGCAATGGCGTACATCCAGAATAAGTGTGTTACACATTAGCTGCACTGGAATCAGTGTGAGGAGCTGGTCACTCAGGGAAGGAGGTTTTCATTTTTCATCTCTCAGTCTACACCATAAGACTTATCTCTTAACTTATCCAAAAGATTGGAAGATATGTTTTAATATTCCTCCATTTAATGATCTGGAGTAGTGATGCCAAAGAAATCTGCAACAGATTCAAATGAGTTTGGTTTCTGTGAATCTAACCTGCAGATTTCATAGTGGATCAAGTTTTGTTGATGGATTCCATGGACTAGTTTTTTTTTCTTTTTTTTTCTTTTTCTTCTTCTTTCCCTTTTCCCCTTTTTTTCCCTTTTACCCTTTCCCCCCCTTTTTCCACCATTTTTGCCAAGGGGAGGGTATGAGTCACTTTGGTTCAAGTTCATAATAGCAGTAATATGGGTTAGTGCAAGTAAAATGAAATTCTAGCAGAAAATGCACTTTTATCAATGAGTGGACAACAAACTGAAAGATGCTTGACAATAAGAGAAACAAACAGAATGGCAGAAGGATGCTGGATCCAGGTATATTTAAAAGAAAGAAACGCTTCACCTGCAATTTCAACAGCTAGGGAGATATGGAATGGGTTGGCACATGTTAACCCACACTAAAGGGTTCAGTATGACTTGAGTGTGGCTTGTCATTAAAATGTGGGTTGTTGCTGAAATGTGGGTTCCTGTGTTGTCTGACCCAACTACACTTACAAGTTATGGCTTGTTAACCACAAACAACCCATGAAGTGCATCCATGAACTGAGTTGCAAGCTGTGGGTTGTTCACTGTCACATTTTTGCCTTGTCTGGATTCAGGCAACATCATAATCCTCATTTCCAACAACAAGCCACAGTTCAATGACAACCAGTACACAATACCCTTGAAGGTGACTGATTCCATTGTCTCAACCCAGCCGTGGTGTATCACAGCTGGCCAGTTGTTGATTGATTCTCATTCACATGCAAATTAACTTCATGGGGGGTATCCTAATTTGAAAATAAGAGAAGCAGTCTTTTTTTGTGAAGGAACTGGCCTGGCAGTAGAATTTATATTTTAGATCTGCTAAGAGGATTGAAGGAAGAGTTTTCATCATCTTCAGTTCTGCGACTTCGTTATCACTCATCATCTATTACTGGGTGGCAATATGTTCACCTACAGCATTTTCTGGTGTCTATATATAGGCCATCAGCAATGAGCACTTCTGCACTTTCAGTATTGTGGGAAGGATTAATTGGTTCTTTACAGAAAGCTAAGCCTTTAATAGCTGTTTATAAATCTTTTTCAGAAAGTAATGAAGTAGATGTTCAGATTGCTAGAGAGGAATGGAATAAGGAATTAGAATGTACTATACAACTGAATTGGTGGATTTAAAATTGAGGCTGATTCAACAAAATTGATTTTTTACACACACACACATACATACTGGACTCCGCAGCAGCTTGTTAGGAAGGGGCTGGCTAGCTCTGCTCAATATTGGTGATGGAATATGGACAAGAGTTCATCGAGGCATAGATTGAGAGCCAATACAGTGGCATGGTTTACTGCTGGACTGGGGGTCAGGAATCCCGCTCAGCCATGAAGCTTGCTGGACAACCTTGGACCAGTCTCTGATTCTCAGCCTAGCTTATGTTAAAGTGTTTGTGTGATGATAAATGGAGAAGAGGTGCTGGATTCTGTAAGCTTGGGTTCCTTGCATGAAAAAGGTGGAGTATAAATATGTCAGATAAAGTGGGCATGCCCCGTGGTGACTTTGTTTTGTTTTGAAGTCATTGCTTGTATAAATTGTGCTCTTGAAAATCTTGTGACAATTGCAGATATTCATGTGTTTTTAAATTATATTTCTGTGATGTGTGGATTAGCAGATAGACAACAGAAGTTGGCTTTGGGAGCGCTTATAGTTGCAGTGAGACTCATAAAGACAGCTTGGAAAGATAAATACCTACTACTTATCATTCAGTGGTCTGGGTGCATTTTTGCTCTTGCGACATTTGATAGTATGGGAGGCACCAATCTCATTTCAGTGCTTATTTAGGTATGTGGACTGCTCATATTAATGAACCGACATAGAAGTCTTGATTTTTTTTCCCTTTTCAGTAATGATGCTCCAAATGGCTATTGTGCATGGACACTGTTGGGTTTTTTGCCATGTTATCTTTGCTGCTATTGTTTGCTTTTGCTTTTTTAAATTCCTGTTATAACTTGAAATTTAATCAAGTTAAACCAGAGAGGTTAGGGATGATTATTAATGTAGGTCCGATTGGTTTCAAAAGGACTAAATTATGATTCATTTCATTGGGGTACAACCCATTTCCCCATCAAGTAACTGCTTAGGTTACTTCTGCAGATGAGATGCCCATGAAGATGAAAGGGCATTTCAACAGCTTGTTCATGGACTCTCTTTTCTCAGCTCAGGAATGGAGTGAGTGTGATCCAGGGATGAGAGGACCTGTGATTTTTAAGCTCATTGCCATTCTTTGAAATTCACTTTGAAGTTTCCAGGCATGTTTTTGACCTGCAAATCAGCTTGTTCAAACTGAAAAGGTAAATGGGCAAAGCTATGCATTCCTGTACACATTTTTTCAAATGGTCAGCCCCACCTACAGACTAGAGCATGAAAATGGCCATCCATTATTTAAAAATGCAAATTTCAAAGTGTGCGTTTTCAAATAATAAATATTTTTAACCTAAAGGTTCAAATTCTGGCAATGGACAATTGCTGAGAGCCCCTTGATGCTGATCCTCCTCCTCTCTGTTCACTCCTGCTTTTCAACTCACCTTCTGGCCCAGGTGGCCTGAACAAGCAAGAGGCAAAGCTAAGGACCAGTTACCACATCCTCAATACATTAATATGGAAGCTGAGACTAAATAGGACAGTGGTGGAAGGAAAAGGAACACTCCTAAGCAAATCACTTCACAGAATCTTCCATGAAATTGTCAATAAGCTCTACATATCCTTCCATGTTGTTCATTTGGTTGGCAAGGTGAAGGTTGGCAGCAGCTTAGCTACATTTTCCAAAATGTTAGCCTTATAGAATCTGTCAGATCTTTGGCTTCATGACAAGGTACTTGAATTATAACCAGGGTTTGAGAATTATGTTTCATCCACTTCTTTCCCTCCAAAGGACAATTTCACTGACTTGATTATGATTTTAGAAGTGGCATTCAATTAACTCTTTTGGGTAGGTATTTATTCTGCTTATTTATCCTCTACTAGAAACAAACAGTGGTAGTGAATATTATGAATGAAATTTGCATAAACCTGTATCATGTGCTGGTTATTATTTCCTTCCCTTTTGAACCTCCCCAGAGTAGGAAGAAACTGAAGTCATATAATGTGTGCGCACGAATGCGCATGCATTCATGCAATCATCTTACAGAGTGTTTAACAGCAAGAAAGGCTGGTAATAGGCAAGGGACTCAAATGCAGGAGAATCTTTGACGTTAGCTGCAATATTGAAGATTTTGTTCACCTTGATGAAAGGACTACTCCTTTATAATAGAACTCACTGTTTGATTTATATATTAAAGGAAAGTTGTCAATTAGTCTGTGGGAGGATATAGAGAATAGTACGTGAATAAAAAATAGTAACAAAAATTAGACGGGCAAAGTTTGAAAGAAATCAAAAAGGATTGAAAGAAACTTCCAAAGTTGAAATACTTCTTTGTAACTTTGGAGAGTATGAAAGAGCTTTCAGCTTGTCAGAGGCATGTTTGATGGAACTGGGATTTCAAACATCTACCATGCTTTTATATTCTAGAACAATACTCTCTTTTTATTTTGCTAACAAAAAGTGCTTTTTTCTTTCATTTTGCCTACAACTAACATTAGTTCTTTGAATAGTTGAACTGACATGTGGAATTTTTACCAGTTGTGTCTACATATTGCAAAAATAAAACAATTCTCTTATTAGAAGATTGTGTTAGTTGTACATTAATTTAACAATATAGATTGATGCTGAGGTGATCACATAGTTGTGTTTGTAGAACAGAGAAGCTCTAAACTAAAAGGTCCACCATTTTTTGTCCCTCCCCAGAGAAACCAAGATTAGTTTTAACACAGTTCAAGCAGTGGCATTTATGTAATGATGGTCACGTATTGAACCGAATGTGGCTCAAATCGTTTGGAGGATACTGGAATTATCAGCTGACCTTGCTCGCTCACTCTCTGTCTCTCTTTTTTTCTCTCTCTCTTTATTCCTCAAGCCTGCATGTGAGTCCTGATTAAATGAACGATAAAGTCCATGATAGATCGATTTTCCACATTTTTAATTTAGGAGGTAAAAACATTCTATCAGTGCCGAGGTTGAAAATTATGGCTGAGATAATAGAGGTCTGACTCCAGTTGAAGTTAAAAAGGAAAAAGTTGTCCCTCAAATGTCAAGGCACCTCGTGGTCCAAGATGATTAAAACTAAACTGTTTGCAATATGAATCCCAAGGTGCTGCTATATCTCAGCTGCCATGACATTTAGCCAGTGACTTTTCATAGCTTGTTAATAATGTATAGCCACCCCAATATAAATTTGCAGTGATGGAACTGGCCTGTTAGAGTGGAGTAGTTAACAAGATTTATTCTGCACAGAAAATGCAGATTTGAAAGGTGGGGGGAGGGAGAGAAATCAGGACGGATGTCAAAAGAACTTTTCACTAGACTATCTTATTTCATGGAAACTTGGAAGCAACTTCTTTCATTTTGATTGATTATTCTCTCCAGACCACTAATTACTGAAGAGAGAAATGTCCCAGCTGTTTTCTTACTCATGGAATCATAGAGTAGTAGAGTTGAAAGGGGCCAGAGGACCATTGGGTCCAACTCCCTGCTCATTTCAGGACTCCCAGGTAACCATCCCTCTCAGATGGCTGTCTAGTTGCACCCTGAATGCGTCTGGTGTGGAAAAGCCCACAGCATCCCTAAGTTATGGGTTCCATTGTTGTACTGCTCTAACAGTCTGGAAATTCCTTCTGAGGTTCAGCCAGAACCTGGCTTCCTGTAGCTTGAGCTGGTTATTTCATGTCCTGTATGCTGTGATGATTGAGAACAGATCCTATCCTTCCTCTTTGTGACAGCCTTTTAAGTCCTTGTAGAGTGCTATCCTCTCTCCCCCTCCATTGTCTCCTTTTAAGGCTAGACATGCCCAGTTCTTTCAATTGCCCCTCATGGGGCTTTGTTTCCAGTCCATGTTGCCCTCCTCTGAAACCTTTCCAGCTTGTCTGCATCTTTCTTAAACTGTGGTACCCAGAACTGGGCACAGTGCTCCAGATGAGGCCTAACCAGGGGCCTAGTTAAGAGGAACTCGTACTTCATGGGATTTGGAAGTGATACTTCTGTTAATGCAGCCGAAAGTAGCATTTGCCTTTTCTACTCATGAGTAATGTCATGTATCTAGAGAATTATAAACCCTAAGCAAATCAATAACATGTGCCAATCCATTAAGCTCATTCATTCTGGTAGTGATAAAGAGTCCAGTAAACAGGCAAATATAACATTACAAGTCTTGGTAAGTCCAATTGCTGATAATGAGCCCTCTTGAATGCCTTTGTTGTAGGGAGACAATTTCTGAGATTGTAGCCTTCAACCTGGCAGTTATACAAATTATTCATAAACTGTGAAATGCCAGCAGATAGATGAAAAGAGATGAGAAAAGGGTACAGGTAAGAAATCGAGACAAAGAACAATGAGTTACTGCTGGGTATGGATTAGAACTGGAGAAGGGGAAAGGCAGCTTGGCATTTGGAGTGTTTCAGGCCCAATATAAGACTGAAGAGAGTTGATCAACCAAAAGACACTTAAATGTTGGTTGATGATCTCTGGATATATGAACAAATGAAACTGCCTTAAAGCTGCCACGGTGCTTCAGTTGTTTTCATTTTCAGACTAATTTTGGGAGCAAAGGATTGTTATGGGCATTCAAAAGCTTGTTTTTAGGCTTGTGTAGTCAATGGAGATGCAAACATGTTAACAGATGCACAGGCATGCTCAAGAATTTAGGAAATTAACAGACTGATTCCTCTACCCAGATCACTCTCACTGAGTCCATGTATGACAGGACAGATACTCATGGGTCATTTGACCCCCTATGCCAGCTGCCTTTTGGAGTGTGCAATTCCCAACTGAAGGAATGTGTAGTCTGAACCCATCCTGAACTTGTGGGGGTTCTGTGGAGGTTGTTTAACTCCCAGATAACCCCCTATGGCTGGGTTCACATGGCAAAACAACCATCACTTGGCCCTATTCAAATCACATCTGTTTGATTCAGCATCGCACATCAAACTGGAGGTGCTCTAGCTGAAACCACCATGGTGAGTCCCTTGTCTTAAGGCTTCGCATGCTGAGAGCAACCTGGCTCACCGGGCAATTGGGGCCATGTGAGTCCTTTAAAAGAGTAAAAGATGGGATATAAATCAAATAAATAAACAAACACAATGCCATGCTACGCTATGCTATGCTAAATCACTGTGACATAATTTTATCTTTAGGTGCCTGGATGGATTTTCTGGTCATTTTTGTGAAACAGATATAAATGAGTGCAGCTCTTCACCTTGCCTACATGGTTCAGTCTGTGAAGATCTTATTAATGGATATTTCTGCAGATGTCAGCAAGGTAACTAGTGGGAAAATGTTTTGAATTAAAGCATTTTACTGCTATGACTACCGATAACGTTCTTTTTTTCTTTACTAAGATAATATGGTACATCCCGGAAACTAAGCTATGGCGTTAATGTTTTTGGGAAACAGAAAGCACTTTATCAGGAATTGTGTTTTTCTTGCTTCCAGCATGATTCTTAGTTGCAAACTGATATAACCTCTTGATCAAAAAGTATCAAAGCAGAAAAGCATTTTCCAACAGAAGCAACCGAATGCACTTAAAAGATTGTCTGGAGTCCAAAGACAGAATAAGTGATATTAATTAGCATTTTTAAGTGGTTTGTTCTGCCATGTGTTAGACAGAATGATTAAAACATTACTGTAAAATAAATGTGTGAAACAAACAGGTTGCATTTTTTATTAGGATGATTCTTGGAATTGGGTTATTAACAAGACACTTTGAATAGGGTCAGCTGAGAGAGCTACCTGGCCAGGGGCTCATTGTCCTAGTCTTGGAGTAAAAACAGTGGCTGTGTGCAGACATGCATTATGCTTAGAGTTTACCTCCTGAAATCAATGGGACTTAAGTCAGTCATGGTAAGTTTGTCCCATTGATTTCCATGGCTGTACTCTAAGCATGACTCAGTCTGGATCCAAATGACTGTCTTTCCAAAACTGACTGTCTTTCCAAAACTGAATACAAATTAATCAAGACGTGCTTAGAGATGAACGTCTTTAGTTGGGTCTTCCCCCCATGTGATTTACTTCCTCCTGTCTTCTTAGCTTGGAAGGTATCCAAATAACCACTCTATTCATTCTGCCCATCCAAAAGACTTCTGGGCTTCTTTGACAGAACACCCCTCCGTGCCATATGGCTGCTTCTGAAATGGAGGCTTCTCACAATAGGACAATCTTCCCCAACTTGGTGCCCTCCAGCCCAGACAGATGGCCAATGCTGAGCAATGCTGGGAGTTAAAGCCCAAAACATCTGGAGCATACCAGGCTGGGGAAGGTTTGAAAGAGAATATTATGATACAGCATGAGGAAAAGAGTCAAAAGACCCAGTAGGCATACTCAAGCCCTTTGTTGTGCCAAAAGTAGCTTTTTGGATCATTGCCCTCGGGTAGCTGTAAGCCTCTGATGTGCGAGATTCAACCCCAGAGTTCTTAACATTTAAATTTTTATCTTAAAGCAGCCACTGGGAGCTTACAGCAGCTTCAGAAGATTATTTAGACTGGAAAAATGGCATGCATGGAAGTGCCACTGTTCTGATAAAATTGGTTGTGGGAGGGGGCACTTTGTCAATTACAATTGAAAACACAGATGAATTCAATCATGGATATCCCTCTTCTGGTCTAGCTTCCCCTCCCTCCCTCCTTCCTTCAGTCCTTAAGAAATAATGGGTATGATCCAGTTAATATTCAACATTGGGCCCCAGTGACTTTAGCAGATAACTAATTCTCTCCTACTGAGATCAGTGAGACAAATGTGCTAACTTTAGTTGAGCCATGTCAACAATATATATGAAAGCATGGCATAAAGACATTTTCTGAGAAGCTTGCCGTGCTGTCATTCATAACTTCTTTTGGCAACAACCTAGCTTTAGACTTCTGGTTAACACTAATTTTGTAGAATTGTAAACACACCTAGCTTTTTTAATGAAATAGTATTTCACTTCTAGAAATGCTGGAATATAGAGTTTTGATTCTTCCCGGTTTAACTTGGAAGAATTACAACTCGTGCTCCCATAGTTTGTGACAGCACTTGGGGGGCCTCCAACCATGCTCCAGAGCCTGCACTGTGGTTCCATAAAATCAGTGAGAACTTAAAGATGACTCACCAGCTACACACCAAGGCTTTTACTATGCACTTACTCTTCATTACTCATAGGAATTACAGGTGATTTAGATAGCACCATTTCTCTCCAGTTTTTCTCTTGTGTTTTAAAGGCACTTGGAGAATGGGGAGGTGCTGGGGCAGGGACAATCCAATCTCTCTCTTCCTTTCCTTTCCTTTCCTTTCCTTTCCTTTCCTTTGCTTTGCTTTGCTTTGCTTTGCTTTGCTTTGCTTTGCTTTGCTTTCCGTTCCGTTCCGTTCCTTTCTTCTTTCTTTCTTTCTTTCTTTCTTTCTTTCTTTCTTTCTTTCTTTCTTTTTTTTTTTTGGCATTGACCAACCCGTGCTATTCTGCTGTACCATCGTGCCTTCTAGAGGTTCTGCAATGGAATGTAGGGAAGGCAGAAAAGGACAATAACTTCAAATAGCGACCCAGCCAAAATTCTCAAGTGACTTTGGAAGCAGATGCATTGGATTGAACAGCCTCATCTAGAAAAGCTCTAATTTAGGAGCAGTGGGAGACTGCAAAGCCTGCCCCATGGCTGGGCTGAATCCAGGAAAGGGGATTGAGTAGCCTCTCCTTTTTTGCATTCATCCATCTTTCAGTAGAATTGGCACCCCCACACAGACACACACACACACACACGCACCACAGCTCTTCACTTACAAAGCAATACTGGGGCAAAGGTTGCGAACATGGGCATTTCATATGCTGTTTAGCCCTTATTGACTATCTGGAGGTGCTCACCGTATTCAAGTCTTGTGTTATTTTTGTTCCTATTCCTATTCTCCCTATACATTCGCCATGACTGTTAATGTGACTTTACAAGACCAGTGGGGACTGATGAACGCCTCTTTCCTTTCATCCTGACAGGCTGGGAAGGTTTCAACTGTGAAGAGGATATCAACGAATGTGCATCGAACCCCTGCCTGCATGGGATTTGCATGCAGAATCAACCAGGCTTAGGCTACACCTGTTATTGTGAGCCAGGATTTGTGGTATGCAATTAAATTCCCAACAGATCTATTGTCATGCCTTGCTTTTCCCTTCATCATAGAAAATGTTTTTGATGCCTTTACAACATTTCAACATGCTAGGTGTATTCCCTGTCCTATCGGCAGTCTTGTTTGCATTCTCCTTAACACCCAGGAGCAGGGTCATTGCGTGCTGTCTCTGAATTCAGTTTGCTGCTGCCCTTGCAAGAGAGCTGGGTCCATCCTCAGCCCGAGTGTGGGAGCAGACAGCTGCTGCTACGCTGCTGTGCCGAGCAGCTGTGCTCCAACACGGTGCTGGCAGAGGATGGAGCGAGCGCACGGAGATGGCTGACCTGTGACCAGCCCTACCGAACCTGATACTCTTATCTAGAGGCCGAGAGACTCTGGAAGCTTATGGCAGCCCTTGTGCAGCTATTTATAGGCCAGGTCCGTCACAAAGAGTGAGAAACATACTGATTGAACACATTCACAGTCTGTTACACATAAGACATCTTTCGGAGAGGCTACTTTTCTAAATGTGATTATCTTATTTATTTATAGTGGAACATTCCACTCTGTACACCCTCGTCTGCTGTCTGAACTGGTGCAGTCCAGGGACAAGTACACTGATGAACGTACTGACTACCCGTTACGTTTAAGAGGATGGCTGCTAAATATAATGTCCACCTTATAGGAGAATATTTCAGCTTGCTCCTGCCTGCCGACTGAATATAAATTTGCTTGTTGTTGCTGTTGTTGCTGCATTTAAATCTCATTGTTTAAATCCCACCGTTTTCCCTCTTGTAAGAAATCAGAAGCCACTTACATAACTCCTTTTTTTGCTCGGAGCAACAGCCCTGTGAGGTAGGTTAGGGTGAGAGTCTGTCTGGCCCAAAGCCATCCAGGGAACTTCATGGCCAAGTGAGGATGCCAAACTGGATTTCTCAGGTCCCCAGCCCAACACTCTCACCGCCACACCACACTGGCTCATTCTGCACTTCCAAATATCAAACTCTACCTGGAATTGACTCAGTGACTATTTTATTATGTTATTCTTGTTCCTAACCATTGACTTGGAAGTATTTTACTTTCCATCATTTGATTTTAAATCACAGTGTTATAATAATAATAATAATAATAATAATAATAATAATAATAAGATGATGATGATGATGATGATGATGATGATGATGATGATGATGTCAAGATACAATTTGCCACTATGTGTATGGAATGCTGGACTAGATGACCTTTGAACATAAGAAAAGCCATGCTGGCTCAGACGAAAGGTCCATCTCGTCCAGCACTCTGTGTACACGGTGGCAAGCCAGCTGCCCACAGGGCCCCTCCAGCAGGGCGGCTGCAAGGCCTCCCCCTGCCCAGCTCCTCGGCCACTGGGCCAGGCAGGCAGGCCTCCCTGGAGAAGGAGGCAGCACTCAGCCAGCAGGGCCAGCAGCCACTGAGAGCCTCCTCCCTCATGAATCCCTCCAATCCCTTTTCAAAGCCATCCAGACTGGTGGCCATCACCACTTCCCTTGGCGGTGAATTCCATAATTTAACTATATGCTATATGAAGAAGTACATTCTTTTGGCCTGATCCAGCCTGGCTTTTTCTTATGGTCTCCCTATTCTGCTCTGTGGCATCACATCCAGAGTTACTACAGGCCATGCGCTAAACCCAGAAAGTCTCATCTCCAACCCCAGTCAGATAGAGGTGCGGCAGCCCTAAGACTCCTGGATGTTTGCCTCGCTGCGGCAACTATCTGTGTGCACGGAATGGGCTGCATCAATAGAAATCCCTTCCATTCTCCTGCCTGTTTCCATCTTATCCTGTTGGCTTACAAAGACTGCTCTTGCCAGGCTGGGTTTTCTGACTAATAATGTTCAACAAATTTCCTACTGAATAGATGTACATTATTCTTTTGTTCAACTTCACAATAAATTTCTAAGATATGCAAGTGCTATTCAGATGAAACCAATTCTTTTTCTACTGTTCTAGGGCAAACTGAAAAAGGCGGGGTGAGGAGCATGTTATTTGAAAAAGCACTGCTAAGATCAAAGTGATTTATGTATGTGGTTTATAGTATCAGTGCCCAATACTATAATTATATAATACATCAATTTGAAAAACTGAAAGAGCTGAAAAACTACATGAGTTCATCTCTACAGTCTCCAAACTTGGCCTTTTTTTAATAGAATAAGACATCTTTGAGAAACAAAAAGCAAAAAGAAAGAGGCCTGCTTCTTTTACCATATAGTTCCAGTTGAAAGCTTCAGAGAGCTAATTAGCAAGGTCAGGCTGTTCCAGCAATATTGGCAAAAGTTCTTGTGGCACTTCTAAACATATCACATTTCTGTTGCTGTAAGATTTTCCAGATAGCATTCTGGAGAGCTTGGTTTGGCCCGCTTTTTGAAGCAAACCAGGCTACTGCTAGTGTGGACTCGTCTACAGGTTTGTCATCCTTCAAATTTCACACTTCACAGCTCCGAAATTGCCTTAAAATCTATGTGTTAAATAAACATAATGCAGAAAAATTCATAGAAGAGATATATTCATAAAAGCATATCTTAGGCAATGTTGCATTCAAAAATAAACCTCTTCCATGCATTAAAAAATCATAGGATAATGCAGATTTGGAAGGAACAGATTTATGACCAAGTACATGTAAAAGTGGCACAAGACAAATACAGATCTTTGTGAATACTCCTAGTTGCAGAGAAGAGTATGCCTCATCAGATGGGTGATGAATGCATGTATATGTGTATGACAGAGAGAAGATAATAATGCATTTTTTACAAAGTTAAACCTGAATGGCAAGCACTGCAGAAATTAGCTTGCCTGTTCTGGCCACCCACTTAACGGATGTGTGAGTTGGCTGTGGGTGCCCACGGGCCGTTATGTCCCCATAATTGTCTGCTGCACTCATGTTCCCTGCCACCTGCCTCCCTACTGTACACATGGAAAGCAACTCTGCATTCATACTGCGCTGTGCACACAGATCTTCATACAAGGAGGGACCTGGTCCCTTCATGGAAGAACTCTGTGTGTGTACAGCAGTGCACACGTAGAACCCTTTACCCTGCTGACTGGGCATGGAGACGACAAGGGAACGTTTCCATTGCAGGAACTGACAGTGCGTATGTGGTTGCGTGAGGTGTCAGTGGCAAAAGGGCTAGGCTACATAGCTCTGCATTGTAAGTGGTCCCACAAAGTTTGTAGGGAACAGGATAGAAAGGCTTTTAATAAAATATAAATGAATGAATGAATGAATGAATGAATGACCCCTTCCCCCAAATCCTCCTTCAATGCATCGGGGAGGTATGAATTTATCATGCATTACATGGGAAAAAATAATATGGAATCCAGTCATATGAATACAAGGGCCAATGAAGATGATTATGGCCCATGCTCAGGTAGCAGCTCCATCAATTAATTAATTAATTAGTTCATTTTGTCCCATTTCTGCCTCAGTTTGTGAACTTTCTTCTAAAGTAAGCCTGCAGATTCTCATGCATTTTCCTCTAAAATACATTTTTGTACATGCTTTGACCAGAGCCCTGTATTGCAAAATTTGGAGAAGTGCAAAAATCCAAGGATAATCACATTCCAGTTTATGTATTCATTTCAGAAGTGTGAACTAGGACAGTTTGCATTAAAGGCAAGTTGAACAGATTTCACCTTTATAACTAGGTGAAACTGGTATGGATTAGATTTTTGGGCAATTGTTATTATTCAGACTTCCAAAAAGTGTATGTATAAAAAGTGATGAAACAAACCGGGGTCCTTAGCATTGCTACTTGGCCATGACACATGACTGTGCAGTCCCAAGAGCTACCGGTAGGTAATTTTAATGTTGCAACCTGTTTGTAAGGTAAGGAAGTAGTCGCAGCAGGGTACACAATTAGGTTAAAGTCTAGAAACAACTATGTACTTGAAGCTAATGCAACTCTAGCATGAGAACAAATACTTTGCTCACGTCCATTTATAGTCATTTCAGTTAATCTCAACGAGCGTATTGTTACACCAAAAAGCAGATGACTGGGGGACAAACAATGCCGGAGTGTCACATGCTGAAGGTTTATGGGATGGAATCTGTAGGCAGTGTTAAAAGTCACTCTTTGAGCTGACTGGAAGTCAAAATGCCATAATGAAATTACAATTTAAAAGCCTAGTTCTATGCCATGAAATCTGCAAAGGCAAAATGCTCAGTAGGATTCGATTAATTTTGGAAAGTGCAGTCCGCCCAGTCTAAATAGACAGCATTTGAAAAATGAAAAGAAAGCAATAAATTTGAACCATTTAATGTAGCTATGAAAATGCAAATGGCCTTCAAAGTGACTTTTTAAAAACATCTTTTTTAGGGCCGAAGCTGTGAGCTTAATTACAACGATTGCTTGATACAGACCTGCCCTGCTGGGTTCTTGTGTGTGGACGGAATAAACGATATCACCTGTTTACCTGTAGTCCCCCAGAGGGACCAAATCATCCCCGAAACAGGAGTGTCTCCTACGGAGGCTTTAGAGAGAGGCCTCCCAGAAGTCCGCGCAAGCCTCCAGTCCTCAGACACAAATATTTCTCAGACTTCCACAGGTAAGACAGAAGAGTGCCATGAAGCAAAGTCTGATGGATTCTGTGTGAAAGCCTTTCCTTTCAATGTATGTGGTTATTGTTGTTTTCCTTGATAAGGATTAATGTCCTCTGTTTTCTACGTGGATTTCTTCCATTCAATTTTTCCTGGGCTCTCAATTCCACTTTCCTTAACTAAGCACCTATCTTGCCTTTGTGACTTTGCAGGCCATTCCTTGTTTATTAGACCTCCTGATTGACCTGAGTGTTTTTGCACTCAGGGACAATATTGTCTCTCTACTCTTTGCCTACACTGTGTAGAAAATAGCATTGCTCCATAACTTATGGTATTTCTCACTGGGGCTTGGCTGCTATGTGAAATTTCATACACCTCACAATATATCTCTGCCCCCACTGTTAGTACAATCCTCTTGCGACTGGAAGGCAGATAATTGTGCTTTGCTCATGAGAACCTTGGCTTTCTTTTCCCAGCTCATATCTTTTCTTGTGTGCATCTTTCCCCGTCCTCTTGAAGTTTTTATACATAAGAATGCCTGTAACAAGCTCCTCAAGGTTTTGCACATTTCTACTTTTCTTCCTCATTTCTTTGTGTCTCAGATTCAGCAAGACAAACAATCTTCTAGCTTGGAAGCCATTAAATATGGAATAGCATCATAAACGCAGTGGCCTATTTTGTGTGTCACGTGACTGAAGCCATTCATTTAACTACAGCTAATCTAAATACATTGCACTGTCAACTGAACCTAAAAATGGGGGTTTTATTTTCTCTTTTGCCCAAACTTTTTGGGTCTTTTTCATTTTTTAAGCTAAGTAATATTTCTTCTTCATATAGATGAGCAAAGTGAATCTGACACAATTAGTAAATATAATTATCTTTGTAACTTTTCCAGCTTATCATGTCAGCTCTTCAAGTTCTCAATGGAATAGGCTTGTAATTTATTCTTTTTTATATTGATTCTCAGGAACAATTTGATTTAGCAAATTTAATACGTCTCTTCCAAGCAATGCTATTTGTTCTGGCTACAGCCCTCACAATGTGAATAATGTGAGGGTTTGCATTTAGCCAGCTCTTGAGGTCACTAAAATCTTTCTTACACTTTTATTAAGAATATGATTTACGGAGGTATATTTGTCTGCTGTGGGATGCCTGGGTGAGAATTAATGGTTTTCAGGTAGCAATGCAATTTGCTGCCGATCCAGCCTAGGGCCAAAGTTGTTCATTTTTTATTTTCTTCTAACTTTTCCCCCTTACTTTTTATCCTCTAAAGGTCTGCAAAAGAAAGACTTTCTCAGCCATGGGATGCTCGCAACCTCTAGCATGGCTAAATTAATGTCCAGCATATCATTTGAAGGCTTTGAACTGGGATCATTAAGTGCCGCTAGTGCGTCTTCAGCCGCATTCTCACTGGCTTCCTCAGCGGCGTTCTCACTTCACAGTTGTTGGGGTTTGCAGGCCTATTCTCAACAAGTAAGAAGTTTGACAGAACAGCTGTGCCATGGGGGAAATGATTGATAGTTCAGGAGATTTAACACTAGGCTTGCTCTCACAAGATGAGGATGATATGACCTCATTTATCACAGACTCCTTAATGACAGTTCCTGTTCCCTCTGTGCAAAGTTTGTCAGTAGGGAACCATACGGCTCTTGCTTTATCTGCCACAGACATGAGCTTAGTAATTAGTCGGATACCAGAGATCGAGATTGAATTAAATAGCCACCCATTACTTCCTCCCAGATTCTAGCCTATGACTCCTGCAATCACTTGCCCAATTCTTTTGAACTCTCCTCAAGAGACTACTAAAGAGCATTCAGCAGTTTCCTTAATACCAAAAGGCAAGGACTGAATTTTACCAAAGACCTCAGGGATTTTTGTTTTGTCCTCAGATGCTACAGGTTTTGAAAAAGAAGGATGCTTTAGCTCAGCAGTTATTGTGGAATCCAAAAGGTGAACATACTGTCCCAATGAATATCCAGATATTATTGTTTCATCCTTCATCCAGGAGCAAAAAGAGTTCAAACTGGAACCTGCTGGTCATTTAAGCAAAAGAAACCAAATATGTGGAAGGGGTTCCACAGTTGACACAGAAGTCTCAAATGAATTTGAGCTGAGTTTGCATAGTAAAAATGTACTTTCTGAAGCATTCTGGAAGAACTCGATGTTATCAAGCTGCTGGCACACATTAAGGAAATCTAGTGCTCATAGTTCTGGGCATCCAGTTTGTGAAAAGACACCACTGGTGACAACTGCAGAAGAGCCTTCCTTACACCCTACTGAAAGAAGCTGAGATGAGTTTGTCTCACAAGACTATGTTCTAACTAGAGCATTACCAGGACTAAGTACCGAGTTCTCATGTGTCCATTCAGAATGTGTAGCAACTACCCTTTTACAAACCATCCATTTAGAACCATCATGTTCAACTCTCACAGCCTCTCAAGGAGCAGATGTGTATTTGACAAGGAAATTACCCAACATGCAACAGCTGGCTGCCATGCCTTTTCCGCAACCACTGGGCTACTCAGCTCATGCTCCAATTAAAGAGGTACCTCAGTTAATGACTCAAGAGGAGAGGGGATTTCATCCATGTGATGCTCTTCCAGAAGAAAATGACAGCCATGTTACATATTCGTACACAGCCACATCATACAAACAGATCAGTTCAGAGAGGAGTCTTGATTTGCATCTTGGGCATGTAGGCATTTCCTAGACAGACGCAGTGGTCGATTTTCTTGGCAGGCATTCATTATCAGCATTTTCTACTGATATGCTATCCCGCTCGGTATTATCTGACCAGCCTCTCCCTATACAAACTGACTTCACTAAGATTTCAGTGCCGCAGTACTCATTATGTCCTGACAAAAACCAGACTTCCAGTTCTGTCTTAACAGTGATAGACAGTACATCACAACAGCCTTTGAGCTGGACTCCTGGTTCTCATGGAGAACATGCAACAAGTTTAAACATCCCTTTATCACAATCACACGTTAGGTCAGCAGTGGCTTCTACTCTTACCCCTCACCAACTGACCTTGTTTGGTGAGTTTTTGGCTTTCATTTAGTAGTTGCTTTGATGCTTGAAGGTTTACGGATACCTGTTTGTTTGTTTGTTTGTTTGTTTGTTTGTTTATCTCACTGATTTATATGGTAGTGCACATCCTATACAGACTTGGAAGATCATATTTGACAAAATAGGATTCAGAGTAATCAGGGGAATTGTTACAAATTGTTCTTAAGGCCGGGTGAGAAATTTGCGTGCGCGCGCGCGCGTGTGTGTGTGTGTAAGATAGAAAGACTAACAGAGTAATTTCAATATATATTTAGTGACACACATACACACTCCTATTTTTCACTTGCTATTATTTTATTCCCCACCACCCCTTTTTTTTCAAACGAACCAGAAAGAGGATAAGGCCTTAACCCCATTATTTTTTCTTTTTGAAAAACAAATCTTATAGATGCTTTTCAGCCTCTTTTCTTGCCCTAGCAACATATTTAAAATATTCTGGGCAGACATTTATAAGGCATGTCTTAGCTTCATTGACACCTCTGCTTTCTACTACCAGTTTATCACATGGTGTTTTGTGTCAGCCACTTTCAGTAAAGCTGCTATCACACTCTTTAGTACTTTAAGCCCTGCCTTTATCAATGCTGCCAGATATGTCATTATTATTCATCTCCTGGTATTTAATTTCATTTCCAGGAGCCATGGTCATGTGCTTATTTTAAAGCAAAGCTTGTTAATCCTGTTTCATTGGCTTTTAATTCTGTTAGTTGCCGAAATCGGTCGGCAGCATTCAGCCACACAAGTGAGGAGCGCTCTCCAAGCTTGGCCGGGGTTTCTGGATTTCATCTTTGTAAGTTAGGTCATGACCTAAATGCAGAAGGCTTACAGGCCTCACTTGGAGCAGTCAGCCTCCTCAGTGATATAGTGAAGAGCTGCCATAGCGAAGAATAAAGCACTAGCCTAACATGCTTTTACTTTGATTTAGGGCTGAACCACTGCTCCCGAAAGCCTTTTTGATGGGCTGTAACTTTGAAGCACATATTCACACTTCTGCTGCTTCATCCTAAGTCTCTCCCAGTTTTACAAAGGCTCTAGCTGATTTCCTTCTTACTCATGGTCATAACAACAGCAACCTGTTAAATGGCCTACTAATTTAGAATGCCACCAACCCTTCTTTATGGTGCAGGGAGGAAAACACCACTGACTTAGTTGAATTGTATCTTCCCAGCACTCAGGCATGGCTACATTCACAAGTCCTGGTCACAGGGATCTTAAAGAAGGCTACAATATCCACTTTGCTGAAGGACTGATTAAACTTTTCTTAATCATTTCAAAGGTCAATTGGATAGATCATGATGCGGCCTTTATAAACTAATGCACATTTTTAAGGTTACGGATGGCTACACATGTTGCACTTGGATTACATGTACCGTTATTGTTGATTAAGCTTGTCTGAGGTTTAGAACTGGCCAAAGACCAGCTGAGACCCTGTTGGACGCAGCAGAAGTGAAGAGGGGAAGGCTGATTGTCAGGACAGCACTTAAAGTTTTTGTGGTTCCATGGAAAACCTTGCAGGCATTGGTGAGCCCCAGGCAGTGTTCCAATAGTTTGTGGGAAAACAGGGCAGCTAGTCCAGCAGTGGAGCTGGCATGGTTAATTGGCTCAGATTGACCACAGCGAGCAAAGAAAGTGTTGATAAGACAAAGCCGAATCTCCACCACCCTTCCTAGTGAGCCAGCAAGGCTTGGAAAGTAGTGGCAGCTTCTGAGCCATAAAGTCTTCATTATCTCTGCCTCTGACCCCACAAGTGGTCTGTTTGGATCCTGAGAACATCGTGGGGCAAGGAGGCAGATATATTTTATTTACTCATGCATTTATTTGAGATGATTTGAACCCCACCTTTCTGCCAAGAAAATGACACTAAAGGTGACTTACAACCATAAGAACTTTAAAGATCATATAAAGATCATATAAGATCATATAAAAACTCAGCTAAAGCAATAATAAAACACATCTGTTGCAAGCAAAATAAATCCATGGTGACAAAATAAAAACCACACTTGACCCAACAGATCCTCTAACTCACCAAAGTAAGTCTTTGGCCTACTTTAATTAAAAAGTGTGTTCCTGCCAGGCAAAAGACAGCAGTTAGGAAACCAACCTGGCCTCTCTCCACAAGGAGTTCCATCATCTAGGAGAAACCATGGAGATGGACCACTCCCAGAGACTTTAAGGCAGGCTTGTGATGAACAACCCTTTTTAGCAACAGCAAAGTCCAGGCTGGAGACATCCATGCCTTGATATCCAAGCAACTTCTCAGATTCTATCTCCTCCTTAAGAGGTAGAAGACTCTGAAAGGGCAAAGCTCTAGCCTGGAGCCTAAAATTCCTTCACATTTCTAGGGGCAAAAGCTTAAATCATGCCTCTGTTGTTGGATTCACAGACTGTTAGATGTTTGGTGGTGCGTATACTTGCCCCTTGTTGGACTACAGCTTGAGAACGGCAATCTTTTATACATGCTTCTCATCCTTGTAGGGCCTCCAGCTCAGGGATCTCCACTTCTTGGTCTGGGGGTTTTCTGGCTTTTGGGACCTGGACATCTCTTGCTCAGTGGCAGTACTTAAGCCCGGTGACTTCTCCATTTACACCAGTGGCCCCTTATCCTTTCCATCTTTGCCTGGTTTGCTGCTGGACTTTGGTGTCATTGCAATAGATTTGCCCCAATTAATTTCTCTTTTCTCAGATCAGACATGGGCCGTGTATAGCCTTTCAGCTTCTACCAACCCAATTCAATATGAGCAATCTTGGCAACACAGGATGATGGCAGCTGTAGTCCAGCAACATCTAGAGGGACCCACATTGCCCATCTTTGTCTTATATTATTCTCTCCATCCTAGTTGTACAACTTAAGGATCCGAATACAAGCTAACATTTGATAGTGCTCGCATTATACCCTATAAATGCCTTAATTTTATCTAAACAAGAATTAGAAATATATTTGATATTAAAGATGAGAGGAAAGCAAGCAAAAGGATCTGGAGGCTGTCCATGCACCGAAGGAGCAATGGGGCCATGCTATTGGCCCTGCATCAGTATCATGAGGCTGCACAGCCTTGCCCCTGGATATCCATGTAATCCATGTGGTTATTTGATTAGGAGATGCCTACACAATCTAGAACCCAGAATGTTCAGGGTTCCTGAGCACATGGGAGCCTTTATGTATAAAGGGCTCCAGTGTCGGCTTCTCTCAATGCTGAATGCATGGATCTGGACCGGCTAAATGACATCAGGTGAACGGCTGGCAGGACAGCTCCCCTGCCTCTTCGGTGTGTGAGGCTCCCCTCATGCAGCTAAGTTGTAAAAGGAGCTGATTTAGAACAGAAACACAATGGAAGCAGACGGAGGAACTGAACTTATTTCTGTGGCTGGAAAAACAGTGATTTCTCAAGCTCACCAACATTCTCACTTTCGAGCTCATTTCACTCAGTCCTGTTTTCATTATCAATCTATGTTTTAGCTTGTTCAAACAGGGGAATGGGGGAAATGTGCACTTCTATGCATAATTTTCAAAAGGATGCACTTTTCTCCACTGACTGCAGTATAAAAACACACATTTTAAGATGTCTATCAAGAAATCACATACCTCAAGCATTGCCATCATTTCTGTGAATTTGCAGGCATTTCTTAACAAGCATACTACTTGCACTCATGTTTGAAATTGCAGACATGAGATCTGGAGATGAAATGTGGACAGAAGTGGAATACTCATATGTCCCTGCCCATTTCCAATATGGACCGGTTCTGTAGGCACCTAAGTTGAAACCTCATCAATTCCCAAGGGATGTAGTACTTAATTTGGTCAATCAGTTCCCTCTCTTGTTAGAATGTCCTCCCATCCACATTCATTTTATTATTTATTTTTAATCAAAGGATGAAGCTCCCTTACCTTATTCCATAAAGTTAGATCTCTTTCAATGGGATTGCTCCTGTAACAATACCCTCGTTACTTTTTATACTTCATGAAAAAGAAAAGAGAGTGAAACATATCCAAATGGCACAGATTTTATCCACCACACCTCAAGTATCTGTTCAAATATTTAAAGTGCTTATTTGGATTGTTTCTCTCTCTGGTGCTGGAGTGGTATTAAATATTTCTCTCTGATCAAGGTTAAAGAAAGAGTTATTCAACAATGTTCAGCACAGGAGCAGGGATGTGATGATGGAAATAGCACTTACATTAATTGTCTTGAGGACAGTGACTCGTAGTGTTAAAACAAATAAAAGAAGGAATAAGTAGTAGTGATTATGAATGCAACATCTTATAGCAACAGGGTTGCAAGCCAGAGGACTGAACACTGGGGTGAGGAGCATTCCTGACCCTAAGGATGCATTGCCTTGGGGTGCTTTCTCCAGGGCTCCATGCCAGGGATAGGTGGAGTCGAACCTGACAGTGTGTGGGGTCAGAGCCGTCCTGCACACTCACTCGCTCGCTCGCCTTGTCTCTCTCTCACTCCATTCAGCCATTCATTACTTATGACTTTATTCCCCTTCACACGCCACACACCCCGTCCTTTCATTCATGTGCACATTCCATTCATCAACCATCCATTCAGTTCACAGGCTTCCTCCCTTGTTAATTCTCACGCACATGCGTATTTATTCACATAGCCCAGCCATCCCTTTGTCCCCTTGTGCTCCCTCTCTTCACCAGCCACAGGCATTAGCGCACTTCCCCTCTCCCCCCTTCCCTGTTCACAGTACAAAGTCCTTCAGATCCCGCCTGCCAAAACAAAGTAAGTTGATTTGGTTTGTATTAACCAATCTTAATATTAATTAACGAATATGACGCATTTTCTTGGAGCTCAGAATGGGAGCACTGGCAAGTATCAGCAATTACGTAGTTGCTGTACAGAAGAAACCAACCACTACGAATTACTGCCATTTTTCCGTAGACACCATGCAATTGTTTTCTTGGTACACGTTCATTAGATGAATGCTCCCGCAACTAGTTCAGTCCCAAATGTTGATTCATACCAATTTACTGAATGCTGCACATGTAACTGCAGCTGCTAAGGCAAATGTATTCCTTCTCTTAGTTGTACAGCCTATCTAATCAAGATAATGGGTTGAGTCCTGACTTAAAATTAGAGCAATTTGATAGCATCTGAGACAGGAGTAATAACAAAAATGATGTTGCCCGAATAAGGGCCCTCTAGCATGGTAGCAGTAGTGTAAGCTGGCATGAAGACTGCCCCAGTGAATCCTGTTGTAGGAACTGACACTACTGGCATTATGCTACAGGTTTACTGCACTAGCACAACGTAATTTTGTTGGTGCTCAAATTTCCTTGGATACTCCGCCCACGGATTCGTGGGCTTTAGCCTTAACTTGGTGGTGCCTCAGTTGTTCCATTGGTTTCAATGCCTCTACTGAGCATGACTGAAAGAGGAGTCAACAAAATATTCCTAACTTGCAGTGTAGCCCATTAATAACAAGCACTTTATAGAACGCCCTTCTCCAACCTTGCAGTGCTCTCCAGATGCGTCGGACTACAACTTCCATTACTCTTAGCAGCATGGCCAAATGCAGGAGGTGCCAGGAGCCATAGTCCAAAGCATGCAGAGGGCAGCAGATCACCCACCAACAAATCGTTGCCATATGTGAATAAAAACAGGGAAATGCTTTTGGCAAACATCCTGAACAATGTGCTTAGCTGAATTAAAGCTGGCTTAAGTGCCAACTTCAGGCTTATGAGAGCTGTTGGTCAGGACATGCTCAGTGGATCTGCCTGACTCAGTGAGTCTACCTTCTCACTGCTATTGTCACCAGCTGCTTGTGTTCCTCCGCCTCCTCCTCCTCGTGCCACTTGCTTGCTTGTTAGGCAAACAGCCAGTGAATGATATGCAGACCCTGCTGCTGCTGCTTCTCATCAATGCTCTTGTCTGGGCCAAAAGAAGAGGCAGGCTGGTTAGCGGCTTACAATGGGGAAGAGGAGGAGCGCTTGCAAGGGCTTATTTTCTCCGGGCTCATGGCAGGTCCACACCCTGGAAGTGGTTTGCTCTAGAGCAGGGGTAAAGGACAATTAAGGTCAGGCCCACTTTGGCCCCAGCAGGGCCCCCCATGGACCAGATGATGTCAGAGGCACAGCCACGCTGGCCCATGCCATTCTCCTGCTCCTCATCCATTTGGCCTTTGGGGTGCCTCCCTCAGCAAGAATGAAGGGAAGCAGGCAACACTATGTATTGACCTTGGGCAGTGTGCAGAGCCCTTGAAATGTAGCCACGCCTCCCAGCACCAGCCAAAGCTCTTGGCTTTGCATAGCCAAGAGCATCCCCATCAGGGTGGTACGTGCCACATGAAAGGCCCTATCCAGTGCTGGGTCTGGGCTCAACCCATGCAGAGGACTTGACCAACATCCCCTTCTCCCCATCGAGGTGGTACATGCCATGCAGAACCACTTGGCTGGCACGGAGAAGGAACCGCTTGGCTCCTCCCAATGGGGGATGAGTCCTCCACTCCCCCAGCTCCCTGCTGCATCTACACTAGAGACTGGGGATTATGGCTGAAATTATTTGGGGGTGGGTATTTCTGAAAAGCAGAGATTGCGGGGCAAGCCTCACCCTATGGAGGAACACAAGGAAGTGCCTAGGCTGGAGGTAGAACCCCCACAGGCCAGAATACTGTGTGGATGGCAATTTCTGCCCCTCTGCTCTAGAGAGAAGCATTCATTTGGAAAGCACCTTGGGGCGTTGGAGGGAAACTGGCAGGGGTGAGAAATGAATCACCACCACTGCTCATGAATTTTAATTTGTGCTAGTATTGGGGGAAAAGGAACTTCACTCTGTGTTAGATTCATCCAAGTATGCAGGCTTAATAATTAATATATGTACACCAGAATTAAATCCGACAGAGAGTCCCCTGGAAACGACGAGTGTCTCACCCCATGAAGAGAAGCCCCATGCTTATATAGCATCCATTGGTTATACAAAGGGAAATCGAAATCGATCCAATTACTGTGGAATGCAAATTACAACAAGCACAGACACAACAATCAACAAACATGTATCTGCTTGTTTGATGCTGATTTACAACAGGCACAGACTTTATCCTTTGTCAGAAATGAAATACGAGTTTTAACAGACACAGACTACATCCTGGGTGTGATTTACTACATCCTGAATCTTCTCAAGGAAGTTGTCTAATTGCCTTCTCACCACATGCACACAGTTTACCAGACCTAGCTACCAGACCTAGCTGACCAGAAAATATTCAAAGCCTGAACATCATATACTGCTACAGCTGGAACCTAAGATTTAAGTGTGAATTAGAATTGCCATGAAGTTGAGAGAAAGTTGCTTTTGCGTCTTCTCTTCCAGAACCACAGCATGGGTCAGGATGATGGTCACCAGTGCCTTTAAGCCAGGTGTACTTTGCATCATTTGGATTGTGAAGGACATCTTTTGCTGTTGGGAAAAAGAAGTTGCTTTGGTTTTCATCTGCTGGAACACATTCAGACATGCTCAGGCACATGTGTTGTGATTGTCTTTCCAGCAGTCTTTTGAAAATGAGGTCTTTTTTGGGGGGCAGGAGCAAGTAAGCTGTAATTCTATCTTAAGGAATCATTCCTAATTTGGGCCACAAAAACAAAAACCCAGCAACTACAACAGCACATACTTGCTTATACTTAAAGAGATGTCTGGATCCCCAGATGCTGTGTCTTTGCAGTTCATCCCCGTGGCAGAGCAATGCATCGCTGGGCCAGAGTCCAGTGTCTGCATACACACACGCTCATGTACAACACTTTTAAGTCTTTCAGAGCCTGCAGGGACCACTGACCTGGGCAATCTCTAGGGCATAAGAACTACTGCCTGGAGGCCTCCATAGGCTCTTGACATGCAGCAATGCAGGACGCAAAAAGTGGTGTCTACAAGGTAACATTGCAGTATATCCCTGCCTCCTAACAGCAATGCTTCTTCCAAAATCTAGCCAGCCATGCTGTCCTCTAGGATACTACTTGCAAAGATGCTCAGGAGGCAGGCCAGTCTAGTCTCATAGGAACTTCCCCATCTTCTGGTTTTCTTCGCCAGTTGACATCGGCTGCTTGACCTGCTTCTCACTTCTCTGCGAAGCACTGAAGGGTCACCCAGAAGACGCAATACAGGATATGAAATGTGGGATGGATAGATCCATAAAAGAAGCCACAGCCTTGAGTTTACAAGAGCTGAGCAGGGCTTTCATGAGCAGGCCCTTTGGAGGGCTTACGTACATTCGCAGGGTCTTCATAGACAGGAGATGAATGGATGGGACCTGGGCAATGCATCTCCAAAGAGCAGGGCTCAAAAGAGAATACAAATCTGCATACATTTTGCAGGTACTGATTTACATGCATAGATAAAAATTTAGCAATCATAACTGTTATTTAAATACAGTTGATTACTGCTCTCTTTTCTTAAATGCCTTGATCATTTGACCAGACTAGGATGGAGTAGCTTGTCTTCAAAATGAAGACTGTCCTTTGTAAAAGATGACACTATGTCACCTGAGTTTCCAAGGGGAGATCAGCTTACAGAGAGATAAGCTCAACTATACATGGGGAGTCCACCAAATATGTAAAAACTCTTTGGACTGGAGGTGCTCTTCTCTTGCTTCAAAACTAACTGGAGCTATTCACCTGCCATTATTATGCATCTTTGGGTAAATCAGTGGGGCTTACTTCTTAGTAAAGACATATAGGATCTAGTAATAGATTTCATTTATCTTACTGAAACCTATAGCATGTTAAGGCGTTGTGTGCCTATGCTTTTATTTCAGCCTTGAAGCTTCTTTTGATCCCAAGAAAAAATAATAATACTAAGACATTGCAGGGAAAAATATTACTGGTTTCCCACAAGCATTTTTTAGGCTAGCCTTTTAAGTCCCTTTGAATGCTATTCCCCCTTAACAATACAATACTTCAATTATGGGTAAATAAATGGAAACAAATGTGAACCTTTTGTGCTTGTGTCAGAATATTATCTGCGTAATAAGGAGAATTGTCAAAACACGATGTAACATTGGGCCATTTCTAAACTTTAATATTTCAGATGTGCATGATCACTTACACTAAAGTATTTGGTTAAATAATTTATGAGGAGAGCTTAACTTTACACCATTAATATTAATAAATACTTATATAGCAGCAAGCAAACAACCAGACTTCAAAGCAAGTGTTGTTTCTTTCCATTTTCAGCTGAGATCTGACCTAGATTGTAGGTTAGAGAATGCTGTCAACATTAATACAAAATTGTGATTCCAATTTCTACGAGGCAATACGATGATCTATGCTTGCGCTTGAAAGTCTGGAATGAAATACTCTAAGTGATACAGAACCACAAGGAGTTTTTCTGCCTGTTATTATTTCTGTACAGAAAAGGCAGCTAAAAAAAATGTATTATTTCACCTAGACCACCAGATTTCCACACACCTAATCCTTTGTGCATCTGAACCTGAATTTAGCAGCTCCTTGGGCTTGTGAGAATTAATTGCAAGGGTCATGTTTGCTCAGTGCTATGCTCTGGATGCCTAGCTCTCTCCTGGGCATCTTCATGGGCCTGCCTCCTTGGTGAACCAGGGAGCAACACGGCTTTCCAAGTGAGAGACAAGACAAGGTGTTGGGTTGCAGGGACAGGTGATGGATCCAGTTAGAGCACTATGCCACCTGCCTACTACTTTGCTGATGGAGGTAGTCTGAGGATGTCCAAATGACTCCAAGCACTCTAGGCGAGGTGGGTAAGCATCTCTGTTAGGATGCAAAAGACTGTATTAGCTCATACAAGCCTGGCCAGGTTTTAAGATCTTCTCTTGGCCCATCACCTGAGGAATGCTGTGGAAAAAAGAAAGGGTCTTCCTGTTGCAGATTGTGGAGTTTAATTAGTTGTTCCTTTCATTGTGTTTTCAGTTGTGTTCTTAATTCATTTTTAAATGTATTATTTATTATTACATTTATATCCTCCCCTCCATCCTGCATTTTTTCTGCTCATGAGGAGCCCAGGGCACCATACAGAATCCCATTTTCTCTTCACATCCCCAGTCCCATGAGTTAGGGCATGCTGGGAGTGAGCGACTGGCCCAAAATAATGGCTGACTGGGAACTAGACCCTAGATCTTCCAAGTCCCTAGTCCATTTCTCTAACCACTACATCACAGCAGCTCCCTCATGCTCTCTTTCTTCCTCTTCCTCTCTCTTTTAAAAATCTTGCTTCAACTGAGTTTTTGTTTCAGTCTTGAACTTACCACTGCTAGCCACCTTGGCTGTCTAATTCCAGGACTGGTTCCTGACCCATGGGGACCACCAGTATGACTGGCAATGCCAATGTTATTTGCATCGTTATTTGTTTTTCGGCGCCAGGCGAAGACCTTTTTATTCAAACGTCATTTTAACTGTTAATAGTATTCATTTATTTTATTCTTTGGCCAGGGCGACTTATTTTATATTGTTAACTTGTTTTATCTTGTTAATTTATAGTATTTTAATTGATTTATTTGTAAGCCGCCCCGAGGCTTCTGCGAATGGGGCGGCATAGAAATTTTCTAAATGAATGAATGAATGAATGAATGAATGAATGAATGAATGAATGTCACTGTACAAGTCAGAGCAGTTAACTAAACTCAGAGCCTTCTTGAATGCAGAACACAAAGAGATGCATTCGCATCACCCAACAGGGTCCATATGCAATAATCGTTTTAAAGAATTGTGTGAGCATACTCCATCCCTCTCGCACCTTCAACACACAGAACTCTGCATACAGGAAAGGACAGGGGATGTCCTGGTGTTGCAGAATGGCTACAAGAAGGCTTGAAAATAGCAGCTCAGTGAAAAAGAAAACAATAGTAAAGAATAGATACTCCAAAAAGAATACTTGATTAGGTATTGTAGAATTTTAGATGGGTTAAGGCAACAATCCTGAAATCCCTGGAAGGGCATCCAAGGGCATTTCAGGTTATCCATGTGTAACAAAGAGACCCAAAGGTAGAGAAGGACATTGCCCACTGGAGGCATCCTCCTTGCATCAACCACCATTATCACTTCTGCATCAAAGAGGAGGTCTCAGGGGCATGTCAGGAAGGATGGGGGAGGACTTGAATCTGTTGACTTTAAAGCCCTCCCCACCCCCCATTCCCCTGGTGCACACCATGAAAGGGGCAAAGTCCAGCTCCGCTTCCCTCCCATTAGAACCAGTAGGACAGAAAAGTTGTTGGACATTGTATGAGCAGAGCTGGCTTGTGCAGAGGTGTCAGACTCGATGGCCCAGGAGGCCCCTTCTGACTTGCTATGTTTCTGTGGCGAGCAAAACAAAAAAGGCAGAAAGCAAGGAAGAACACCCTGAATGTACATCTGGCTGGCAAGGATTGGAAGGGGCAACACATCCATAATGTATCTTCTCCCCATCCCACCTCCACAGAGTAATTTATGAATCAGAATATTTTGGAAAAATAGATCTGGAGGGTGCTATAGTTGGTTTTACTACACATCTCTGCAAAAATAGCCCTATGTTGAGTCAAATGTGGTATGGCTCATTTAATATAATGTTTAAAAAAAGTCTATGTTTGATAAAAATAACATTTTACAAAATATATGGATACTTCGCTACTATTCTGAAGTGGCTGCTGAAAGGAAGAGGTAATATAAGGCTGGGTAGAATCCAATTTCACATTTTGCCTAGTTATGAGCATCTTCACGGGACAAGGGCAGCTTTAAGGAACAGCAGGGCAGTTCTATCCTGTACTACCTTCAGCACTTGGGAGGAATAATTTGCACAGTCAGTGGGGTGTGGAGATGGTGATCCGCTGCAGTCCAGATCTTGGTGTTTGCAGTCTTGTAGATCTTGGTACTTACACTGAGAAATGTAAATGAGTTTCTGAGTAAGCCCCTGGAACGCAGGGAGCCTGATGCTTGCTGAAGCACATTTCTGATAGAAAATTATAATATAGAAAATTATAAGCCTAACTTTCTAGTAAAGGTTTTGTTACAATAATTGGTGTGTGTGTGCCTGCTTTAAAAACAGTGCGGGACGTCTCATTACAATCTACATTGCTGCATTTATAAGCTGCCTTTTCTCAAGTGGCCCAGAAATCCCTTTCCTTTTGTCCTTACCACAACCCTGTGAAGCAGGTCAAGCTGAGAGAGCATCATAGACTCCAGATCATCCCGTGAGGATCACCCTGAGAAGGAATTTCAACCCAAATCTTGCCAGTCCTATCACTAGAATACAAGGTCGTGTGATGCTGTGTTAGCGGGCAGGGATTCTGTTCATTGACCCTCAGCCCATTTGTGATGAGCTTGCATCCACTAAATCTGGGCTAAATTCTGAAAGTATGGTGATAATGACATGTTGATGTGAGTAAAGAGATATGTACCAAAATAGTTTGAAAGGAGAATGCTGATGATTCGCAAGGTTCAGCCTGTGAAACTCTTGATGCCGCTCAAGAGAAAACATGCTGATTTTAATAACAAGCAATGTTTTCCTGATGTCAGAAGGAGCACTTTAAAATGAGAATTGTGCTGATTACTTTATTCGCTTTAAATAATTACATTAGATTAGCCATAGAGAGACAGAGACAGAGAGAGATCTTTTACCAACGCCAACAAGAGCAGTAATCTGTATATTTATTGTGCCAAACATGCAACTTATAAAGAGATAGTTCTGCTGGATAGTTTTAATAAGACTCAGTTAAATAGGTAAAGTCAAACTGATTCATATTTCAAATGAAAATGAAAATAAATTAAATTCAGAATTTGATAAAGCCTTATAGCTCCCTGACCATATATTATGCTATATGACCAAATCAGTATATGTGATCTCTGCATTTATTACTGTCAGACTCACAGGCCCCAATTCGAGCAAATAAATATTCCCACCCAAATCTCCAAGAAAACAGTGTGCCACAGTTTATGTCTTTATCTGAACTTCAATAAAACATCCCTCTGGATTTCTACATCTCTTAGTTGCATGAGATGTGCATTTCCTTGTCACTGAAGTTCTGAATAAAAATCACCAACTAACCAGAAAACCCTGCAAAGTCTAGTTCAACCTGCCATCCATGGCTGCATTTCCCGTGACATTTATGAAGTTATAAATACTACTCGTATGCTGCTTCAGTGTGGGTGGAAGGTTTCTCAGTTCCTTGCCTTACCTATAGGGCCACTTCTCCAGTTCTTTAGATGACTCTGTCGTCACTAAAATAGATCTCTTGCATCTGCTTGACTTCCAGCTTCTAATGTTCCACTTTGTAATAAAAGTATATGTAGAAATAATGCATGGACCATTGCACTCATGGTAGTTAGACCTTTACATGCCCTTTATACTCTTAAATCAATCCCTTATTGTTATGAGTCATATTATGGAAATTGAAAAATGCAATCAGAGAGTGGTTAGCATGCAAACATGAAGCTGTTGCAGGCTACCCCTAATCATTCCATCCCTGAAAGAGGCATTTCAGGTTGCCAGTATCATATTTGCTGCTTTCCCTCTCTTTCATCTTTTTCAAGGAGAAAACTCTCATTGTCTGGATCAAGTCCATTTTGAGGACAGAGCTATACTTTCTGTCGCTGGCTGGGTGTGACTTGCAGGGAAGTATCTAGCCGGGGTTTCAAAGGGAATGTTGATGCAACATACCAAGTGGGGGGAAAGCATCTGGGGAGCCATTGCAAAGGGACACATAAAGAGCAGGAGAGATTTGACACAGAGTCACAACCTGTCTCTTGTCTTCTTTAAAGAAGTGGTGCTCATACATTCAAACCTAGTGCCGTGATCCAAATATGTCCACTAGTGTCTCCCATTATTTCATTCCCGATTTTTCTGCCTTATTAGCAGGGCATGTCATGCTTTGGAATTTCTTTGATGTTTCCGAACTTATCGCTGCAAGGAGCCTGAAGGTGCCTCCACACTCCTTCTGTCACTCATTTCTGTCAGTCTGCCGCTTCCACAGCAGCCTACATTGCCCTGTCTGAAAGGACCATGAGAACAATTACCTTTCTATGTGATCTTTCTATGGACTTTAGCTGAAGCTCAGGAATCCGGGGAGCCTGCAGGCCGTGCAAGAGATAATAGTGCAAGGAAGGAGAGCACACTCATGTCTAAAGTGATGTGATGTGCAGAATGTACACAGGAAGAATTTTTTTTAACTTCTCCCATAATACTAGATCCCAGGGTTCAGCTGTTTCATGGGCAATTCAGGACATATAAGAAGAACTAATTCTTCACATAGTGCTACCACAAGAGGTAATTATTGACTTTAAAAAGTAGGCAAATTAATGATGAATAAACAGATCAAATCCCACTAGTCATCATGACTATATGTTACCTCCAGTATCAGAGGCAACATGACTCTGCATATCAATTGCTGAACTAAATGGAGTCTTCGCCTGCACCAGCATGGCTCTTCTTACATTCATGAGGCAAACATAAGAACACTGAACTTCACTCACAAGAATTTCAATGACTTCTTTTTCTTCTTCACCTCTTCCTCTGAAAGCCATTTCTTTTCCATCAACTGGAATGAGAATAATGAGAAAAAAGTCAGAATAAATTTTGGCACATCACCATTGCAGACCTAAATGTGGACCAGTATTTGGTGAACTCAAAATGTGAAGACCAAGGTGCATGAATCATGATTTGAACTAAGCAGAACTGTGTTGTGTATTCCTACAATCAGGCTCCAGAGATTGTTCTCTGGATCAACCATGGTATTTTGGGGCAGTCATGTCTATGCGAGTACAAGAGACAACAAAAGTGAAGGAAAACCGGTGACCTACAAAATCCATTACACTAAGTTCAAGGTCTGAAATAATTGTCCTTATTTTGAACTTGCCACACTACAGCAATCCCAGGGTAGCACCATGCTATTTTATTTTTCCATGTTTAGGTATTACAGGCAGGAATGTGATTGCAGCCAGTTAACAGCACAAATGGCTATTCACAGGAATGTTGTGTTTGCTTGCGCATTCAACATCAACCTGGAGAAAGCACATGCGAAGTTGAGGAGACTCCTCCTTGATTAGAAAAATCATATATTCCAGATTTTTTCAATCACTGTGGAGGAGGAGGAGGAGGATTCCCAATGGGTCCTCTTGTATGATGTCACATTCTGAGGATTCCTAAGAGTCAAGCCCTGATTGCAGTATTTCCTGGAGTGGTCAGCAGTTTTCCAGAAGAGCAGCATGAGGTGGGTAGTGGTGGCCTGGCCACTATGAAGAACTTTCCTGGCTGCTTTCCTACTGCAGCATTTGCTGTGGTGCAAGATGGCCAGCAATGCCCTCTGGAGCGGCCTCCCGTTCTATGGTGGTGGCATTCCATGTGGCCCTCCTGGTGGAGGGTTGTTAAACTGGTACACTTCCAGATCCACTGCCGGAGGTGGGATATTCACCCAGAGTTGGGGAAGAGTTAGACCTTAGTGCTTGTTTGACGCTGAGAACATTGATGTTGAAGAACACAAAGGCAGGCATGCTAGGGGTATGCTGGAAAGAGATATGGATCCATCAGGTCCAAAGCTCTTCCCATTCCCCAGGCACACCTTGGAATGAGTTAATCCTACCCTGACTTTTGAGTTGATTTCCCTTCCACTGGAGGAATGACAGAGGAAGGGGAGTTACATAGAAATAGCCATAAAAAGTTCAAAAAGAGAGGAATTGTATTCCCCCTTCTGTTCTGTAGTGAGTGACAACAAGGGATAGGAAATGGTGGTTCCTCCACCTCAATCCATCTCTCTCCCCTACAGAGGGAAGGAGGTTTTTCTGTTGTCAGATAAACACCAGCTCTGGACATCTGTGAAGCTGCAGGTTGGAGGTTGGTGAAACTGGTTTTCCTTCTTGGAGGAGGACTCACCATCAGTGAGGAGCAGCCATAGAGTTGTACACTTACTGACTTCTTCATTCTCTTCATCCTCCCATAATGTGTACAGAGTAGGTGGGCTTTTGGTTTGATCTAGCATGGCTTTTCTTGTGTTCTCTTCCTCTTCTTTCATTACCAAACACAGAAAGAATAAAAGATATTGTGCCAATACATTTTATATAAATTAACACATAAAAAAGAAGTTTCAGGAGAGACACGGACTGTCGATCCTCCTCAACTGCTTTGAACACACCCATTTATTCTCTTTCCATCAGAGCTCCCCAATATTATGGCAAAAGTAGGAAAGGTTATGTAGCTTCACCAAGAGCAAGTTCATATTCCATGGTTTGATGAACACATTTCTGAATTAACACAACATTGTTTCCCTGGTTTTTTGTCTGGCACAATAATACTTAAATAACTGATTTTAATTGCTGAGGAACAGCTGCTATAGGTTTTTTTTCTTCCAAAAATGATCAATGCTAGACTCTCTTGTTCTCAGCTTGTTAGTTATAAATGAAGACATTAGAAACAATTGTATGCTCTTACTTTCAGGGCTGCATTTGTTTTTCTGTAGATGTACAGCTATCGCCACAAAACACCCATGCTTTTTCTTCCCGTCTCCATAGAAATAGTTTCTATGGCAATCACAGTATCTAGTGTATGCCATTTTTATTTATGTGGTATTCCATATGAAAGGAGATACTGAAAAGTGCTCAAATTTCTTTGCATTTCACTCTAGGAACACAGACAAATGGCATTTGCTCTTTCAGTGTGAGGAAAACTATAACTGAAGAAAATAAGTGGATTTATTTCAGGAACTTGAAAACTGGGACAACCTGAGGAACATACTATTTATTTCCTACAATGCTGTGCTGTAAATATTTCATCAAACTCAACTAGGACAAGAAAGGGAGGCAAACAATGAACACCCACATTGTCAGAATTGTTGGGTTTCTCTCAGGTTTCTCTCAGGTTCTCATGTTTCTATTCTTAAATTGTTCCATCCTATTAATTTGTAACTTACGTAAAAAACAACCCCTTATGTATTATGCCAGTGGCATGGAGCTGGGGCAGAGAAACTGGACAGAGGATGCAATAAATGCTCACAAAAATTAGTTTGGAATAAAAGTTGGAGAGGACATTTTCTTGGTCAGAGCTACAACACAGAGGGGCAGAAGTGGCTAGGTCTTGTCACTGGACAGCATGACTGCTGCTCAACCTCCCAGCCTGTGGCAGGACACTTTGGAAGTGACAGAGGTGGCAACGGTCAGCACTTCCTGCATACTGATTATGCATCAGGCATGCCAGTCCCTTGACAATTCGGGTCCTGCCACACTCACACTGCCCCTTATAGGACTCGCTTGTGGGTGGATTCCCTGCTTTCCACCACCCCAGGATCCACCCTGAGTACTCTAACACCAGCCAAGAAAGGTTTTGAATAGTACTAACTTAAAATTATTTCCTGCAGCCAGGACACAAAGTTCCTTGCTATATGGAAACCAAACCCTTGTTGTACTAATCTAATGATAACGTGGGAAGGATTCCTTCCCAGATCTGTTGAGCAATGATGGGCCTCCTACCTATAGCAAGGCAAAACATTGCATGGGATGTGGGAAAGCTGGCAAGAGCATGGCCAGAGCTGTAGGACAGCCCTAAGCGTGGCCCTGAAGGAAGGAATCCTTCTTGTAATGGCTGCCTTCAAAAGCCACACAGCTCCCCTGGCTGGCCTCTGCGGATGATGTCCCAGAACAGCCACCACTGGGTGCAGCACATGATTCAGCAGCCAGCCACGCCACGGCCCTGCAGGACCCAGGGGCCGCCTTCCAAAGCAGGGCACTGTGGCTTTCACTGATTTTTCTCCTGCTAGGTGCTATTGGTATGCAGCTTTGCCTATTATGGTGTACACACCTGTTACAAGTAGTACCTCCTTAATGTTTTTGCACTCTTTTATCACTAATGTACACTTTTTTGGGCTCACGATTCTGTAACATATCTACTTTTGCATGCTTGCTTCTGTTTGGAGAACAACATTACAACGTTCTGAAAAGTACAAATGCCCATAGGTAGCTGTGAGCTGGTGCATGTACTGATTCAGGAAGGATGGATTTCATATGTTCTTCTCAAAATGGAAAGAGAATGGCATTCTTCCGCATCTTTGTATGGAATATGCTTTTTGCTTGGCTTGTCAAGTCAAATCAGCCAACCTACTACTTAAGGAGCTGCATCTAATATCTCGCTATGCATTGATAGACCACGTATCCGAGTTTCACCTTCCATGGGCAGTATACGAGACCTGCAATCCACCAGCTTTAAACGCATTGTGCTAGTGGGAACAGCCATGAGCAAAGTGGGAAGGTAGTACTTGTTCGTAGAAAACGACCCATGAAGCTGTTTCTGGAATTGGGCAGTCAGAGGAGCTCCTTTTGGTGACCTCCACTGGCTCATCCTACTCCAGAAGCTGTACTTTGGAGAAAGTTGGGTTGCACTGGCAACTACTTAATTTCCATTGTGCTAGAGGTGTGACTGCTAGCACAGCAGTACAGCTGGGTACTTCCAGGAGACGCAGGTATTACCAATGTCAGTGGGACCCCTGACCTATTACAATCTCATTCTGTTGAGCTTTATGAGATCTATCCATGGTGTTGAACTCCAGCGCAAAATAGATTCACCACAGTGGAGCACCATGAGCTGCTTCTCTCCATTTCAGAAGGAAAGCTGCAATGGGTAGGAAGTGCCACTGTCACGGGAGTCTCCAGCCTGCCCATCATTCCTCAGACCATCAGCACTCCTAGGGAGCATTTGCTTGCAAAGAGAAACCTTGGATGCATAGAATGTCTTTTGGAAGGGACTGCATTTGCAATTAATGGTTTGAACAGAAGTGGAGCAACCCTCTGTGTGGGTGGCTTACACTGTCCAGCCACTTCCATTTAACTCCCCATTATTCCAGATGCTGCTTTTCAAACTCCAGCCAGAGAAAAGCTTCTGAACAGCTTTTTTCAGTCTCCTGACTGAGCTTTTATGTCTCTTCTATCCATATCCAACCTTCAAGAGTCTTTTTTTTTTTTTTTGCTCCCACACTGAAGTGAAGAAAAGCTCTAAAAGTGCAATTTTTATGAAACTGCTTATAGCTGGGAACAATTCAGGTTAAACATGCTCTGGATTACAGGCAGGATGTGTGGATCCACAGGCTTGATTCAATGATGGATGGGTGGATGGGTGGATTGCACTGCATTTCTCAATTGCTCCATTACCAGGGATTTCTGAGTGAAGAATTAAAGCAAAATTAAAATCACAAATTGAATAAGTCAATCGAAGAACAGCACAGAAATGCTATGGACAAAAACAAATGTATCAAAGATTCACAGCCTTTCAGCCACTATCATATAATAGAATATACAGGATGACAAAGCATCCTTCCAATTTCTTTTTTGGTACTGAACAACTTTTCACCTCAAAACTTGATATTGGACATTTAGAGCTGAGTCCCGAGGATTCTATGAGGTTTCTTGAGGGCTCTAGAGCAGGGCACCAAGGGTCCCCCGCCCCCCCGGTGAATCCACTTTCACATTTCTCTTGCCACCGGCTGCTATTGTGTCTCCTCGCCTTTCTCAGCATTGCTATCCCTTGCTTGTGCGACAGGAGGAGAACCAGTGAGAGAGTAGGGAGGGGCATGTACTCCCCTTCCTTCTCAGCAACACTTTTCTCAGGGCTGGAGTGAGGGGTAGGTGGATAAGCAGGATGCCGTGATGAAGAGGAGGAGCAATCCCAGGTGGCTTTTGTCAGGGGTTCCCACTGGGTCGTGGGACCTGGGGAGGTACCCAACCTCCCTTAGCTGATAGCTCTGCCTGAGACAGTTATTCCAGCCAGCACCTATTTGAATGCTTTGCTGGCAAGTTCATCATAGGTGGAAACCTTGATAAGGTATGAATGTTCCGGCATATGTGACTGTGAAATTCCCTGCTATCTACTGAGAGAGCTGACCTGGGAAGAGATGGGGAGTGGTTGTGCATTAATGCATATCTTTATATAAACAAAAGCACTCGACTTGAGCCTTATTCACAGGCCCTCCCTCAGTTTTCAATGAATGAGTGACTAAGAGTGGAAGGCAATGTTGTCCTGTCCTTGTAGGCCACTCCTTCTCCCTGCAGCTGTACACCACCTGCGGAAGGCGGGGAAAAGTGGTGGTGAACGTTTGGCACGCGTGCCACAGTGGGCACTCAGAGCCCCATCAGTCGGCACGCGAACCAAGATGCCTCAAAATCACTCCAGCAGCTGAACATTGGATGACAGCGCGTATAGAAGCCCTGTGCATGCTCAGAAAAGAGTAGCGGTGCCAGGCACTGACATCACGAGCCATGGCTCATTAGCCGCCCCTCGTCTGAGCTTTCCCATGGCCAGTAAGTACAGTGACAATGATATGTATATATCTGTTGGCTTGGACTGGCTGTGAGTTCTTTTTTCTAAATAAGACCCTCAGTTCTCAGGTGTTATTGCAGGGCTGACACTTTGCAATGCGTAAGTGGGTATTGGGTTTCGGTTTGGGCACTCGGTCTATAAAAGTGTGACATCATTGGGATCGGGTTAGAAAAAGGAGGTATCCTGGCATGATTTTGGTGGTTGGAATGTGCTAAAGTGGAACATTACCACTATCCTGGGATTAGGAGCGTGCACCATGGTAGGGTTTAGGTACGAGAAATGTGGCATCACGACATGATTCTGAGGGTTGGAATGTATTTAAAAATGAGAAGAAATTGTGAGCTTTGCAGAAAAAGCAACTCTGGGAAAGCTTTTTAAAAATTGCCATCTTTACACTGGAACTTTCCGCTATATTAGGGAAAGGGGAGTCCACCAGGGTAGGGATAGAGTTCGGAAAATGAGGTGTCCTGGCATGATTCTGATGTTTGGAATGTGTTTACCCTATTTCTCCACTTTCTAAAAATATTCCAACTATCAGAATGATGCCAGGATACCTCTTTTTCCGAACCCTAACCCTACCCTGGGTCACAGCCCAAATCCTAATATAGGAAAAAGTTCCAGTGTAACGATTCCAAATTGTAAAAAATATCCCGGAGTCACTTTTTCTGCTTACCTCACAATTTCTCATCATTCTAAATACATTCCAATGAACAGAGTCATAACAGGATGCCTTGTTTTCCGAACACTAACCCTACCCTGGTACATTCCCCTAACCCTAATACAGGACAAAGTTGCATT